>NW_006921659.1:10609525-10620455 GCF_000298275.1 Orycteropus afer afer
ATCCCAGAGGCAGCTGCTCAGCTGCTTGTGGTAGATCCCACCATGGAGTTGATTGCCAGTCTCATCATGGGGAATAACTACCACCAGCTGCCCAGCCATTTAACCAGGCCCAGCCAAGTTGACACACAAACATAACTACCATACCCTATTTCTGTCCTTGACCCCTTTAGCATATTCTCAAGAAAGAATCCAGAGTGATCCTGTTGAAAAAGTAAGTCAGATCATGTTACTTTCATGTTCAAAACCCTCCCATAGACTCCCATATTATCTGCCATAGAAGACAAAATCATCTCATGCCCTACAGAGCCCTGTATGATCTCTCTCCTGCTACCTCTGCTACTTCATCACCTCCTACTTTCTGCTTCTTTCAATTTTCTCTAGTCCCACTGATCTCAATGCTACTGCTCAAGCAGTTCAGTGTGTATCCACCTCACGGCCTTTGCACTTGCTATTCTCGCTTCCAGAAAGGCTTTTTGACCAGATACCTGGATGTCTCACTTCTTTCAGGCCTCCACTTATATCTTGTTATACAGTGTAAAATAACCTCTCTTCCCCGATGGTGGCTCTCTGTATAGTCCTTTTAGTCTGCCTATTTCCCTCCAGAGCACTTAAAATCTGAATGTTGTATTTACCATTTTTTTTGTGTGTTTATTGTCTGGAATGGGAGGTTTAGGGTGACATGGACTTTGTTTCATTCACTGTTATGTCTGCAGCACATAGAATGTTGCCTGGCATATAATACCAAAACCAAACTCATTGCCATCGAGTCTGATCCGACTCATAGTGACCCCTCCTTGGGTTTCCAAGGCAGTACTGCTACAGAAGTAGATTGCCCAACCTTCCTTCCAAGGAGTGGCTGGTGGGTTTGAATTGCCAGCCTTCTGGTTAGCAGTCAAATCCTTTAGGCACTACACCACCAGATCTCCCGGCATATATCAGTGCTCAAAAATATTTATTGGATGGATGAACAAACTTATTTTATACTGAGAAAAAAATTCCATGTTGTTAGGTGCTGTTGAGTTGGCTCTGACTCATAGCTACCCTGTGTACCACAGAATGAAATACTGCCTGCTCTGCCATTAACCTCGCAATACTTGCTATACCTGAGCCCATTGTTGCAGTCACTATATCAATCTATCTCCTTGAGGGTCTTCCTCATTTTTGCTGACCCTCCACTTTACCAAGCAGGGTCCCTTCTGATAACATGATCAAAGTAGGTAAGACAAAGTCTGGGCATTCTCACTTCCAAGGATCATTCTGGCTGTACTTCTTCCAGGATAGATCTGTTAGTTCTTCTGGCAGGCCATGGTACTTTCAGTATTCTTTGCCACCACCACAACTCAAAAGCATCAACTCTTCTTTAGTCATTATTCATTATCCAGCTCTCACATGCATATGAGGTGACTGAAAACACCATGGCTTGGGTTGGGTGCATCTTAGTCTTCAAGGAGACATCTTTGCTCTTTAGCACTTTAAAGAGGTCTTTTGCAGATTTGCCCAGTGCAATACATTGATTTCTTGTCTGTTGCTTCCACTGATGTTGATTGTGGAACCAAGCAATATAAAATCTTTGGCAACTTCAATCTTTTCTCTATTTATAATGATGCTGCTTATTTGTTCAGTTGTGAGCATTTTCATTTTCTTCATGTTGTGGTGTAATTCATACTGCAGACTGTAGTCTTTAATCTCTATCAGTAAGTGCTCCAAAGGAGCTCTGGTAGCATAGTGCCTAAGGCACTTGACTTCTAACCAGAAGGCTGGCAGTTCAAACCCACAGCCATTCCTCGGAGGGAAGGTTGGGCAATCTACTTCTGTAGTGATACAGCCTTGGGAACCAAAGGAGGGGTTGCTATGAGTCTGCTCCGACTCAACGGCACATAACAACAACAACAACGACAACAACAACAAGTGCTTCCAGTCATTTTCACTTTCAGCAAGCAAGATTGTATCATCTGCATATCACAGGTTGTTAATAAGTCTCCCTCCAACCCTGATGTCACGTTCTTCTTCATATAGTCCAGCTTCTTGGATTATTTGCTCAGCATACAGATTGAACAAATATGGTGAAAGGATACAACCCTGATGCACTCCCTTCCTGATTTTAAACCATACACTATCTCTTTGTTCTGTTCAAAGGCAGCCTCCTGCTCTATGTACAGGTTCCTCATGAGCACAATTAAGTGCTCTGGAATTCCCGTTCTTCTCAATGTTATTCATAATTGGTCATGATCCACACAATCAAATGCCTTTGCATAGTCAATAAAACACAAGTAAACATCTTTCTGGTATTCTTTGCTTTTAGCCAAGATACATATGACATCAGCAATGATATCCCATGTTCCATATCCTCTTCTGAATCCAGCTTGTATTTCTGAAAGTCAGAAACTGCTGCAACCATTTTTGAATTATCTTCAGCAAGATTTCACTTGTGTGTGATAGTAATGATATTGTTTGATAAGTTCCACATTCTGGTGGATCACCTTTCTTTGGAATGGGTACAAATATGGGTCTCTTCCAGTCAGTTGGCAAGGTAGCTGTCTTCCAAATATCTTGGCATAGCCGAGTGAGTGCCTCCGGCATGGCATCATCGGTTGAAACATTTAAATGGGTACTTCGTCAATTCCTGGAGCCTTGGTTTTCTCCAATTCTTTCAGTGCACCTTTGACTTCTTCCTTCAATACCATTGGTTTTTGATCTATGCCACCTCCTGAAATGGATGAACATTGACCAATTATTTTTGGTACAGTGACTCTGTGTATTCCTTCCATCTTCTTTTGATGTTTCCTGCATCATTCATTATTTTGCCCATAGAATCTTTCAATATTGCAACTCAAGGCTTGATTTTTTTCTTCAGTTCTTTCAGCTTGAGAAATGCCAGGTGTGTTCTTCCCTTTGGTTTTCTCAATCCAGGTCTTTGCACATTTCATTTATAATAGTTTGTCTTCCTGAGCTGCTCTTTGAAATCTTTTGTTCATCTCTTTTATCTTGTCATGTCTTTCATTTGCTTTAGCTACTCTCCATTCAAGAGCAAGTTTCAAAGTCTCTTTTGACATCCATTTTTGTCTTTTCTTCTTTTCCTGTCTTTTTAGTGACATTTGATTTCACCTTGATTATATCCCACCTGAATTTAGAGACCATCCAAAGAATAGATCTGATGCATTGAACACCAATGACAGAAAAGCAGATGAATTGTGGGATGATACCCCCAAAGTTGGTGTCATCCCACAATTCATCTGGTTTTCTGTCATTGGTGTTCAATGCATCAAATCTATTCTTTAGATGGTCTCTAAAGTCAGGTGGGATATAATCAAGGTCATATTTTGGCTCTTGTGGAATTGTTTTAATTGCTTTCAGTGTCAACTTGAACTTGAACATATGAGCAATTATTGGTTTGATCTATAGTTAGCTCCTGGCCTTGTTTTGGCGGAAGATATTGAGCTCTTCATTGCTCTTTCCACAGACGTAGTTGTTCTAATTCCTGTGTATCCCATCTGGTGAAGTCCATATGTATAGCCACCATTTGTGTTGTTGAAAAGAGTGCTTTGTAATGAATAAACTGTTGGTCTTGCAAAATTTTATCACGTGATTTCCAGCATCATTTCTATCACCAAAGCCACATTTTCCAGCTACTGTTGTTGATTCTTCTTAATTTCCAATGTTTGCATTCCGGTCACCAATAATCATCAACAAATCTTGATTGCATATTCGGTCAATTTCAGACCTCATAATTTGGTAAAAATCTTTGATTTCCCTACCTTTAGCTTTGGTATTTGGTGCACAAATTTGAATAATAGTAGTATTGACTGGCCTTCCTTATAGGCATATGGATATTATCCTATCACTGACAGCATTGTACTTCAGGATGGATCTTGAAACATTCTTTGTGACGATGAACGCCGCACCGTTCCTCTTCAATTTGTCATTCCCAGCATGGTAGATCATATGATTGTCTGATTCAAAATGGTCAAAATCAGTCCATTTCAGCTCACTCATGCCTAGGATATCGATCTTTATGCATTCAATTTAATATTTGACAACTTCCAGTTTTCTTTGATTTATACTTTGTACGTTCCATGTTCTATTAGTGGATGGGTGCAGCTGTTTCTTCTCATTTTGAGTCGTGCCACATCAGCAAATGGAGCTCCTGAATGCTTTACTCCATCCACGTCATTAAAGTTGGCTCTACTCCGAGGAGACAGCTCTTCCTCAGTCATATTTTGACTGCCTTCTGACCTGAGGGGCTCAACTTTCTGCACTGTATCAGACAATGTTTTAGGGCTATTCATAAAGTTTTCCAGTAATATATCAGACAGTGCTTCATTGCTATTTATAAGGTTTTCACTGGTCAATTATTTGAGAAGCAGATGGTCCCTTATTTCTTCCAAGTCTTTCTTAGTCTAGAAGCTCTGGGGACACCTGTCCACCGTGAGTGACCTTGCAGGTATTTGAAATACCAGTGGCATAGCTTCCAGCCTCAGAACACCTCACAAGCCACAATAGTATGACAAATTGACAGATGAGTGGTGGAATAAATTCCTAGTTATTACCAAATGCTGTGTTTATGTGAACATTTTGGTTTATGTGACTGATTGTTCATTCTAAAACAAGGTCCAGTTTAGTTCAAGCAATCTACAACACTAGTTCTTTGCATGTAAGACCAACCAATGCAAATGGAATTGTTGAAATGTGTATTCTTATGGAGAAGATTTTAAAGGACAAAATGAAAATAAATAATTATAGTTGGAAGGAAAAACACATATAAGAAAGAAGAGATTGGGCAATGGTATTACCAAACACTATCTTTTGATCTTGGACATAAAGAAGAGTTTGTTATTTTTGGAGAGCATCATTACCCACCCTGCTAGTGTATTGAAAAGGGAGAACAAGTACCTTTGAGGTGATTGTTCTTATCCTAAATACCTACTGAAATATATCTCATTTAGATAACATTTCTTAAAATATTATAATTTTATTTATTTATGACTTTTTTTTGTAGTTTGGGTGAAATTTATAGAGCAAATTTGTTTTCTATTCAACAATTTATATACATTTTGTTTCATGACATTGGTTGCAATCTTCTCAATGCAACAACATTCTTCTCACTTCTTCCCTGGGTTCCCATTTCCTTTCATCCTTCTTTCATGGCCCTTCTTGCCTTTGGAGCTTTGTTTTTGGGTATTCCTCCCTGGTATTATTATGCCCTTTATAGGCCTGTCTATTGTTTGACTAGAAGTTGATTCCAGGGGATGGGTTCAGTTCCAGGCGTGAAGGGTGTCTAAGGGTTATAGTCTCTGGGAAATTATTATAACTTTAGCATATAAAAACCTGGCACACCATTCAGATTCTAAACTATATGCAATAAATGTAAAATGTTAATAACTCTTATAATTTATTTAGCTACATGCACTGTGCTAAGTGCTTGACACATATCGTCTATTGAATCCTCCCTATTAAACTGTGAGATTGAGAGCATTATCATCAGCACATTAAATAAAAATAAGAGATTCTCTCAAGTTCATGCAGCTGTGTCCTGAACCCTTTCTAACTTCAGATCCATACTCTCAGCACTAGGATAGATTGCCTTCCATCATAGCCATTGTTCCACTTGATTTGTTTTGTAAAGGTTCTTTCTATCTAGAATCTTATAATGGTAGATGAGCTATCATCTGATGTGAGCCCTTCATGTAACAGATGAGAGAACAGCGGTCTGGAGAGGTTAAATGACTGGCTAAATGTCACCCTGGGAGTGAAACTGAGGTTTCCTCACTTCCTGTCCTATTTTCTTCTATTTGATATCGTTTTCTGCTGACTTTTAATTGGTTAGAAATGATTTTCCTTGAATAATTGCATCTTTTCCTTAAAATAATGAATTAGTGCATAACTTACAAGCTTAAGGCCCTTGACTGCTAACCAGAAGGCTGGTGGTTCAAACCCACCAGCCACTCCTTGAAAGGAAGGTTGGGCAATCTACTTCTGTAGTGATACTGCCTCAGAAACCCAAGGAGGGGTCACTATGAGTGAGGTCTGACTTGACGGACATAACAACACACATAACAACAATTAAATATAGTCAGGAGTCCCTGGGTGATGTAAATTATTGGCTGTTAATTGAAAGGTTGGCGGTATGAATCCACTCAAAGGTGTCTCTGAAGACAGACCTGATCTACTTCCGAAAAGAGAAAAAAAAAAAAATCACCCACTGTGGTAGTTAAAGTTGTTGTCAGCTTGGCTGGGCCTGGTTGAGTGGCTGGGCAGCTGGATGTAATTATTCCTCATGGTGAGATTGACAATCAGTTCCATGGTAGAATCTACTGGCTGAGTAGCTGTTTTAGAGATGTGGTTTGCTTCCAGTATATAAGAAGCAGCTTTGAGATTGGTCTCTAGCTTATGGCATGCTTGAACCCTGCATGTAGCCGAGTCTTAAATCAGCAGCCTGCCATCCTCTGCTGATCTTGTGACTTTTAATGGACTTGAATCATTGTCCTGCTGTGTTGTTTGGTAATATTGGGACTGTGCATTTTTACTTGTCAACGTTGGGCTTGTCAGCCTCAGCAGCCAGCAGCTGCTTGAATGAAGAGATGCCTCTAGTTTCAGAGGGCCAGGAGCAAAAGACAGAGCTGAAGCCCAAGGTCCAGGGCTTTCATCCAACCCCTAGGGCCTGGCACCTGGAAGTCAGACTTCTAACCTCCAAAACTGTAGGAGAATAAACTTCTGTTTGTTAAAGCCATCCCATTTGTGGTATATTCCTGTCAGAGCAGCACTAGGTAACCAAAACAGCCACTGAAAATTCTGTGACCACAGTTCTACTCTGAGACAAGTGGGTCGCTAAAAGGTGGAATCAACTTTGCAGCTACTGATTATTGTTTATAAATGGGGTCAAAATACTCCAATTCTGCATTCCAATCATGGAGTAAACCAGCAGCTCGAAGCCAGACCTACAACCTCAGGACAGGGTCTGTGCAACAGGCCCCAGAAAGCAGAAAGTTCAGGGAAATCATCATCAGCATCAGGAAAATAATGTACAATATTTTCACTGACTTTTGGTGATTTGGCAGTGGGTTAGCTCTATAGTGTTTCAAATTCCCAGACTGTTTCCCACTAAGGCTTTAGTACTTGCTTCTGAATTAACCAACCACTGAATGATGCTTGACAAGAGCAGCCAACCCCTGAAGCAGGGCTTTATAAAGGGAATTGATGGCCATGCAGATACAGGAATTACAGCATTCATGCAGATATTCACTGTCATTACTTCAGACTACTTCCTCTGCCCCACACTACATATGTACAGAGATGCAAAAAACAAACTGAACAAAAATGTCAAACATTTCAAGTAATGTTTTGTGCAGACCCTTTTATATTAGGCGAGGCTGTTGGTAAAATGCTACCACTAAAGAATTCTTTGAAGATAAAGCTAATTCAGGAACTGCAATAAAGTTAACTAAGGGGGTTATTTATTAGTAATCCCTAGGAATCACCAGAGTCCCTGGGTAGCTACTAACCAAAGCCTAGTGGTTTGAATCTACCAAAAGATGCCTGGTAAGAGGGGTCTGTTAATCTTCTTTCAAAAGGTCATGGCCATGAAAACCCTATGGAGTGCAGCTCTATTCTGCAACACAGAAGGACACCATTAGTTGAATTTAACGACAACCGATTTTTAGGAATCATCACTACCACCATATTTCTGCTCCAGAGAGGCATGTTTTTCACTTTGCTTTAACCTTAGTTAAGAAACTATTCTTCCAATAGCTAGGAATATAGAATCACCAGAGCAGGGTCAAGGGGGCCCTGTTGCTACGGTCTCTCTGTCCATTCCTGGGTGAAAAAGTGAATCACGCAGCATTTTCAGAGTTCTCGGCTCCTTATCAATGCTGTGGAAGAAACCTGGACGCTTCAGGTAACTTTGAACATACAGAGAAGAAATCAGTATCAGCATAGATCAGCAAGGGACAAACACAATGCAAGATGAAAGAAAAGGGAAGGAGAAATTAATTCATAACAAATTCAGCAGAGTTTTTTTTTTTTTTTTTTTTTTTCAGCAATGTTTAAAGAATGTTTTTCACTAGCTCTTTGCCTAGGGCAAGCAAAAACTTGATATCAGACATCCATTTTAAATTTAGTTTTTATTTGTGTTTTGTGTTAATGCTTGAATAACTAAGATGTAACTCACTCACTGCCATTGAGTTGATTTAACTCATAGCCACCCCATGTAAGTGAATATAATTCTCATGTCTTACTCTGGTTTCAAACCTCATCAGTAAGGCTTTTGGCAGTCTTTATTGACACTGTGAAAGAGTCCCTGCAGATGAACTCTACTTGATTTTTCAGGTCAAGGTTCTAACATCTAAAATGGTAACTGAAGGTTGGTAATAACCCATACACAATTCATAATTATCTGAGTGTGCTATGCATTATAAGCACACACATTTTATATATAAACTATTTAAAATTTCTATGATAAAGGAAGAGATACTAGGACTCCAGTGTCCTTTTTATTATACCAGGGGGATATCCTTTTCTGATATTTAATATTGTCTCATTTCCCCCCAGTTTGTTTTATTTTCATCTTTTTGTCTTTACCACATTGTTTCTTATGATGGCTATTGCAATTGTGGCCTTGACTCTAAATTGCCCTTAAATGTTCTTTGCACTTTTAAATATGTATCATAAAAATAAAAACAAAAATGCAAAAACAGAAATAAACCCACTACTGTCGAGTTGATCCTGACTTATAATTACCCTATATCACAGAGTTGAGCTGCTTCATAGCTTTTCCAAGGTTGTAATCTTTACGGAAGCAGACTGCCACATCTTTTCTCCTATGCAGGTTTAAACCACTGACCCTGTGGTTAGCAGCAGAGCCCTTAACTGTATCACCAGGGCTCCAAATATGAGTCATGGCACTCCTCAAATATTTTCTCTCCCCTAAGTCTTCCTGTGGGAGCTCTGGTAGCATAGTGGCTAAGACACTTGCCTGCTAACCAGATGGCTGGCGGTTCAAACCCACCAGCCACTCCTTGGAAGGAAGGTTGGGCAATCCTACTTCCGTAGTGATACTGCCTCGGAAACCCAAGGAGGGGTCGCTATGAGTTGGGTTTGACTTGACGGCACATAACACCAACAACAACAAGTCTTCCTGTAATCACAGAAAGACAACAATGTCTAGATGACTGTATATATAAATATATAATCAAATGAATAAAAATTGCATTACTACTTAAATTTACTTTTGAAAACATGACAAAGATTTAAATATAAAACATTTGAAACTTGTGGCTAACTATTAATGAGCCCTGGTGCTGTAATGGTTAAGACATTTAGCTGCTAACCAAAAAGTAGGTGGTTTGAACCTACCAGCACCTCCACATAAGGAAGATGAGGCAATCTACTTCTCTAAAGATTTACAGTCTTGGAAACTTAGTGGGGGTGGCTATGAGTTGGAATCAACTTGATGGCAGTGAGATTGGTTTCTGTGTCTTCACAAACTCATTCTCTTGATCTTCCTGGGTATGTAGCAGCCTAGCTAGAAATGACATTTTCTAACTTCCCTTGAGACTTGAATGACTCTGTGTGGCATGCACACACACACACACACACAAAACAAGCCCACTTCCCTCAAGTTGATGCCAATCTGTAGCAATCCCCATTGGGTTTCCAAGGTGGTAAATCTTTACAGAAGTAGACTGTCCCATCTTCCTTCTGCAGAGTGGTCAGTGGGTTTGAACAACCAACCTTCTGGTTAGCAGTCAAATGCCTTAGGCACTGTGTCCTCAGGGCTCAAGTGGCACAAGTGGTTTGCAATTGGTTGCTAACCTGAAGACTGGGGGTTCGAACTCACCCAGCAGCTCAGTGGAAGGAAGACCTACTGTTCTGCTTCTGTAAAGATTAAAGCTAAGAAGATCTTATGGAACTGTTGTATTCTGTAGCCCCTGTGGTCATCATGAGTCAGAATTTGTTCTATGGCAACCTAAAAGGACCAAAAGGCTGTGCAACTTCTCTCTTAGTTGCTTAAAAAGAAATTCCTGGACTGCCTGTCTTTCCCATTCATGCAACCTGAAATCTGGCTCACTTCTTTTAACTTGCAAATGAGACAATGGGTAACGTTTTCAAATATCCCACAGATGCCAATTTTTGCCATTCATGTGTGCCAAAGGGACAGGGAAGCCACATCTTCTGATCTCCTCTAATCCCACAAGAGGAAGACAGAATCACCACAGTAGCCCAAGGCCTATCCCTGCGAGACTAGACATGCCGCTTCCTTCCAGCCCTTTCACCAACCCTGACACCAACCGTTCCTCCCAAAGCACCCACCACCTCTCTCCTGGATTCGATAATTTGCTGCAGTGGCCACACAGAACTCACAGATTATGGGGTTTATTAGGGAAGCAACAGGCTACAATTCAAGTTCAGGAACATGTTCAGTCTCTCTCAGCCTGCTGTCTCTCAGCTGACAGTCTCCCTCTGTCTCTCTCCCAGCAGTGTGTCTCTCCATGTCTCTCTCAGGAGTGCATATCTCTCACGTCTCTCAGCCACAGTGAGAGATCCCTTCTGCATCTAGGAGGGCTTTTTTTGAGCCTGTCAGAGTGGCCAAACTAACCATTCCCAACACCAGAATTCTATACAACTGAGAGAGAGAACTTCCCAGAAAATTACTTAGTACTACTCCCAACAGAAAGAAATACCCCAGATGGATAACTTTAACAATCAGGAGCTACTCAGTTGCTCACGGCAAATTCCACCACGGAGTTCACAAAGAGTTATGGCTAGAAAAATCCACACTATGTAATTTACTACACTGCAGGCCACCCCCCCCCCCGGCTTTTCTAGCCACTATTCCTTTTATAGGAACTCTGGTGGTGTAGTGCCTAAGGCATTTGACTGCTATCCAGAAGGCTGGTGGTTCAAACCCACCACCACTCCTTGGAAGGAAGGT
>NW_006921659.1:10620785-10637672 GCF_000298275.1 Orycteropus afer afer
CAACCTTCCTTCTGAGGAGTGGCTGGTGGGTTTGAACTGCCAGCCTTCTGGTTAGCAGTCAAGTGCCTTAGGCACTATGCTACCAGAGCCAATTTATCTTCCTTTATTTTAGATAGCCAATTTCTAATCTGCCCATTCCTATCAAACCAGAACTGTGAGGAGACAAGCATGTTCCTTTCTCATTGAAGAATCTTCTGTTCTGCTTGGAAACTTTGGGCATCTGCATCCATAAAAAGCAAAGTCCAGCCTAGCACAAGCCATCAAACTGCAACAACTTAACACCAGCTCAGTGTCAAACATCTTCCTCTTCGTTTGGTTGGGTTCTGGTCAACTCAGCCCTAGCCATCCCATCTAGTTCATGGGTTCCAGCTGCCAAGTTTGAGAGTCACATTTTTCTTTTCACTTCAGACCAGCCAGCACCTTCTCACAACCTCAGTCCTCAGGAACTATTTCAATGCCCATAGGCTTACAACTCATTGTACTTCAGACCAGTCAGCCATTCCTTTCATCCCTAATCTCCATGGCCTACGTCAAAAATTATCAAACTCAGCCAGTTTCTTCTCTGCTGCACTTCCCCCATTTTCACTCAAGTGGACCCAGGTGGTCACAAGCAAGTAGCATACAAGCCTACTACTCGACGGCTTCCTTTAACTTTCAGTCCTGGAAGGGGTTTCTCTCATGGACCATGACTTTCCCACCTCAATGCACCCAAAGCCTGTCTACTTGCTTGAAATTAAAAAAGGCAAACAGTTATTTATTTATTTTTTTCTCTCCTATTAGGTCCTTTGTTCAAATGCAAATCTTCTGTTCCCTCAGTAGTTCTGGGTGGGGCTCAGGTTTCTACTTAAGCCCCTAATACCTTACACACAGGGCTTGAAACAAAAGCCTGTGTTTCTGCTGGGCAAATTTTATTTCCCCTTTTAACATATCCAATCAAGTATCAGCTGAAGGTGGACTTACACGCTCTCTGTTATCCATACCCTATAATAATTTCTAATGTACAACTATGTAAGAGATAATGCAGTATCCATAGTACATTCAGATAAATATGTAATCCAAAACATAACCCTTTTTAAGACATTGCAGTTTCATCTTTTCACCTTGATTACCTTCCCATTCTATGTATATGGCTTTGGGCCTTCGATTGAGTGTAACCAAAAGCTCTAGCCTCTGAATCAATTATCTTCTTTAATAGGTAACACCAACAAAAGTAATCAAATAAGAATCTAAAGTTTCACTTCCCAAGCTCCTTCCTTCTTTCTTTTACAGAGCCCCATATTTCTATGAGTCTGAGCCACTTCAAGGAATCCCACCACTTCTGACACCAACTGCCAAAGGAGCAGGGAGGCCACATCTTCTGACCTCCTCTAATCCCACAAGAGGAAGACAGAATCACCATCAGTAGCCCAAGGCCTATCCCTGAGAGGCAAGATATGCCACCTCCCTCCAGTCCTTTCACCAACCCTTCCTCCCACAGCAGCTACCACCTCTCTTCTGGGTTCAATAATTCACTGCAGTAGCCACACAGAACTCACAGATTATGGGGTTTATTAGGGAAGCAACAGGCTACAATTCAAGTTCAGGAACATGTTCAGTCTCTCTGCCTGCTGTCTCTCAGCTGACAGTCTCCCTCCATCTCTCTCCTAGCAGTGTGTGTTTCTCTGTGTCTCTCTCAGTGGTGCATATCTCTTGTGTCTCTCAGCGACAGTGAGAGATCCCTTCTGCATCTAGGAGGGCTCCTTTTTGAGCCTGGCAGAATGTCCAAACTAACCAATCCCAACATCAGAATTCTGTAGAACTGAGAGAGAGAGAACTTCCCAGAAAATTACTTAGTGCTACTCACAACATGAAGAAATACCCCAGGTGGATAACTTTAACAATCAGGAGCTACGCAGTAGCTCACAGCCAATTCCACCATGGAGTTCACAAAGAGTGATGGCTAGAAAAATCCACATTATGTAATTTACTACACTGCAATGTGTGTGATAAACCAGTTTCCCAGAAATTCTCAGGAATACAATTATTCTGTAGTTTTCAAAATACTTTATATATATATTGAATGACTGTAATAATAAATAATGAATCTTTTTTCTATGGTAAAATTACACTAAAAGTTTCAGAGACTTGCTGTTAAAGATATAATGATGAATGCATTTTTTTTAAAAAAATATTGTGAATCAATATACTGTGGCAGGATTATGTACTTCCAGATATATAAAATATCATACATATAGACATTTCATAACAGAAAGCATTAAAAGAAAGGAACAATAACACAAAAGAAATTATAAATGAAAATCATTTAAAAATGAAAAGATAATACCACAAATATCTAATAGTTAAAAATGATAATTCAAATATAAAAATTTAAAACACACAGAACATTAATTGTCCTATCTGATAATCTTGCTCATTGCTTCATGACAAATAATCCATATGTAGAAAAATTAATTTCATTCTGTGTAGGTATTGCTTCAGTTTCTAAAATTGTGTCCAAAAGCATCTTCAGGTTGGTTGTTAGGGTATGTGTTGCTTCATACAAGCTCATTTCTTTTCTCAGGTATGAAAATATTTTACTTGTTTGTTCTTACTTGGTTTTGCTATTGAAATTGAATTGCTTTTTCTAATTCACATTTTAGACCAGTTTCTAGTTCATGTTAGAGCATTCCACAGCAACATTCATATCTTTTTCTCTCTGTATTTCTTCTTTCAATGTCTTTTCAGAGCAATTTAGCCTATAGGGAATATTCAGACACAAGAAAATTCCAGTGAGTGTCATTTGAGTAGTATTCATATAAAGTAACATTCAAATTCTTGAGCAAGGTTAGCAACTCTATACTAAACCAAGTGCCAAACTTGCCAATACACAGTTATTTTGCTTCCAAAATTTGCTGTTTCTTGGAACACCATTCAAAAGATTTGTTTAAAGTAGTGGTGGCACAAAGGGTTTACAATTTGACTACTAGCCAAAGGTTGGTGGTTTGAACAAACTCAGAGGTACCTCAAAAGATGGGCCTGCTGATGTGCTTCTGAAAGGGCACAACCTTGAAAACCTCTTGGAGCAGTCCTACTTTGCATACATGGGGCCACCATGAGTCAGAATCCACTTGACAGCAACTAACACAAAAACAACAATGTGTATAAACAGATTAATATTTATTTTATTTGTTGGGATAAATCACCATTATTAGCAAAGACAGAGCCACAGTCATACCCTTAAAATAGAACAACTACAAACAAAATGGTCTGACAGTGACCACTTCCATGGTCCCCTTTCTGGCATTCCAGAAATGTCACTTTTCACCTTTGACTCATCATGCCACTGTTTCTTGCTCTCACCTGCAACCTGATGTCAGCAGAGTCCTGCAAACCAGTGATACTATGCTGACTGTTTTAATTCTCAGAGGAATATTTTAATACTTCCTGATTTCTCAATTGATTTTTTTTTTTATTCTGGATTTGGCAAAAAAAAAAAAAAAAATCTCTAAAAAAAGCCAGGAAAGGATTTGCCATGGAAATAATGGTCTAGAGGATGAAGGAACAAGTGACCAGAGCCCTTGAATGGTTCTGGGAGGAAAGCTGCCTGACCAGCATAGAGTGGATGGACATAGACCTGAGAGGTGTAGAAACTTGTGTCTTACTTAAGCCATTTTACTTTGGGGTCTAGCAGTCTAGCCTTCTTCCTAACTAATTCAGAAATACTATAAATGGTTTATGCTCAGAGTTATATGGATATCTTTCTAATAGCCTGTTTGGAAACATAGACAGTATTATAATAATTTTGAATTCAGTGAGAACTAAAAGATGATCTAGTTTATCCTCCTCATTTTAGAGATAAGTTATTGAATCCAACTGAGAGTAAATGACTTGCCAAAGGACACTTGAAATTTTTTTCAGATTAATAAAATGTGGTTAATATAGAAAAATATTCTCTATGTTAATGCAAAACATTTTTGACTATGAAGATAATGGTACAGAGTAGCTGTGATAATGTTCTTTTTCACATTAGAGAGTCATAAGTCTCACATTATAGTCTTATGTCTCTCTCTTTTTTTTTTTTTTTTCGCTAACTTTGGCTTAGTGTCTAGAGATCCCCAGGTGAAGTGGAACAACCTTTCCGAAGAAACCAACCCTTCAAACAAAATAAACAAATCAGTTGTAGAGTCGACTCTGACTCGTGATGACCTCATGTGTTGAAGAATAGAGCTAGGCTGCTAGGGTTTACAAGGCTGTGACCTTTTGGAAACATATTTCCAGGCTTTTTCTTCTGAATAAACAATATGGCAAGCTTTTTACATATGTCATTTCACTTATTTAATCATCACAAAGATTTTTTGAAGTGTTATTCCATTTTACTGATCATAAACTGAGAATCTGAGCAGTTATGAAATTATCCTTAGGTTGCACAATATATGGCAGAGCTGGACTTTTCATAAAAATGAATATGTGTAGTTTAGAAACTTAGAGAAAAAATAATATAATTTAAAAAATTACCAAATAATTTTCCATAATATCCTCTTTTTACCATGTCAGCCAATATTGGCACACACAACAATTCCTTTACTTACTGCAAAGGTACTGAACAAACTAGAACATGGTGTGGATGGTTTCCGATTTTTTAAATAATTTATTGTCTTTCACCTTTGGACTCTGAATTTTTTAAGTACACAGTTATCAAACACAAAAAATTATTTTGTTCAACCAAAGTTCAAGGTAGTTGAGATGAAAACGGGAAATAGTACAATGACAAACTATAACTGAATTTTAAATGAATATGGGACTATTATAAAGCAATATTGATGTCTTGAATCCTAAGTTCTATATTAAGGTCACAGTAATGGCTTAGTGTTTTATGAGCCTACGTGGTGTTAGCGACATCATCTCTTTAATCTTAACTTTGCCTCAAGCAAAAATAAATCTTAATGTTGTAAACTGTATGGTAACATAACTGCCATGTTCAGAAGGGATCATTTTTTTCCCCCTGAAATGTCACTAATATCTTGCTCTGGTGAAAGAAAAAAAAAGAAATGCCCATTCCATTTTGTTGAAGTGGTAAATACTTCTACTATACAATGACCTGTGCACAGATGCTTTTCCTTTTTAGTTTGTGCATTAAACTATTATGCATTGATGCATAAACAAGTTAGGCAAAATGTACAAGACTAAGTATAATGTCTATGATTCTGCATAGTTTAGCTACTTAATTGCTGGATTTCCAGTTAATGTTTGGATGTTACATTTATACATTTAAAGATGTTTAGAACCAAGCAGAAGCAAGCAAGAGATGAGAAAAAGACACACTATTCTTGGAAGAGAGTCAAGGTGGAAGGGAAATTAGGAGCATCTTGAGGTCACAGCTTACTGGGAGACAGTGCAGGCTGGTTTCTCTAAAGTCCTGCAAGAAAAAATTTCAAACAGTTGTGACCATGAAAAGTCCCAGGGGAGAAAAAAAGAAGTGGCTTTTCCCTTTACATAAAAAAAAGTAAATATCAGACAAACAGAATTTGTTAAAGGGATGGGTTCTTGATTTACAGTTAGAATTCAATACTTTATTTGGCTCTTAATCTAAATTGCTTTACTTATAATTAGAAATTTGCATGTTACTTTCTTAAGAAGGAATTACATCTTTGTAGAAAAAGTTCACCTACGTGAATTCTAATTTATATGCCTGGTTTTCTCTCTACATGCCCAAAGAAACTCTATGCACTGTATCTAAGCTTTTGTGAACAGACATCATAATTCACTACGTGACAACTAATGAAATTGTAGGCATAGTGCCCAGGTGGAATTCATCTTCCAATTAGATCGGAAGCACTCATGTTTTATGAAAAGTCTTCAATGTAAAGGAAAGATCTTTTAAATTTTGCCCTCTTAATCGTCAACATTTATTTTGGTTACTTCATGCTGCTCTAACAGAAAAATACCACAAGCGGGTGGCTTGAACAAACAGGAGCTTATTCTCTTACGGTTTGGGAGGACAGAAGTCTGAATTCAAGGTGCTAGTCTCTAGCGGCTGGATAAAAGTCCCTCAACCTTGGGCTTCAGCTCTGCTTGCCCCCAGCCCACTGAAGCTGAAAGATTTTCTTCACTCAGGCAGCTGCTGGCTGCTGAGGCTGACAAACCGAAGGTCAACAAGTAACAACGCACAGTCCCAATATTATCAAATCACATGGCAGGCCATTGATTCAAGTCCATTAAGAGTTCAAAAATTAGCAGACAACATGGCAGGCTGCCGAACAATGACTCAGCTCCATGCAAGATTCAAGTGTGCCATAAACTAGACACCAGTCTCAAAGCTGCTTCTTACATACTGGAAGCAGACCACATCTCTACAGCAGCTACTCAGCTGCTCCAGTAGATTCTGTCATGGAATTGAATGCCCATCTCACCATGGAGAATAACTACATCCAGCTGCCTGGACACTCAACTGGGTCCAGCCAAGTTAACAACAACTTTAACTACCACTATATATATATATATATATATATATATATATATATATATATATATTAATCCTCATTAGAAATAGACTTATTAGATTTTAATTAGAATATAATTTTTTCAGGATTTAAGTTCTTGCTTATAGTACATGGAGTTCTCTTCTTTAAACTTTAAAATAAAGCACCTAGACTAATGGTTTAATGTGAAACTAATAAAATTCATTAAGAATAGGATGGTATTACCATGATAGTAAACCAAAAGATTTGAATATGTGACCAAAAAGTTTAGAAACACCTCACGGTTTAGATAATAACATGTGTGAAGTGTCAGAAAGGCAAGCCTGGAGGAAAATGGTTATAATTCAATATCAGAAAAATAATCATCTGTACCATACGTTTCCATTTCTGGAGGAAGATTTGTGAACATATTGAGGTAGGAGTGGAGGGATCAGCAAAGATCATGGAAAAGAATACGCTAACTCTAACATCTTTACATCAGCTCTGGTTCTTGAAGAATAGAAGTTGGGAGTGGTTGTCCAGCAATATCCTGAAAAGGGACACAGAGAGAGGCATAGAGAATGGAGTGGTCACGTATATTAGAGAGGTACTCTGTCGTTGAGCTGTGGTTGTTCCTGAGGTCTCACAATGACCTTAGACCTTGGAGATTAGCTATCTCCTTCTGTTGTGTCTGTCTTCAGGATTCCAATCAAAAGTCATGGCACACTCAAATCAGGAGGGCGAGTAGTGTGTTGTGGAACCATAGGGATGGATCAGGTACTTAGTATTAGCAGTGGAATTTTTACCACCCCTAAACTTGAAGGTGGGCCAGGAAAAGAAGTGGGAGCTGATGGAAGACCAGAACAGCTACGAGAGGCCAGGAAAGGAAGTGGGAGTGGGTGTCAGGCTGGAACAGCTAGGGAGGCCAGGAGGTGAGTGGAGAATTTTGGAACAGCTAAGGGAAATGAACTTATCTGTCAGTATGTCTTACTGTAGGAGCTCTGGTGGCATAGTGCCTAAGGCATTTGACTGCTAAACAGAAGGCTGGCAGTTCAAACCCACCAGCCAGCCACTCCTTGGAAGGAAGGTTGGGCAATCTACTTTCATAGTGATACTGCCTTGGAAACCCAAAGAGGGGTCGCTATGAGTCAGATCCAACTTGACAACAGTGAGTTTGGTTTGGTTTTATGTCTTACTGTGGTGGCTTTTGCATTGCCATGAGGCTGGAGGCTATGCCACCAGTATTTCAAATGCCAACAGGGTTACCCATGGTGGACAGGTTTCAGTGGAGCTTCCAGACTAAGATAGACTTGGAAGAAGGAAGACGCCATTCCCTTCTCAAAGAATTGGCCAGTGAAAACCTTAGATATAGCAGTGAAACACTGTCTGATACATTACTGGAAAACTTTGTGAATATCCCTGAAACATTGTCCGATATAGTACCAGAAGATGAGCCCCTTAGGTCGGAAGGCACTCAAAATTTGACTGGGGAAGAGCTGCCTCCCAGAGTAGAGCCAACTTTAATTATGTGGTTGGAGTAGAGCTTTTGGGACCTCAATTGGCTGATGTGGCACAACCTGAAATGAGAAGAAACAGCTGTAAACATCCATTAATAATCAGAACGTGGAAATTATGAAGTATGAATCTGAGAAAATTGGAAGTTGTCAAAAAATGAAACGGAATGCATAAAGATTGATGTCCTAGTCATCAGTGAGCTGAAATGGACCGGTTTTGGCCATTTTGAATCAGACAACCATATGATCCACTATGCCAAGAATAACAAGTTGGAGAGGAACAGCATGGCATTCATCATCACAAAGAATGTTTCAAGGTCTATCCTAAAGTACAATGCTGTCAGTGATAAGTAATATCCATATGCCTACAAGGAAAGCCAGTTAAAACTACTATTATTCAAATTTATGCACCAACCACCAAAGCCAAAGATGAGGCAATCAAAGATTTTTACCAAATTCTGCACTCTGAAATTGATTGAACATACAATCAAGGTGTGTTGATTATCACTGGTGATTAGAATACAAAAGTTGGAAACAAAGAAGAATCACTGGTAGTTGGAAAATATGGCCTTGGTGATAGAAATCACTCTGGAGATCACATGATAGAATTTTGCAATATCAATGACTTATTCATTGCAAACACCTTTTTTCAACAACACAAATGGCAGCTATACATGTGGACTTTGCCAGATGGAGTACACAGGAATCAGATTGACTACATCTGTGGCAAGAGGTGATGGAGAAACTCAGTATTTTCAGCCAAAGCAAGGTCAGGAGCTGATTGTGGAACAGACCATCAACTGCTCACATGCAAGTTCAAATTGAAGCAGAAGACAATTAAAACAAGTCTACAAGAGCCAAAATATGACTTTGATTATATACCTCCTGAATTTAGAGACCATCTAAGAATAGATTTGATACATTGATCACCAGTGACTGAAAACCAGAGGAATTGTGGGATAACATCAAGAACATCATCCATGAAGAAAGCAAAGGTCATTCAAAAGACAGAAAAGAAAGAAAAGACCAAAATGGATGTTAGAAGAGATTCTGAAACTTGCCCTTGAATGAAGAGTAGGTAAAGCAAATGGAAGAAATGACAAGATAAAAGAGCCAAACAGAAGATCTCAAAGAGCAGCTTGAGAAGACAAGGTCAATTATTATAATGAAATGTGCAAAGACATGGAGTTGGGAAGTCAAAAGGGAAGAACACATGGCATTTCTCAAGCTGAAAGAACTGAGGAAAAAAAAAAAAAGCCTTGAGTTGGAGTATTGAAAGATTCTATGGGCAGTATATTGAATGATCCAGGAAACATCAAAAGAAGATGGGTGGAATACACAGAGTCACCATACCAAAAAGAATTGGTCGATCTTCATCCATTTCAGGAAGTGATATATGATCAAGAACCAATGGTATTGATGGAAGAAGTCGAAGCTGCACTGAAGGAATTGGCTAAAAACAAGGCTCTAACAATTGATGGACTAGCCATTGCTATGTTTCAACAAATGGATGCCCCACTGGAGGTACTCACTTGGCTATGCCAAGAGATTTGGAAGACAGCTACTTTGCCAACTGACTGCAAGAGATCCATATTTGTACCCATTCGGAAGAAAGGTGATTCCACAGAATGTGGAAATTATTGAACAATATCATTAATATCTCATGCAAATAAAATCTTACTGAAGATAATTAAAAAATGGCTACAGCAGTATATTGACAGAGAAATTCCAAAAATGCAAGCTGGATTCAGAAGAGGATGTGGAACAAGGGATATCATTGCTGATGTCAGATGGATCTTGGCTGTAAGCAAAGACTACCAGAAAGATGTTTACTTGTGTTTTATTGACTATGAAAAATCATTCGATTGTATGGATAATAACAAATTATGGATAACATTGAGAAGAATGGGAATTCCAGAACACTTAATTGTACTTATGAGGAACCTGTACATAGACAAGTAGGCTGTACATAGACAAGCGGACACTGAGTGGTTTAAAATCAGGAAGGGAGTGTCTCAGGGTTGTATCCTTTCACCATACTTATTCAGTCTGTATGCTGAGCAAATAATCTGAGAAGCTGGACTATTTGAAGAAGAACATGGCATCAGGATTGGAGGAGGACTCATTAATAACCTGTGATATGTAGAAGACACAACTTTGCTTACTGATAGTGAGGATGACTTGAAGCACTTACTGACAAAGATTGAAGACTACAGAGTACACTATGGATTACACCTCAATATAAAGAAAACAAAAATCCTCATAACTGGACCAATAAGCGTCATCATGATCAATGGAGAAAAGATTGAAGTTGTCAAAGACTTCACATTACTTGGTGCTACAATCAACACCAATGGAAGCAGCAGTCAAGATATTAGATGTTGTAGAGCATTGGTCAAATCTGCTATGAAAGACCTCTTTCAAGTGCTGAAGAGCAAAGCTATATCCTTGAAGACTAAGGTGCACCTAACCTAAGCCATGGTATTTTCAATAGCCTCATATGCATGTAAGAGCTTGCTAAAAAGGCAAGGAGGCCACATCTTCTGACCTCCTCTAACTGCACAGGAAGAAGACAGAATCACCATCAGTAGCCCAAGGCCTATTCCTGTGAGGTCAGACATGCTATCTCCCTCCAGTCCTTTCACCAATGGTTGGTTCCTCCTGCAACACTCACCACCTTTCTGCTGGGTTTGAGAATTCACTGCAGTGGCCACACAGGTCTCACAGATTATGGGTTTTTTTTTAGGGAAGCACCAGGCTACAATTCAAGTTCAGGAAAAATACTCAATTTCTCTCAGCCCACCATCTCTCAGCCAACAGTCTCTCACAGTCTCTCTCCCAGCAGTGTGTGTCCCTCAGTGTCTCAGCAATGCATGTCTCTTGCATCTCCTTCCCAGCAGCATGTGTCTCTCAGGAGTGCATGTCTCTTTCAGCACCACGTCCTTCTCAGCCAGCAGTCAGAGGGACCTTGAGCCTGGCAGAGTGGCCACACTAACCAATCATAACATCAGAATTCTTAGCACCTGTGAGAGAGCAAACTTCCAGAACATTGCTTTGAGCTGGTCCCAACAGAAATACCCCAGGTGGATGAACAATCAGGAGCTACTCAGTTTCTCACAGCAAATTCCACCATGGAGTTTACAAAGACTTATGGCTAGAAAAGCCATACCAGGTAATTTACTGGAGCACAGAGCTGCACAATGAATAAGGAAGACCAAAGAAGAGTTGATGCTTTTGAGTTGTGGTGTTGAAAAAGAATACTGAAGGTACCATCAACTGCCAAAAGAACTAACAAATCTGTCCTGGAGGAAGTGCAGCTGGAATGCTCCTTGGAAGCGAGAATGGCCAGACTTCGTCTCACCAACTTTGATCATGTTGTCAGAAGGGACCATTCCTTGGAGAAAGGTATCATGCTTGGTAAAGTGGAGGGTCAGCAAAAAAGGGAAAGACCCTCAAAAAGATGGATTGACATAGTGGCTGCAATGATGGGCTCAGGTATAACAAGGATCAAGATTCTACAAACATACACAAATTGGTAACTATCCTCTTCTATCCCAAATTTTGCTGATACTAGAAACAGAATTGTTGTGCATGAACATGTGGCCATTCTGGTCAGTGGAAAGACGATAAATGTTTCCTCTGAACACTTGTAAGTAAGCAATATAATTTACTTGTTTTGAGAAGTGCTTGAGTTTGAGAAACTTGATTCTTATGGATGAATCTTGTCAATTCTGAAGCTCTGACAAAGGTGAGCTCAGATCACAGTAAATTTGGTGAGGCTTCTCAGCTCTCTTGGTAGACTTGTCATCTGATCTTCTACTGGTGACTGTCATGGACCGAATTACGTGCCCCCAAAAAGGTGTCAATTTGGCTGGGCCATGAATCTTGATGATTTGACAGTTATGTAATCATCCCTTTTGATATGATCTGATGTCATCTGTCATTCTGTTGTAAGGGGACTATGTTGGGATGCAATGACCTTAGTCAGGTCATAGCCCTGATCCAATGTAAGGGGAGTTTCTCTGGTGTGTGGCCTGCCATCACCTTTTATCTTACAACAGATAAAAGGAGAGAGAAATGAGTAGAGGAAAAGGGACTTCAGTACCAGCAAGAAAGAAGAGCTGGGAGTGGAGCTTATCCCAGGTCCCTGTGCTGAGAATCTCCTAGAATAAGTGAAGATTGATGCCAAGACACATGGATATCTCCAAGGGGTGTCAGGCCCACAGATGTTGAAAGGAGACAAAGACCTTTGCCCGTAACAGTAGAGAGAAAACCTTCCCCTCGAATTGGTGGTTGGAATTCAGACTTCTAGCCTTCAAAACTGTGAAAGAATAAATTTTTGTTTGTTAAATCCATCTACTTGTGATGTTTCTGTTATAGCAGCACTAGATACTAAGACATAGACTCTTTCCAAAATATGATAGAATCAACTTGATAGAACTTGCTTCATATTTCTCCCAAAATATCTTCCACTAAGCCTATTTCTGTTTTGGAATTTTTAGTATTCTTTTAATTAGTAGGATAATGAGGCAAGTGCATCAATGTAAATATAATAAATGGCATAAATGATATATTTTTGAACTATTGTTTCCTGAATCCATAAAACAAGAAATTACTTCATAGATTTTCCAGTGTGCCTCTAAAAATTCAGAATATGAATTAACTTTTATTGCCATGCTCTAAGAGAGAAATTGTATAAAGATCCCATTTGTTCATAAAATGCTTTCATAACTTTGTACTGTTTTAATGACATCATTGTGTATTAAAAAGTTCACAAGACCTTCAGTGTCCTGCCACTAAAATATTAATTGGAAAGTATCCTTCTCACTGTTTAATTGAAATCAAGTAAGAGATTTTCTTGGGAACGAAATCATTTCTAAACTTTTTACAAATTTATTTGTTGATGAGTAGATTTTCAAAAGAAGTTACCATTCTGGCTTTCTGCAGCAAAAATAAAATGACAATTTCCAAAATTTACTTATTGATATGGAGGGTCATGTTATACTCAGGAACATAAAGAAAAGGGTAATATACTCATTTAACTATTAGGATTGCTCACAAAGGGCAGGACATGGTATTTGAGACTGGGAATGAAGAGATGGAAACAAAATTGGTGCCCTTGGAGCTAGAGTCCCGTGATGAGAAAAACTCCAGATCTATTTGATGTCAGTCCTTGGGCTGAACTGTATCTTGGCTTCCTTTCACCGCCCTTTCTTTTAGTGTCTCTTCCAATAATTAAATTTCTGAGAATCTAAAATTACTAGTTCCATTCTGGGCTTTCTTCAACCATAAGGTTTCTTTCATTCCATTATATCATAAGCCAACTAAATAAGGGTGTTGTTGTTGTCGTGTGCCATTGAGTCGGCTCTACTCATAGTGACCCCTCCTTGGGTTTCCGGGCCGTATCACTACGAAAGTAGACTGCTCAACCTTCCTTCTGAGGAGTGGCTGGTGGGTTTGAACTGCCAGCCTTTTGGTTAGCAGTCAAATGCTTTAGGCACTATGCTACCAGAACTCCTAAGGAGTAAAAATCACTACTCTAGCAGCTTGGAGTTAGGGTTCATGCCTTAATCTTCCACTAATGATATGAAGGACTTAAGATAAGTCATTTCCCATCTGTGTCTCATTTTCTATTGCTGTAAATTGAAGACATGGACTTCAGATGGTTTGTAAAGTTCCCCCCATCTTCAAAAATTCTATACCTATTAATGAAGGTGGAAGAAAGTGGGCAGAGCATTTTACACTTGGTTTCTCTGTGATTCCGTGTAAAATACCAGAAAATTAAGGTTGACATTAGATATTATGACTTACCTTAACTGTCAATGCAAGAAGTTATTATTGTGCTAATACAATGGACTGTGACATTTCTCTACTGAGTTGTAGTATGATTACAGCAGAGAAAATAAGTAAACAGGGGAGGTATCTTGGCCATCTAAGGTTTTGATTGTGCAGTTATGGCATATGGAGGTTAAGAGATGTCAAATGCTTTGCTTTTTAAGTCAAAGTTTAAAAAATTGTGCTAGAGATGATGCTCATTTAAATAATTTAATGCAAGGAAGAAAGGGATCAAGACATTGCTAGATATGCATTTCCTATGCTATAATTATTCATTGCAAAAAAGTCTCAAAAATAGAGTAGCATTTTTTTCTTTAATTTCATGTGATATTCTTTTGAATATTCCTTTTGATATCAATGCATATCTCGACTTATTTATGTATCCTCTTAACTGTATTGAATATGTCCTCAGTGGTGGAGGGAAGGATTGGGAAAGTGATCTCAGGAGAACATAGTCTCATACTTAGGGCAGAACTACCAGGTGACTGTTAGGAGGAGAGTGTTAGCCCATCCACAATGTAGCCCTGTGTACTGGCTAGGGCCATGTATAACTTGGCAAACCAGTATCAAGTCCCAAGTCAAGAAATAAATTTCAGAATTTAGAAAGGAATGAGTTTTATTATGTTTCTTTTTCTTACTTCTTACTTCAAAGACAGCCAGAAAGGAAATGATGAAATCCATGGAATTGAAGGTAAACAAAGTTGGGTTAATTTGAATTCGTGGCAAGTTGGAATAGTTATTGTTGTGGTTAAACCAGTCCATCCTAATCAATAAAGCTTTTCTTTTCTTTCTTTTTTTAAGGAAGGAAATTTTTTCTGAGTTAAGGAAAAATAATGCAGGAGTTTTTCTTTTCCAAAATAAACCAAGGTGGTTTTCCATATGCAGGAAGTTCTGGAATGTTTTCTGAGATGCGATTCCTTGTGGTCTCCCAATCTGGTTAGCAAGATGTTCATTTCAGTTTCAGAAATTTTTGAACTAAACATTCACCTGTTCTTTCCCTGTTTTGTTAATAGACTGTCCTTCAACACTGAATGATACTGTGCTGAATGGTACATACAGCTTTTTTCTTTTCATAATTTGTGGTAAATTAAATTGCTTATATGAAAGAGTTTAAAATAACAATTTAATTGTTTTACATTTGGGCCTTTGAAAATAAGATTGGCTTTTATGGCAATTACTAGATTGAATAGAAATGTAGATGTGATGGCTAATGCAGTGACAATTTATGTTTTAAGTTATTTTCTTCCTTATAAATAAGAATTTGAATGACAAGATTGCTAGCATCACAGTTGCCAATAATTTTCATAAAGAAGGACACGAAGAAGTGTTCTAACATATTCTAAAATGTATTAGGTGCCTTTTAGCTTTATTAGAATGAAGTAACTGTATAATGTATTTTATTATTCCTACTCATGACTAAATTAGAGAGTAGAGTGTGAACAAGAAGCAGTTTTGTTGAGAAAGAATTGCAGATGAATCACAAACTCCAGTTCTAATATTGTGATAGGATCCTTTGTTCTTTCGGACAACACTGACTCAATATTGATTCACAAATGCTTGGCCCTTGTCTTCTCATTGTCATTATTCCATCTGCTGTGACATGCATGGCTTCTGGTATCTCTATGATATGCCGTTAAAAGAGTTTTATTTCTATACACATGAAAATGAAGCAAGAATGAAGCTGATGGGGCTAATAAAGATTTGGGATTAGTGATTTTGTTAAAAGGAACAGTTCAGCCTAAGTGAGGTTAATAGAGCATGTTGAAATCAATGTTCTGAAATCTCAACAGGAATGTTCAAACTATCTCTGATTTCAGCATTACTTGAAAGGATTTGGATTTTCTTTTTCATGATTAAATTGATAATGAAGGAGGTATCTATTATTAAAAGTGAATGTCAATTCACATTCAGGTGATTATAAACAACTGAAATGGCCTTCCATCATATCTATATGTAATAAATTATGAATGAGGAATAGATACACTTTATAGAGGAATGGTAAAAGGAGAAGGAGCAGAGAGGGCTATTCAAAGAATGGGGTGCAGTATGGCAAGAATGCAACTTTGGACTGGAGAGTAAAAAAATACTGATAGGGAAGACACAGATGGCACCTACCTGTGGAGAGTGTTAGAGTTCTTTTCCTTTAACATGAGACAAGATCTTGCCAATTTTTTGGTAGGTTGTTTGCCTTAGGAGGGGAAGAGACTCAACTGTCATCGGCTGTGGTGAGGTGATAGTTTCTTAGAAAGCAGAGGTGAACCAGAAGTCTTTGGGGGCAGAGAGTGGGAAAATAATTGAAAAGTGGAAAAGGTTGTAGGTTGCTTTTGGAGTCAAGGACATCCTGTCCCCCTTGAACCTAACCTGAAAAAAGGAATGAAAACATGAACATGTGCAAGTGAGTTGGACTTTCAAGCTCCATTCTTCCATTATTTTTCAATTTCTTTATATAATCTATCCTTTTGTTAGGTGCATGTGCTATATAATACTGTCTATTAACTAAAAATCTCATTGTAACTACGCACAAGAATCCTTGTCCAGTGGTTCAGATGTGACTTGAAATATTACATATGATCTAGAGCTTCTGGAAATGCTGTAGAAATTTCTTTCTTTTTTTGTGTGGGGAGAGTCTTCAACAATTTTTCTTTAATGAGTGAAAGGGCTCTTGAGACCAAAAAGTGAGAAAACCACTGTGAATTATCTTCAGTCTTGATTGGTCCATCTCTTGCCATGAGCTCATAAGGAGCCATTGTTTTGTCATTCTAAGCTGCTAGATAAGTCCCTTGGTACCTAGGCCTGGTGGTCCTTGTAGCCCAGGAAGCTGTTTTTCAGTGACCTGAGAGACTGTGACTGATTTTTTTTTTCCCCCTCTTGTATGGGAATTTTGTGTTCTTTGATTTTTACAGTCTTGTAAGCTCATTTTACTTTGGATATGTCCATAGCTGTGGTTTCTGGGTTATGTCATCTTGTGTATTAATGTTAGGTTGTTATTTGCTATTTTTGGTTCTCTGTTCAAAGGACTTCCTTTAGCATGTCTTGTAAGGTTGGTCTGGTTTTAACAAATTCCCTTAGTTTCTGCTTATCTGGAAATCTCCTAATTTCAC
>NW_006921659.1:10639051-10665170 GCF_000298275.1 Orycteropus afer afer
AGTAAAAAGGACAAAAGTATTAATAATAATAGTTGTTTTAAAACACACAAATACAAGCAAACTAATCACCAGAAAAAAGAAGACCTTTCAGCTCCATGTGCTAAGAGGAGATTAATGTAGCAGGACCTTCAGCAAGATGAAGTTGGGTTGACAAACACTCATTGGCAGACCTCTTCCAGCCTCCAGAGACTATCCTATGAGATAAAAATCATACAGGCTCTCAATCAACCCAACATTGTGACATTATATGAAGTGAAAGAAGATGAGAATACATTCTACATAGTCATGGAGTATACCAGTGGAACAGAGGTGCTTGTTCAGCTAGTGGCCCAAGGAAGTGCAGAGAAAAACCTAGCAGTACTGTCACCACAAAGATATTATTCATAGAGACCTAAAGGCAGAACACTTGGCCTTGGATGTAGATATGGACATAAACTTGCAGAGTTTGGTTCTAGCAATGAATTTGACATCAGCAACAAGCTAGATACTGTCTGGGAAGTCTTCTTTATTCTGTCCCAGAACGCTTCTGGGGAGAAAAGTACAACGAACCCACCTTGGATGTGTAGAGCCTGGGGGTGGTTCTATATTTACTGGTAAGCAAATTCCTGCCTTTTGTCAGAAAGAATTTCGTGGAGCTACAAGTAATCCCTTCGACGTGTCTGTGGAGTGTGAAAATCTACTGAACAAAATTCTCATCCAGTAAAAGAGACACTTCAGAGGAAATCCTGAGACATCCATGAATGAAATTGGGTTATAAAGGTGAAGGACAAAAGCCATATGTGGAGTCACTCTCTGACTATATGACCCCCCTCCCCCACCCAGTTGATTGAGTTGAAGGTGTCCTTGTATTACATGGAGGAGATCATGGACTCACTGATGGGGCAGAGGTACAGTGATGTGATGGCCACCTAGATTTTCCTAGGAGAAAGAGATCTGAGTTGGAGAGACAAACCAGCACTTTGAAACCCCAGCCTTCAGCTGATCAAAGTGATATGGGCACTCTTTCCTTATCCTACAGGGTACAGCATAGTGTCTCTACTCTAGTCAAGAATTGAGTTACAGAGAATTTGCCACACCTACTTCTAATTGCTACATTAAGAAACAAAAAAAATAAGTGGGTGAAGGAAGACCAGGAATCTGTGTGGAAATCAGCAGCAGAGCCACCATATGCACCAGTGCCCTATCCATCATAAAGAAGAAGACTACACCTGTGCCTTCCATGAAAAGTGACCTCTTCACCATCACAAATGAAAACACAAATTCCCTGCTTTTGAAGAAGGCTAATCTTAGCTATGTAACATCCATCTGATACCCAACAGGCTATCTGATCCAGGTTCTGGGGGCTCCATGGTGTCTCCTTCTCCCTCAGTTTCTGCTCACCTATATCAAGATTCCAGGATGGCCTTGGTGCAGCCCAACCTGGTCTCTGGACTCTGCCTCACAATGCTGAACTTCCAACATGACTCTGTGGCTTCCTCCATAGCCCACACTATCAGTAGCAGTGGTGGAGTCGTAGAGGGAGCCATTTCCCCCCAGGGAGTGCTGAGAGTAAGTGGCTTTCATGCTAAGCAGGTGCAAGTGGTGCTTGACCAGAAGAATTTGCCCTAGAGGGTGACCCCGGACTCCCTCTGTCAGTGAGAGACGATAGTGGTCACTGAGAGGTTAGTAGGATGAAATCTTTATATTTCACATGTACCAGAAAAAAAAAAAAAAAAAAAAAGGAACCTAAAATAAAAGGTGGGAAGGAGATAGTGAGATCTCCAGAGGTCAAGCCATGCTCACTAAGGTTTACATGGAGAATGTAGGTCACCAACTGCATTGAACCTGATGAGATCATGCAGGAGATATGCCAAGTGCTACATGCCAAACACTGTGAATAAGTTCTCACCCAGAAATGCTTTCTACTGTGCACACATAGAACACTGGGCCAGGGGGACTTTTTGCAATGAAGAAAGGAGGTGTGTAAACTCTCTTGGTGGTCCCTCAATGAGGTTCAGCTTAAGGAGGATATCGAGTATCTCTGTGGCCTTCAAAGGCATTGTGTAAAGAATTATCAAGGATTTTAAAATTTAAAAAGCTTCCAAGAGCTGCCTGGAGGAAAAGAGGATGGGCCCAAGCTGCAGACAGGACCCTGCATCCACCTCTATATGAAAGTGCTGCTATTGGATTGCCAAGTTCCCCTGGGACACTTCATACCTACTCTGCCCTTCTCAGGGAAGGCTGCTAGCCTGTAGCATGAGCCAAGTGTCAATGTCTTCTGCCAAAAGATCACCTGAAACACACAATTTCCTTAGTCTAGCTTTTGGAATACTAACTGAATGTCTTCTCTAAGCCCAAGAAACCACTTAAATAAGAGAGATTGAGTGAAAACAGAGCCACTAAGCAGTTTGGGGGAGCTCTGGAGCACTTAACTGCTAACCAGAAGGCTGGCTGTTCAAACCCACCAACCACTCCTTGGAAAGAAGGTTGGGCAATCTACTTCCATAGTGATACTGCCTCAGTAACCCCAGGAGGGGTCGCTATGAATTGGGGCCGACTCGACGGCACACAACAAGAAGCAGTTTGGAGGCAGATGAATAATGTTTGGTCCAAATAGCCAGTCAGAGTAGTTGAAATCCTTATTTGTGATTAACATGGATGTGCAAGATGGTTGTCCTAGGTCCCTAGCTGCCTAGATTGAACTAGCTCTTCCTGTGCCACACTTGTGACCTAGTAGTGGACCAGACCTGATGGCGACAAATGCAAAATGTAGCTAACACCCAAGAAAAAGTGTGACAAAACACAGCTTAGGGCACTAGGAATTTCTCAGAAAGAATTTAGAAATGACTGTGTGGATTTTGAATGAATAAGAGCTCATTTTATTTCTAAATTTAAATCTGAATGTTTTTTTCTCAAGAACTTTATCCCAAATATGGCAAGTAAAAAGATCTATCATTTGATTATTATTTTTTCTCTCATTTTGTTTTGTGGCACTGATTACAATACCCACACTGTAACAGCTCTCCTCCTACTTCCTCCCTGAAGTTACCCTTTTCCTGTGTCTTTCTTGCCTGTGCATTCCTGCCTCTCTACCTTTCTCCCTGTGCCCTTCTGACCTCCCACAGCTGGTTGTTCTAAGGCGTGTATCTTTCTTGTATAGTTGTAAAACTCATTGTCTGTGGTTTGGCTGAGAGTTAAGCCATGGGAGTGAGTTCAATTTCAGACCTGAAGGGTGACTCCAAGTCTTAGTTTCAGGGGTTTCACTGGTCTCTATCCACCAGTAAGCCTGGTCTTTTTTATGTTTTTCACTTTTGTTCCACATTTGTTTCTCCCACTCTGTCTAGGATCTTCAATTTTTCTTTCCTTTCTGAGTGGTTGGTATTGGTAGCCAGCCGGGCACCATCTAGTTTTCTGGTCTCAGGGTCCTGTAGGCTAAGATTCTCATGGTCCATTGGTCCCTTGGATTGTTTCCATGAGTCTTTTCTTTTCTTTACTCCTCTGCTTTGGATGAGACTAGTCCAACAGTTGGCACTTAGACGGCCACTTGCAAGCTTTTAAGACCACAGTCACTACTCACTGAAGTAAGATGTAGAACAATATTTTTGTGGACTATGTTGTGTCAATTGAGCTTGATGTCCTCTGCGACCATGGTCCCAAGCCCACAGGCCCAATGACTCACTCTCTCAAGGTGCCTAGTTGTGGCTAAGAAGTTATTCTCACTTTTCAATCTCTCTTACTTAAGTGGTTTCTTGGGCTTAGAGAAAACAGTTAGTATTCCAGAAGCTAGACTAAGGAAATTGTGTGTTCCAGGTGATCTTTTGGCAAAAGACATTGACACTTGGCTCATGCTACAGGCTAGCAGCCTTCCCTGAGAAGGACAGGGTAGGTGTGAAGTGTCCCGGGGGAACTTGGCAATCCAATAGCTTTAAACTGCATATGGACATTTTTATAGGATATATAAATACGTATGTAGAAATATCGCCTGCCAAACCTATGTATGGTCCTGGATGTATTCCCATTTGTCTATCCACACCTAATCTTCTTGCCTGTCTTCCTATGTCTCCACCCATAGATTAATGTTTGTTATTATTGATAATCCAGTATTGTGTATGCAACAGTATTTACCTTTATTGTGTGTACCTCTTGTGCACCTCTCCTAGTGTTCCTGATTTTCTTTTGTTTTGTGAAAAAATCAAATGTGTAACTTAAGAACCACAAACATATCTTTGAAAAGCTTTGTAAATATTTTTGTCCCTATGCTGACAGCTACACTGTATTAAAATGAAGAATAAATGTAAGGTTGAGGCATGTCAGGGTGACTCCACTGAAGGAAAAGCTTGATTAAAATTCGACTATAATGAAGCCTGCTTATTCCTTGAGAACTATCCAAGCCATTTTTTCCACCACTGTATTTTGGAGACTGAAATCCTAGACAGCCAGTGCATAGAAAAACAGAGTGCCTGTCCCCTTTCCTTTCTATTTTTGCAGATTTCCTGTTAATCCTGTTCCATATTATTTATTCCTCTTTGGGACTGAAGTAAAGAGAAAGTAATGAAAGTGAAATGCAAATTGGTTTGTGTGAAGAAATGAGGTTTTTAAACAACTGGATTAAAATGTATCCAGATTTTTTTTTCCCCTCAAATAGTAGATAATGAAGTTCTAATGGTACACAGTTGGGCTCAAGTGATGAGATTATTTTCCTCATTAAATATAAAAACCTATTTCATGCAATTACATTTGTGCTTCTATTTTCCCATGGTAAAATGGAAAGAGCATTGAACATGAGATATTCCAAACTTTAAATATTTTGCCATTGTTATCAATCACTAGCTCCAGTTGTGTTTATTTTGTTGAGCTGTTATAATCTGTTTTGTGAAGTTTTGTTCCTTTTTTTTTTTCATTTTTCACACTTAGATTTTGTTTTCTTTTTGCATTGGTATTTGCATTTGAATTATTTGACCAAAATATCTGATCTACATATTTTATATTAAAACCCCCAAATCATGTGATATAAATGGTAAATATATATGAATGAATTATTTTGATAGGTTTTATTAAGCTTGGACTATGCACACTTTTCGGAACTCACTTCAGCCTACTCATCCCCAAATTATCTACTGACCTTAAAAAAGGCACCTGCTAATTTATGGACTTATAGGTGTTATCAGGGGGGCAGTAGTTGTTTGGTGGTAGAAGTCTTGTCTTCCACGCAGAAAACTCAGGTTTCCTTTTAGGCCAATGAACCTCAAGTGTCACTCTGCTAAGGACCACTGAGACCACTGTGGTTATCTCCAATGTGCTCATGTTTGTTAATCTCACTTATCTTCATTTACCTCCTACTCTTTGAACAAAACCCTGAAGATGTCACTGGAGAACCCTCAGGTAGAGAATGACAAGTAGGTTTCACCCCATATGCCAATTTTGATCAAATGGTACTGGCTTTGATGAAACAGGTAAACCCATATCTCTGCCTGCAAGATGTCCACTGTCTAGCTGAGGAGATAAACAAAACAATTGTTTTAGTTCTCTAATACTGCTATAACAGAAGGCGCTCTGGTGGCATAGTGCCTAAGGCATTTGACAGCTACCCAGAAGGTTGGCAGTCCAAATCCACCAGCACCCCCATTGGAAGGAAGGTGGGGCAATCTACTTATGGCCTCAGAAACCCAATAGGGGTCACTATGAGTTGGAATCGACTCCATGCCAGTGAATTTTTTTTTTTTAGTAGATATGACAGAAATTCCACTTGGCATTTAACCACTTGGGTACCTTTAACAAAAATAAATTTCTTACAGTTTAGGAGGCTAGAAGTCTGAATTCACAGTGCCCAATCTATGGGAAGTCTTTTTCTTTCTATTGACTCTGGAGGAAAAGTCTTTGTCTCTTCTGAACTTCTGCTTCTGGGTGCTATTTATGTGGCTTGGCATCTTCCTCCCTCCATCTCTGCTTCTCTTGCTTGATTGCTGAATCTTTTTTATATTTCAAAAGAGATTGACTCAAGACACAGCATACACTTATCTTCATCATTAATACAATAAAGACAATCCATTCCCAACTGGGATTATGATCACAGTCATAATAACCAAAACAAAACAAAACAAAACAAAAATCTGTTGCCTCCGAGTTGATTCTGACTCATAGCAACTCTATGGGACAGAGTAGAACTAACCTATATGATTGCCAAGCCTGTAAATGTTTACAGAAGCAGACTACTTCATCTTTCTCCCATGGAACAGCTGGTGGGTTCAGACTGCTGAGCTTAAGCGCTGTGTCTCCATGTTACTCCAACCACAAACGTTGTTGTAAGGTGCTGTTTGGCTCTGACTCATAGTGACCCTAGGTACAACAGGACAGCACTGCCCGGTAGTGTGCCATCCTCACAATCTTTGGTTGAGCCCATCATTGCAGCCTCTATGTCAATCCATCTCATTGAGGGTCTTCCCCTTCTTTGCTGACCCTCCACTTTACCAAGCATGATATCCTTCTCTAGGGAATGGTGCCTTCTGACAACGTGACCAAAGTAGGTGAGATGAATTCTGGCCATTCTTGCTTCCAAGGAACATTTAGGCTGCACTTCTTCCAGGACAGATTTGTTCCTTCTTCAAAGACATCACTCTTCTTCAGCCTTCCTTATTCATTGTCTGGCATTTGCATGCATATAAAAGCAAAACAACAACAACAACAACAACTCACTGCCATCAAGTTGATTCCAACTCATGGTGACTCTCATTGGGTTTCCCAGGTGGTAAATCTTTACAGAAGTAGATTGCCCAGTCTTCCTTCTGGAGAGCAGCTAGTGGGTTTGAACCACTAACTTTCTGGTTAGCAGTCAAATGTCTTAGCTTAGGCACTATGCCATCAGAGTTTCTTACATATAGTTTTTCATGCATATAGGCTATTGAAAATATCATGGCTTGGGTCAGCACACCTTAGTCTTCAAAGTGACATCTTTGCTTCTTAACACTTTGTAGAGGTCTTTTGCAGCAGATTTTCCCAGGGCAATGCATATCTGATTTCCTGACTGCTGTTTCCAGGGGTGTTGACTGTGGATCTAAACAAAATGAAATCCCTGACAAATTCAATCTTTTCTCCATTTATCATGATGTTGCTTATTGGTCCAGTTGTGAGGATTTTTGTTTTCTTTATGTTGAGGTGTAATCCATACCGAAGACTTCTTGAGTAAGTGCTTTAAGTCATCTTCATTTTTAGCAAGCAAGATTGTGTCATCTGCATATCTCAGGCTGTTAATGGTTCTTCGTCCAATTCTAATGCTGCATTCTTCTTCATATAGTCCAGCTTCTTGAATTATTTGCTCAGCATACAGATTGAATAAGTATGGTGAAAGGATACAACCCTGATGTACACCCTTTCTGATTTTAAACCATGCAGTAGCCTTCTGTTCTGTTAGAATGACAGCCTCTTGGTCTATGTACAGGTACCTCATGAGCAAAATTAAGTGTTCTGGAATTCCCATTCTTTACAATGTTATCCATAATTTGTTATGATACATATAGTTGGATGCCTTTGCATTGTCAATAAAACACAGGTAGACATCTTTCTGGTATTCTTTGCTTTCAGCTAAGATCTATCTGACATCAGCAATGATACCCCTCATTCTGTGTCCTCTTCTGAATGAAGTTTATATTTCTCAAAGTTCCCTGTCAATATACTACTGTAACTTTTTTTTTTTTTTTTTTTAGTCTTTAGGATTTTACTTGCATAGGATATTGTTCAATAATTTCCACATTCTGTTGAATCACCATTCTTTGGAATGGGCACAAATATGGATCTCTTCCAGTCATTTGGTCAGATACCTGTCTTCCAAATTTCTTGGCATAAATGAGTAAGTGCCTCCAGTACTGCATCTGTTTGTTGAAACATCTCAATGGGTCAATTTCTGAAACCTTGATTTTTGCCAATTCCTTTAATGCAGCTTGGACTTCTTTCTTTAGTATCATTAGTTCTTGATCATATGGTATCTCCTGAAATAGTTGGACATTTACCAACTCTTTTTGTTACAGTGACTGTATATTATTTCCATATTCTTTTAACGCTTCCTGTATCATTCAATATTTGCCCATAGAATCCTTCAATATTGCAATTCATGGCTCCAACTTTTTCTTCAGCTTTTTCAGCTTGAGAAATATGGAGCATGTTGTTTCCTTTCAGTTTTCTAACTCCAGGTTTTGGACATTTCATTATAATACTTTGTTTTCTTGAACTGCCCTTTGAAATTTTCTGTCAGTTCTTTTATTTCAGGCTTTGTTCCATTAGCTTTAGCTACTCTGTGATTAAAAGCAAGTTTCAAAGTCTCTTCTGACATCCATTTGGTCTTTTCTTCCTTTCCTGTCTTTTTAATGATCATTTGCTTTCTTCATGTATGATGTTCTTGATGTCATCCCACAACTCGTCTGCTCTTTGGTTATTGGTCTTCAGTGTGTCAAATGTGTTCTTCAGATGGTTTGTAAATTCAACAGAGAGATTAGTATTCACAGCATCATTTTTGGGGACACAATTCAATTTATAACAACAGTTATAGAAGATAAGTATCATGCAACAGCATGGAGGAAGACAAGCTCACTGGTAAAAATTCTAGGGCAGCTACTCAATGTGGTTCCCCACAATAAAGAAGTTATTCCAGAACATACATGAATGCCCCACATTCTCAATCTAGAAAATTTTGCCACAAAAAAGGTCCATGAACTTAAATATTTTCAAGCATAAGATCCATACTATTAGGCATGTAGGGAGTAAAATGTTTGATGATAGGCACTTTGAGTGGCATTATTCCAGAGGAACCTGGAGAGCAAACAACGGCAATATATGATTTAGTTAGAAATATAACATGTTCTATCAGGCAGACCTGGATTTATGACCTTGGAAAGTTATTTAACCTCAAAGCCTCAGTTTTCTATTCTGTAAATAAGGCAGTAGTATTTATTTAATGTTTGTTGTGAGAATTATGTGACAAAATGTTCTTAGATCTCTAAGTCCAGGCTTGGCCAAAAGCACTTACCCAGTATAGGTTTCCTTATTGTTCTGCAAAGTCGTTGATATTACAATGCCTAACCTTCCCTGGGAGTTGTCTGCCAACACTGAGTCCAAACATTGCTAACTGAAATGGACTCCAAAAGGTGTAATTTTCCAGGCCCATTTTCCCTTGACACCCAGACTGCATCTATTTACTTTAACTGGGGTAAAATGGCTTTAAACTCAGAATTCCTCAGCCATAAAGGCTTGTCAGTCCCTTAAAATGATTTTCTGTAATTAAAATACATCCTTAGGCTCAGGGCTGTGGAAAAATCAGCTTAAGCTCTGTAAGAAAATGTTTTAGCTAATAGGATATTAGTACTATTTGCATGTGCAATAATGTTTTTCAACAAAAATAGTTTTGCCTTATTTCTAAAGTCATTTATAACCCATAATTTAATAAAGTAAATATAAGTGTGAAATAATTTTACTTACATTTAATATGTTTGCTGTGAGAATAATATTAGAAATAACTAAATCAGCTCAATATTACTTTGTTATAGTTAATTGTTCTTTGTATGTATCAGCTGAAAAACATCTTTGCCATATTTGCTTATTAGAATGAGGACAGAAGTGGAGTGAAGAAAAGGGAAAAAAGAATACCAACTATTGAGCAGCAACTATGTGCCAAAAAATTAATATATAACATCTTATTTCTTTTTCACAGTAAACTTGTATGGTACTTAGGTTTATGTATCAACTTGGCTGGGCATGGTTGAGTGGCTGGGTATCTGGTGGTAGTTATTTCCCATGATGAGACTGGCAATCAACTCCATGGTAGGATCTACCATAAGCAGCTGAGTAACTGTCTTTGGGAATGTGGTCCGCTTCCTGTATATAAGAGAAGCTTTGGGGATAGTCTCTAGCTTATGGCACCTTGAACCCTACATGTAGCTGTGTCATTGTTCAGCGGCCTGCTATGCTCTGCCGACCTTGGACTCTGAACTTGGACTTAAAGCCTCCAAACTGTAAGAGAATAAACTCCTGTTGTTCAAGCATCCCATTTGTGGTATATCCTTGTCAGAGTGGTACTAGGTAACCAGAACAACTTGGGAGGCCAGTGGAGTAGTTATGTTTTTAAAATGAAGAAACTCAGGGTCAAAGAGTTTGTGTAGCAGCGACATTAATAAGATGGCAGGGCTATTGTGTATACCCCGTGAGTCTGTGGTAAACTGCCTAGGGAAAGAGACAAGTGAGCTTTTAGAATGTTAGGCTAAATTCATTCAAGAGACACTAAGTGCCTGTAGTCAGTAAGGCACTAAACCAGGTGCTGCAAGAATCCACTCAAGAGACATTGAGTGCCTCAAGGAATTTGGGAAGCGAGGCATATATACAGGCCTCAGATGCTTGTTAGTAGCCTAGAAACTAATTGCCTAGTTTATTCTTTAGTGTTTTGTTTTTATATCTGTTAGTTAAAGTAATTATTGAGCCTTGATAATAGGTGTCAGTATTGGTGAAACTGGAATAATCTTTAACATTTCAAACTCACTGCCCTGAGTATTTTCTCTAGCACTGTCAGAATATCCTTGTTATACTGTTGTTAGGTGTCAGCAAGTCCATAACGACTCATAACGCCCTTATGTGTAACAGAACCAAACATTGCCCTGTCCTGGGTCATCCTTACAATCCTAGCTGTACTTGAGCCCATTGCTGTAGACACTGTGTCAATCCATCTTATTGAGGGTCTTTCCCTTATTCTCTAACCTTCCACTTTACCAAGCTTGATATCCTTTTCCAGGGATTGGTTCCTTCTGACCACATGACCAAAGTAGGTGCGATGAGGTCTAGCCATTCTCACTACCAAATCTATATCAGGGCATGTACCATATGTCCCCTGACGTGGACTGTGATGTTCTTGACGTAGGTTCAGGTTTCATTCATCTATAGTATCTGAGTGTTTGGCACGTGGCCTAGCACAGAGGTTAGATAAATGTTTGTTGAATGATTTAAGGTATTAATAGAGCAAAGCCATTTTTTAAAATAAACAATTAGTCTTAAAAATAAGTCTAAGTCAGATTCTAGTTTTAAAACCTGTTAATTGTTTTTTTTCTGCTTGGATATTAGCTGACACATACATATTTATTTACCAACAACCTACAATCATTGTGTAGTTTTTAACAATTGAAAAGACTACTTTTTCCCAACTCTACCATGTAGTGGATTTTGACAAGTATTGCATTGATTATTAGAAACATTTTCTTTTTTTCTTCCTCATTTTTAGAATTAATTTGATTTCATTGTAAATTTCACCTTTGTTTCTAGGTTGTAACCAAAGTTTTCTAGTCTCAGAGTTAAAAAGAAAAACTTCCTTGCAGTCTCTTTGAATATTTTTGATACTCAACCACTTTCAATCATGAGTTTAAATAAAACTACAGATTTTGTCTCATTTTTTTCATGTATCATATTACATTATACAATAGGTTTTGGATATGATATATATATATATTTTATGATGAAATATATTACCTGTAAATAAAACTAGCATACTATTATCTCAGTGCTCATCATTAAACTGAGACTGATCTTGCTTTTTGAGAGGAAAACAGATTTAGATTTCCTTTACAAGTCTTCCTGGAAGATCTTTGCCTTTCTCATTTATGGATAGCATATTGTGTTGTTAGGTGCTGTCAGGTTGGTTCTAACATAGTGATTCTAGGTACAACATGAGGGAAACACTGCCCAGTCCTGTGCCATCCTCACAATCCTTGCTGTATTTGAGCCCATTGTTGTAGACTTTGTGTCAATCCATCTCATTGAGGGTCTACTTCTTTTTTGCTGACCTTCTACTTTTCCAAGCATGATGTTCTTCTCCAGTGACTGTGCAAAAAGGGCAAGGAGGCCACATGTTCTGACCTCCTCTAATCTCACAAGAGGAAGGCAGAATGACCATCAATAGCCCAAGGCATATTACTGCAAGGCCAGACATGCTGCCTCCCTCCAGCCCTTTCACCAACCGTTCCTCCCAAAGCACCCACCACCTCCCTTCTGGGTTTGATAATTCACTGCAGTTCCCACACAGAACTCACAGATTATGGGGTTTATTAGGGAAGCACCAGGCTACAATTCAAGTTCAGGAAAAATGCTCAGTCTCTCTCCCAGCCCACCGTCTCTCAGCCAAGTTTCTCTCAGTCTCTTCCCCAGCAGTGCATGTCCCTCGGTGTCTTACTCAGCAACACGTGTCTCTTGCGTCTCTTTCCCAGCAGCACGTGTCTCTTTCGGCAGCACATCTTCCTCAACCAGCAGTCAGAGAGAGTTCTGCCTCTAGGAGCCTCCTTTTGAGCTTGGCAGAGTGGCCAAACCAACCAATCATAACAACAGAATTCTAAGCACCTGAGAATGAGCCTCCCATTAACATTGCATTGTGCCACTCCCGACAGAAATAACCCAGGTAGATAACGTTTACAATCAGGAGTTGCTCATAGCAAATCCCACCTTGGAATTTACAAAGACTTATGGGTAGAGAAGCCACACTAAGTAATTTACTACACCGCAGACTGATCGATCCTTCCTGATAACATGTCCAAAGCACATGAGACGAAGTCTTGCCATTCTGCCTTCTAAGGAGCATTCTGGCTCAACTTGATTTGGAAGTCCATGGTACATTCAATGTTCTTAGCCAACACCATAACTCAAAGGCACCATTGCTGGCATAAAATTATGTAGCTGGGCTATGTAAGTTGATATTTTTAATATGCTGAAGATATAATCCCTTATTTTTTGTAATATTAATGTTTGCATGCTTATTTTTTTTATAGTGAATATTTATTGAACCATTACTATGTACTAAGTGCTGAGCTAGGTATATGAATTGTTGGCTCATCGTGCCAACATCCACCCAGAGAAGAAAGTACTATCATTATCCTTACTCTACTCATGAAGGAACAGAAGTTTAGGGAGGTTGGTTGTTTTGCCTTGTTCACATGGCTAGGGAAGGGCAGATCTAGAACCAAATCCCTTCCTGAATCCAGAGTCTGTGATCTTAATATCCATGTCGTACTGTGTATTGTGAATGAATTCTGATAGTTACTTATTAGTTAAGTATAAAGGAAGATTCTGACGTCTTTAAAGAAATTACAAGGCAAGAGGAATTATTTCATTGAGCCAAAGAGTAAGAGTATAAGAAGTGTCTTTGGAAGATATTAGCCAGAGAAGCTTGGCTAGTTTATCAGATGGGATTCTTTCAACTGCAGATAAGAAATTTGTTATCATAATATGGCTCAAATAATAAAGATATTATTTTACAAAGGCAAAAGTCCTGAGATAAAGTGATTCCAAAATTGGACAAGTCAGCAACTCAGTAATATCAAGAGTCTAGATTTTTCTAACTTTTTGGTCTGTCATCCTCAGTGTGTTGACTCTTGCCCTCTCTGTATTTAGATGACTGCAGCAGCTTCTAGTATTACTTTAAACTCCAGAGGTAGAAAGAAGAACTGTTTTATCTGAAACATCTCATTGTAAAAGTGAGGAAAATCTTTCCCAGAAGCTCCTCAGGCATATTCCCTTCATGTCACTTTTGCTAGAATTGTATCATATGAAATTTGTAAATCAAACACTGTTGTTGTTGTTGTGTGCCGTCGAGTCAGACCTGACTCATAGTGACCCCTCCTTGGGTTTCTGAAGCAGTATCACTACAGAAGTAGGATTGCCCAAACTTCCTTCCGAGGAGTGGCTGGTGGGTTTGAACCACCAGCCTTCTGGATAGCAGTCAAGTGCCTTGGACACTATGCTACCGAATTACCATGATTCATTTATATTAATTAAGCTTTATTCCCACCCTTTGACCCCAGGCCTGGAAGGGCATCTAGACTGTCCTAAGGCACATGGCTACCAGAAAGTGAACAAAATCAATGTCTTCACAAAGAACTCTTTCTCTCTCTGTATTGGATATAAGGATACTATAGCACTTAGATGATGTTGTTGTTGTTGTAGCAACAAGAAAAGCCTAAAATAATTTCCTCTCAGCTGGATGAAATCAAGTGAAGATTTTATTCCAATAGAAGAATGTCACATGTACTGGGGGTGAGCAATGTTTTGTTTTGTTGTACAAGGGGTTGCCATGAGTTGGAGCAGATTAGATGACACTTAAGGAGCTCTGGTGGCACAGTGCCTAAGGCATTTGACTGCTAACCAGAAGGTTGGCAGTTCAAACTCACCAGCAGCTCCATGGAAGGAAGTTGGGGCAATTTACTTCTGTAAAGATTTAGTGCCTCAAAAAGCCAACAGGGGTCATTATGAGTCAGAATCGACTCAATGGCAGTGAGTTTGGTTTTTGGTTAGATGGAAATTAGCAATACCCAGCCTGGGCCAATCCTTTTTAACACAGCTGTAGGATTATAAATAGCTATTGGTGATAGTTTGGTTACAAAGAGAATTTGAATAAAGGAGCTCAAAGACCCTAGTATTAGCAGTTGATAGTGCCTGACACATTTTAACCATCCAAAACCCATTGCTGTTGAGTCAGTCTGACTCACAGTGACTCTATAGGACAGGATAGAACTGCCCAATAGCGTTTTGAAGGTTGTAATCTTTTCAGAGGAAGCTCTGGTGGCATAGTGTCTACGACATTTGACTGCTAACCAGAAGGCCAGCTGTTTAAACCCACCAGCCACTCTTTGGAAGGAAGACTGGGCAATCTACTTCCATAGACATACTGCCTTGGAAACCCAAGGAGGGGTTGCTATGAATAGATCACCACATATTTCTCTTGTCAAGCAGCTGGTGGGTTCCAGCCACCAACTTTTCAGTTAGCAACTGAGCTCTTAACCACTGTGCCATGATGGCTCTTTTTTTTTGACTTTCATTCCTGGAAAATAGATGGTTAGTAGGGTCTATTTGAATAATCTTCTGGACATATCTACCTGTAGATCATGGGGAAAAATGATGAATAGTCATCTTTGTCATTCACTGCTCCATTCATAAATTGGTGAATAAGGACTTAGTAATGGTTTACCTAGTGCTAAAGGGGCAAGGAGGTCACATCTTCTGACCTCCTCTAACCTCACAAGAGGAAGACAGAATCACCATCAGTAGCCCAAGGCCTATGAGGCCAGACATGCTGCCTCACTCCAGCCCTTCCATCAACCCTGACACCAACCGTTCCTCCCACAGAACTCACCACCTTTCTGCTGGGTTTGATAATTCACTGCAGCGCCCACACAGAACTAACAGATTAGGGGGTTTATTAGGGAAGCACCAGGTTATAATTCAAGTTCAGGAAAAATGCGCAGTCTCTCTCAGCCTGCTGTATCTCAGCCAACAGTCTCTCACAGTCTCTCTCCCAGCAGTGTGTGTCCCTCAGTGTGTCTCTCAGCAATGTGTGTCTCTTGTGTCTCTTTCCCAGCAACATGTGTCTCTCAGGAGTGTGTTTCTCTAAGGAGAACATTTCTCTCAGCAGCACATACTTCTCAGCCAGCAGTCAGATAGCCTTCTGCCTCTAGGAGGCCTCCTTTTGAGCCTGGCAGAGTGGCCAAACTAGCCAATCATAACATCAGAATTCTAAGCACCTGAGAGAGAGCAAACTTCCCAGAACATTGGTTTGTGCCACTTCCAACAGAAATACCCCAGGTGTATAACTTTTACAATCAGGAACTCCTCAGTTGCTCACAGCAAATTCCACCACAGAGTTTACAAAGATTTATTACTAGAAAAACTATACCAGGTAATTTACTACACCTAGCTTAACTTATTATTTTGTAAGTTTTGGAATTTTGTGCAAGGTTTATGGCACCACCAATATAGGGAGGGTGGCATGAAAGATTGAAAAACTTAAGAAAAATATATCAGGTAGTGTGGGTATGGGTTTAGTAAGATATTTTTCATGCCATGGGTATCTGTCATTAAATTCTTCAGATAATACTATCTTTGACATGCAGAAAGGAATACTGAATAAGAAAAAAGTAGCTTTTGCTTCAGAAAACTTAGTATTGTGTGCAATAATCCATTACTTTTGCAAAGAAGCTTATGGAATGAACACAGGATGATACATTTAGTCTCTTTTTCCCCAGTCAACAGTAGGTTACTCTGATAGAAGTTTGAACGAAGTTCTGATTTAAATTATATGTTAATTGGTTCAGGCACCAAGTTGAAAGGCCTGGCAGTAATGACAAAGCCAGGCAAGCAGTCTGATTAATGAAAGGAGGTGGCACGGATATGCTGTGGGAGCTGAAGTACTTTGTCTAGTTGCAATAATCACTGTAATTAATGATAGGAAACTTCTTGTATGGCTCTGAGTCATGGCTGTTATTCCTTCTGTACAGAATATATTGATTCACTTATTTAAAAAGAGTCCCACGGGACAAATGATCATTTTGCAATGGAAAAACAAAATACTGTTCTTCTGTGATTATGAAAATGGAACCAAGGATGAGAAAAATAAGATGGGTTGTACAATGATATGTGAATACATATTTGAAACATATTTGAAAACTTGGTTCCAATTAGTACATAGATGCTTCATTGAGTAACCACTGAATAAAATCCTAACATTTGGGGATGTGTTCCTTTTTCTTGTAACTATATTAACTTATTATTCTTATATTGTGCAAAAGATCATGAAGAAACTGATCAAGTTCAAAAGGAACTTACAGCAGACAAAACTGGAAAGAATAGATAAACACCAATGTTTTTATTGTTTGTATAAGTAAATATAGTTTGTAATGTAGGTACTATAAATATATTTTCCTGATCCTCCAAAAATTACTTATTAGTTTCTCTATTTCATCTGAATTTGAGAAATACTTCAGCTGTCTCCATAACAGAAAGTTTTTTTTTTTTTTTTTTTAAATTTTGGTTGAAGTATACACAGCCAAAGATACACCATTTCAACAATTTCTATATGTCCAATTCAGATGACACCTGGGTGACTTATTTACTAAATATGTGTGCCTGATAGTGCCAGTGATCATCAGTGATCTGATGAATGCAACCCAGTGTGCATTTGTAGAACAGAGGACTGGCCCCTTACCTAGCCTGGGGAAGGGGAGTGGGAGTGAAGGTAAGCTTGCTGGTAGAGGAAACACATGAAGGTATTCTTGTAGATTGAGTATGAACTAAATAGCAAGTTAAGAGGAAAAGAGTGTCTTCACCAAAGCATGGAGGTGAAAGAAAGAATAGGAGGTGGTTCATTAAAGCATGAGAGTGGGGTATACTGAATCATTAAAGCTCCTAATCTTGATGGACTTGATCCAATTCTTTTCAATGATTTTGAACTTTAAGTAAGAGGGTGGTATACTAAGGGGAGTTAAATAATAACAAAGATAATAGTAACATAATAATATAATCAATTAAAATAGCTGTACTTTATCAAGTTCTTCCAATGTGACACTGTTGTAAATGTATTACTTTTGTTTTGTCAAACTTCCAAATAACTTTTGTGTAGATAATTGATTCTCATTTTATTGATGATGAAGCTGAGCTACAGAAGAGTTAAGACCTTTGCCAAAGGACCAGGCTTGAAACTAAGAAAAGCCATGTTGGCAGTGTCATCCATTTATTGATTCGGTGCACATTATCTCAAACTTTGTAATATATCTCAAACTTTGTAATATATATATATATATATATATATATATATATATATATATATATATTGAGAGCTCTGGTAGCCTAGTGCCTAAGGCACTTCTAAGGCACTTGACTGCTAACCAGAAGGCTGGCCGTTCAAACCCACTAGCCACTCCTTGGAAGGAAGATAGGGCAATCTACTTCCATAGTGATACTGCCTCAGAAACCCAAGGAGGGGTCGCCATGAGTCGGGTCCAACTCGACGGCACATAACAACACAACAACAACATGATTTGCAATCAGTGTAAAATGTGGAGGATTGATTTAAGAGAAGGGGCTGGGAGACCAGTTGTGGGACTATAGCAGTAGAGCAGGCAACAGGTAAATGATCAGGATGTAGACTAAACTCATAAAAAACCAAACTCACTGCCATCGAGTCAATTCTGACTCATAGTGACCCCCATTGGGTTTCTGAGGCATTGCATTTTTATGGAAGTAGATTGCCCCATCTTCTGTCTGTGGAGATTATGGTGGGTTATGAACTGCTGACCTTCTGGTTATCAGCCAAATGCCTCACCCACTATGCCACCAGAGCTCCTTTTGGTTTTAGACTAGCATGAACTAATAGAGAGAGCATGGGGAATTGGGGAAGTTTGATAAAGATTTTAGAAATAAAATTTCCTAAAATTATCAGGCTTTTCATTTGTGGTCTTCTGGAATCCTGGGGGAAAAGAGAAAACAGAATCCTGTCTAATTTATATATATGAATTTATTTATCTTTTTATTGTGATTTGAGTTATGCACATAAAATTTTAAATTTTAATGTGTTCCAATCACCTAGTTTGTCTTCTGCTGTTTGTGCATTTTTGGTTATGCTTGTTAATTTATTTATGCCGTAAATTAGGGACCCTGAGTTTGCCCATGTTTTTTTCCTTGATGATCTTCTGATTCACGTTTTTATTCAATTTTGATATAAGCTGTGGCATGGGAGAAATTCTGGTATTTAGCCTAGCTGAGATGGATTATTTCTTGATCTAGGCTTAATCACATCTCGTATTTTAATATTAAGAGTACCATTCAAGTTTTAGGCTGTCTTCTCTTCCCATCAAAATAACCTGGAGATGTAGTAAGCAGTCAAATCTTTATCAGAAAAGAAGGTAGGAGAGATCTGTGTGTTTAATTCATTGGCTGTCTCATGTTCCTCTGTATTTTATGTTACAGATATATCCAGGGTTTACTCAATATTTTGATTGCAGTGGTGTTATTGGTGTCCTTATCATGTCTATCATCAATAGATTAATCATGTAAATTCTGCATTCAACTAGTAAGAATGGAAAATCAAAATGTTCTAAGACAAAAGAGGCATCTCTATATTTAATAAATACAGAAAGTCAAAAAGACATAAGGGTATAAGCATGGATAACAAAAGGGAAGAGATACAGTATGTCCTTGACTCTAAACAGAACATTTCTTCCTCTGAAATTTAATGTTTCTGAAATGGACATGAGTCTTACCATTAAAGGCATCACAAGAATGGCATTAACCCCAAGAGCTTTGACTCTATATTCCTACCACTTAAATGATGATCCAGAATAACAGTTACTTATTTATACATAGGGAGCTCTGGTAGCATAGTGCCTAAAGCATTTAACTGCTAACCAGAAGGCTGGTGGTTCAAACCCACCAGCCACTCCCCAGGAGGAAGGTTGGGCAACCTACTTCCGTAGTGATTCTGCCTTGGAAACCCAAGGAGGGGTTGCTATGAGTTGAATCTCTGAGTGGAAGGCAGTGAGTTTTTTTTTTTTTTGTTTGTTTGTTGTTGTTGTTATTTATACATAAACTCCCATTGGGTTTCCAAGGCTGTAAATCTTTATGGAAGCAGGTTGCTTCATCTTTCTTTCATGGAGTGGCTGGTGGGTTCAAATCACCAAACTTTTTGGTTACCAGCCAAATGCCTTAGCCACTACGCCACCAGAGCACTTATTTATAATTAAAGACACCTTTATCAAAAATTACAGCAGAGTAATGGAGTAAGTGTGTGTGTAAGAAACAGAGAGAGAGAGAGAGACAGAGAGAGAGAGAGAGAGAGAGAGAGAGAGACAGAGAGAGAGAGAGAGAAAGCACATTCCTGACACAGAAAGAGACAGAGAATGGTGTTCAGGATGCATCGCATTTCTTTTCTGGCCTGTAATGACTGTGTTGCTGGTGGCACCATTCAATGAGAGGAACTATTTTTGGCCAGAAATTAAGTTTGTGGGGGAAGTGATAAGTTCAATTTTAGACCATGTAGGATGAGCTGTCTGTAGAACAGCAGGAAGTAGTTGGGTGTGCGGGTCTGAAATTCAGGAGCAGATTGTGGCAGAAAGATATGGGTATTGTAAGCTGGTTAAAGAGTAGTAGTTAAAGTTGCCTTTTGATGAAGGTGGATGAGGACATCTCGAGCAGTGTGGGAGTGCCAAAGGACACACATTACAAAGGAGTGCTTGGTGATTTTCCTTGTCATGTCCTCTTCAGAGCGAACATACAGAGGTTGTCCTTGTGGGATGGGAAGGAGTGGACATGGAGTGTCACAAAGTCATACTGATTTAGGAGTGATTTATAGTTTGGATTATAGATTATCTATTTTAACTCCAAGAATTGAATACATTTTCCAGAGAGATCTAAAATCCCTACTTTACAAAGTCAAATACCTTTTGTACCTAACCCAGTGGAAGGATAATAGTAAGTGCTTAATGAATAGTTACTGGATAAAATTAAATGGCCCAATTTCTTTGTTGATGTTAAAAATAATCACAAAGCAGCACAGACATAAATAAAAAGATATACAATTCCTGTTAACCTTAAATTAGCCAGAGCTAAATGTGAATCCTATTCTCTTATCTTACTCATGTTACCTATAACTTGTTAGTAGTTGTCAAGTCGATTCCAACTCATGATGACCCCATGTATATAAATAAATATGCCCTCAGGAAGACTTCAACATATTTTAAACATGCAATAGGTCTTGAAACTTCAGTTTGAATATAATTTGGGAAAAAAAAAAACTTGTAGGGATTTTCTTTGCTGTAATATTTTAAAAAATCAAGGTATACACTCTGATAGTTGGCACCCATTGTTCATTTGACATGTTGATGCCTTTTCAGAGTCAGTGTCTCACAAAGTATCACAAGATTTTATAAATGAATGAAAAGTTGTCAAAGTACTTTCTCTGTATCATGACCACCATTTTAGCCTCAAATTGAATTTTAAACTAGAATCCTGCTCAAATGGCTTTCCTGCAAGGATGTTGGCAATCAGGAGGTACCCTCTTTTGGCCTCTGTTTTCTGTTGGCAATACTTCCTTTGGGGAAGAGAAATAAGTCATCGTATAATCTACTAAGGCCCACAATTTCTTGAGTTTTTCAGCGTGTCCTTTCCAAAGGATAAGGTCAGGGAATAAATCTCCACCACAGAATGTCATGAGCGACATTGGACAGAGCCTTTGTGAAAAAGAACTTGGCATCACACAGATCAACAAAGGCAGACATAAAACCTAGACACAGACATCTATAACAATCGTGTCAGGAAGGAAAACTTGAAATCCTCGAAATAAAAACATTTTCTTTGCAGTGACCTTAATATTAACCTCTTTTCTGTACTATTGGATATTGTCAGCATAAATTAGAATCTCCTTCCTAACAGGGTATATTTAAAATGTTCAAAGAATGCAGTCATTTGGAGATGTTGAGTTTATATTGTTCTTATACTCTTAATTACTTGCCTGGATATGTCTGTAACATAAAATACAGAGGAACACGAGACAGCCAATGAACCCAGAGAGGCTTGGGTTCAACTATTTTCAGTTTTAGTGAAAATTTCCCAGTTGACAAGTTCTGGCCTAATTCCTTTATTGGGGATTTGCACATATTGTGCCTTTAAAACACCCCCATTAACCATTTGAGCGAGTGATTCCTGACCTTGGCTGAGTCCGCTGAAGAACTCTGGCTTCACAGAGTTCTTTTAACTTTTTGATAAGTGAAAACAAATGAGAAAAGCTTGCAATACAACTTGCTTTGAATGGCCATATATTTTGAAACTTGCTAAGGCTGGTATAAAGAAGACAGAAAGCTAAATCAGCCCAGCTCAGTGTGACACTTATGAAGAAAGACTACTTGTTCCAGAAATAAAACTAAATTTACTTATGCTAGAAAAGCCTACCTTGGGAGCAGAGTCATAAGGGCAAAACTATTTCAGAGCAGGGATGGACTATTTCCAGTATCAAAGTCACACTGTGATGTTCTTCCTTTGAGACTTAGTTCCTCTTCTAATCTTATTCAGAGTAAGGTTTCAGCTTATGGTGAGGAACATGGTTGTTTGAACTGCATTATATTTTGCCTAAATTCTTCCATGAATTTAGCGGGGTTGTATATGTAAAGGGAGCTCTGGTGGCATAGTGCCTAAGGCACTTGACTGTTGACCAGAAGGCTGGCAGTTCAAACCCACCAGCCACTCCTTGGAAGGAAGGTTGGGCAATCTACTTCTGCAGTGATTGTTGTTGTTGTTGTTGTTATGTGCCATCGAGTCAGACCCGACTCATAGCGACCCCTCCTTGGGTTTCCGAGGCAGTATCACTACGGAAGTAGATTGCCCCATCTTCCTTCTGAGGAGTGATTGGTGGGTTTGAACCGTCAGCCTTCTGGTTAGCAGTCAAGTGCCTTAGCCACTATGCTACCAGAACCTCAGAAACCCAAGGAGGGGTTGCTATGTGTAGGATCTGACTCAATGGCAGTGAGTTGTATATGTAAGAATAATTCTTAAACTATTGACTAGGTTGAGTTTTGGTATCATTTAATAATGGCTGATTTAATGTACAATGGAATTATCTGCTCAAAGATTTTCAATTAACTTCGATTTTGGTTAACACGTATGCCCTGCCAGATTGGGTACTAAAATGGCAAGACCTCATTCATTCATGAAAGTGTAGCTTTTATATAAGATGGCTTCATTATGGATGAAAATAGAACCTATTGGAATTTTTCCATCTCTATATAGTAGTAGAAAAGCAAACTATTCTTTTCTTTCAGTAACATAGTTTCTTGGATGGAACTTTGGGATATAAAATATTTGGAGCTTAAGAAAACACAGAAGCTTGAGTCAGTATTGTCAAATGAATGCATGGATGAATAACAAAATCAAAGCATGAAATTTTTTCCCCTCATTTAATTCTAATATGCTATAACACAAGCGTGTTATTGGGAGTCTTTTCACATATAATTAAACTATTGAAAAGCAAAATAAAAGAGTAAACTGAAGGCCAAGGAAGGACAGATAAAAGGATACTAAATTCCACTAAGCATTTTATCAGCTTACCCCTATTCTCTCTGTAGTCTGATAAGATGAAAACAATCTAGTTCTTAAACGTGTGGTGAAAGTCTGCATATAACTGAATAAACATCTTACTAATTTCTGAAGCAGCATTTTTATTTTCAAAATATAGCTAAAGCTTCTTAAAACGTGCACCAAATAATTTCTGCCACTTGGCAGAGAGCCACTTTTTCTTGCTGTGTCCAACCTGACCAACACTGTAATATGAAGCCACTCTTGCTAATAGGGTTGACATCACACCAATTTGCTCTTTCTCTTTGTAATCTTTTCATGAAATTATTTAAAGACATGTCTGTACTGCCCCTGAAGTGACAAACTGTTCCATGAATGACAGTCCTCTACTATTATAGAATGTAATAGGAATTGTTTTATGTAATGATATATAAGAAGGTATCTTGCATTGCTAATCTTTTTACTTTCTTGTATGTGATCCTTCCCTTATCCTGTTGTAAGTATTCCCATTGGTTGAGGAGAAATAGGGTTACAGCAGAGATACAAAGACATCTGCACTAAGAGCAATACTTTCGAAAGCTATCTTTTGGTTTGCTAGAGATTTTGTTGAGAAAATTAAAAAATCTTGCAAATGAAAAGTTCTAAAACAGAATCGTTGCTCTCTAGTTCTCTAAGGTTTGCTGAGCTTTATCTGAGTTGCCCTTATGGAGACCTCTTTCATAATGTCCCTGAGGCCTCAGAAGAACCTTGATATACACAGACAGAGGATTCCTTGACCCCACAACAACAGTGATGGTCTTGGAACAATAGTTCTTTAGAACTTGTTGAGGTGAATTGGCAAGTAGAGAAAACTTACTCACGTCATATACATAGTAATGCCAACTTTCTTTAGGTTTCTAAGTGTATGGCTAAAAGTCTGTTTCAAGAGTGAATTTCACTTTTGCTGATAGGGTGTCTTAAAATAATAATAAAAAATCCTATTTGGGTGATAAGTCTTCAATTGTAACAGAATTGTCCATCCTAGATTATGATGAACATCACTGGTGACCAAAGAGAAGTAACATTAGAATTTTAGGCCCACAAAAGATTTCAAAGGCCACTTACTTCTACATTCTATTCAGCAGAATCCTGGCTATACCATACCTGACACTTATAGCTACTCTTTTCCAGAGGACAGTGCTGTGCACTGGAGTGGGAGTGTCTGGTCCTTGGGTTGTGGCTTTGGGAGAAGGAAAACGAGGGTGCAATGTCCAGGTGAGAAGGTATTAACCTAGAGCTTTCCCACAGACTACCAATTCCTAGATAAGGGTGAGGCTAGTAGCAAAGGACAGTTTGAAATGCCAAGCCCAAACTTGTAGTTAGAAAGCAAAACCAGAACAGGGCTAAGGAAATAGGATGACCAAATAGCCAAGTTTAGGAGGGAGCAAAAAGAAGAATCCTATGAAAATTCAGCAAATTTTTTTCAGTGGATTTGGGCGCAATGGAAAGTACTTGTAGGGTAACGGTTCTTGGCGGAGGTAATTTTGTCCCCAGGGGACATTTGGCAACATCAGGAGACATTTTTGGTTGTCACAACTTGGGAATGGGCTGAGGTGATGCTACTGGTATCTAGTGGATAGAGGCCAAGAGTGCAGCTAAACATCCTACAATGCACAGTATAGCCTTCTATCACAAAGAATTTTCTTACTCAAAATCTTATAGTGGCAAGGTTGAAAGACCATGTCTTAAGAAGATAATAACATACGGCCCTGTGGTTGCATTCAGCATGACATCCCCATTGCATATACCCACTTTTCTTTGAAACTTCTTGTCAAACATCCCATTTTGGGCCTTATCTTTGTCACTATGGGAGCTCTGGTGGCATTTGATGGCTAACCAGAAGGTTAGCGGTTCAAACCCACCAGACACTCCTTGGAAGGAAGGTTGGGCAATCTACTTCTGTGGTGATACTGCCTCAGAAACCCAAGGAGAGGTTGCTATGAGTCAGATCCAACTTGACAGCCATGAGTTTGGTTTTGTTTTTTTGCTAGTATGTCTCTGTACTGGACACAAGCCTGCATCTTCTCAAATTGGTCAGACACTTGTTCTATTATGTTGCTGGCAATATCATGCAAGCCCATGAAGGTTTTGTCTATCATTTCTGTTCTAGGTGATGTTGAGAGTGACTCAGTTTATACTCTGGTTTACCCATTTGTGTGTTTTCCCCTCCAGAGATCTTGGACTCTCTTCTTGGTCACCTTAATTATCTTTTGGTTCCTGCTTCTGAGATGACCCAATCACCTAATAGCATCAAAGTTGACTTTATTCTGATCTAATCTCCTCAGTAGATGTGGAAACTGACACCTCTTTAGAAGGTACTTACCCAAGGTGCCACCTTTTGCATAAACCAAAACTAAACCCTCTGATGATTCCAATCCATAGTGACCCTTTAGAAAAGAGTAGAACTGCCCATAGGTTTTGCAAGGCTGTAAATCAAAGACTTCATACTTTTGAGTTGTGTTGTTGGCAAAGAATACTGAAAGTACCATGGACTGACAAAAGAACAAAAACATCTGTCCTAGAAGAAGTGCTGTTGGAATGCTCCTTGGAAGTGAGCGGCCAGAGTTGATCTCCCCTATGCTGGTCATGTTGACAGAGGGACCATTTCCTGGGGAAGGATATCATGCTTGGTAAAGTGGAGGGTCAGCGAAAAAGGGGAAGGCCTTCAACAAGATGGATTGACACAGTGGCTGCAACGATGGGCTCAGGTATAGCAAAAATTGTAAGGATGGCACATGACTGGGCAGTGTTTTGTTCATACATGTTTTCCTTCATACATAGGGTTGGTATGAGTAGACATCGACTTGCTGGCACCCGACAATAACAACACAAATCTTTGTCGAAGCAGACTGCCACAACTTTCCTCCATACAGTGTTTGGTAGGTTCAAAACGCTGACTTTCTGGTTAGCAATAGAGTGCTTTAAGCACTACATCACCATAGCTCCATTCACATAACACTGTCTCAATTATTTCAAGATCACTGAATGTACAGGACTCTGAATTTCATGTTTCCTCAGTATCTGCCCTTTTCTCCACACACATGAACTACTAATTAGGGTTTGTAGCTAATTTCTTTTCTTCTTCTTTTTTTTTTTTATTAGGATTTGGGTGAAGATTTACAGAGTAAATTCACTTTTCATACAGCAGTTCACATATATTTTGTCTCATGTCATTGACCAAAATTTACAATGCAGCAGCTCCCCTCCCACTTCCTCCCCATAGTTACCTCCTCCCAGTGTCCATCCCTTCATA
>NW_006921659.1:10679403-10685943 GCF_000298275.1 Orycteropus afer afer
CTGTGTCTGTGTTAATTGGTTTCCCTTTTCTTTGTTGAAGAGGGTCTGTGCAATCCTTCTGCCTAGTCCGCCATCTTGCCCCGCCTCCCTGTAGCTAATTTCTTGCGGTAAATTTTCAAATCTTTATTTGTCTAGCTTCTAAGAAATGTTTGTATTTGAACCATGCTTTGAACAAAAAAAAAATTTAAAAGCTTTATTGAAAATCACTGTGGAAGTTCCAAATTTCCTGTGGAGAAAAGGCACTTCCACTTCCACAAGAAAAGGAGGATACATCCTTGAAAGCTGGTAGCATGGGCCTGGTTATTGACGTGATGATGTGGTCTTAGAAGACTGCTGAGGTAGCTCTCCTCACCTTGCTGGGGGAAAAACCAAACCAAGCCCACCACCATTGAGTTCATTCCTAGTCATAGTGATCCCAATTGTGTTTCCAAGGCTGTAAATCTATACAGAAATAGATTGTCTCACCTTCCTCCTGCAGAGCAGCTAGTGGGTTTGAAAAACTGGCCTTCTGGTTTTAGCTGCCAAATGCCTTACCCAATATGCCACCAGAGGGCATTGTCAATTCATAGTGCTTTCCTGAGCAAATAGTCAAGATAAATAACTGAGTTGTCTGGTTTAGTTCTTTTCTCAGAAGGAAGAGAAGTCCAGAGTGGGAATTGGTTTTCAATAGTTCATCTGAGATTAAAAAGAGGGTTTGAAGAGGGGAAAGGTGAAAAGAAGGAGCCCTGGTGGTGCAGTGGTGAAGTGTTCCACTGTAAACCAAAAAGTTGGTGGTTGAACTCACAAGAGAAAGATGTGGCAGTCTGTTTACATAAAGATTATGTTGTTGTTATGTGCCATCGAATCAGCCCTGACTCATAGCGACCCCTCCTTGGGTTTCCAAGGCAGTATCACTGTGGAAGTAGATTGCCCAACCTTCCTTCCAAGGAGTGGTTGGTGGGTTTGAACTGCCAACCTTCTGGTTATCAGTCAAGTGCCATAGGCACTAAGCTACCAGAGCTCCCTCCTAGCCTTGGAAACTTCATCGGTTGTTTTGAGTCAGAATCGAGAGAGCAGCAACAGATTAAGGTGGAAACGAAGAACCTGGGTGGTGCTGAATACTTGGAGGTTCTGTCCTGCCAGAAGTGCCTCAGAAGAAAGCCCTGGTAATCTGTTTCTGAAAGATCAGCCATTGAAAACCTTAGGGAGCCCAGTTCTGTTGTGACACATGTGAGAACTCCATGAGTGTTGGCTTGATGGCAACTGGTTTGGATATTATTTTCTTAAGGCAAAAACAAATGACCCCATATTTGTCATTCATAGTAAACCTTGGTTAGATTTAAAATATAAAATCTAGTTTTGCGCTTTGGACATTTTCCCACCTATGTCTTATTTTGGTGTGTGTATATAAGAGAGGGGAGCTTTGATGGCATAATACCTAAGGCACGTGACTGCCATCTAGAAGGCTGGAGGTTCAAACCCACGAGCCAGTCCTTGGAAGGAAGGTTGGACAATCTATTTCCATAGTGATACTGCCTTGGAAATCAAGGAAGGGTCGCAAAGAGTCAGATCTGACTTCACGGCAATGGTTGTATTGCATTGCAATGCGTTGCATGCGAGAGAGAGACAGCCATGGAAAAATTCTAATGTCGTAGGGAAAGAATTCCTTTTTTACACTTAAATCAACAAACTAGGATACTAGAGTACCCCAAGGCTGGGGTAGGGGTGGTGGCAGACCCTCCTCAAGATCCTAAGAGAAGGGGTCTTGGGTATGTCTAGCCTCTTGAATGAGCTGTGTCACATTTATTAATGCCCGTAAGTTAGAAAAATGTCAACTGTGTCTTTTCTTAACCTTAGTAAGCAGACATAGAATTTTGTTTCTGACAATTAGAGGGAAGTCAGCTTTTTCTGTTTTTCTTTTTAACAAGCTTGACTCTGTAGCTCCACATGTGCCTGTTACACTCACACAGGTTTCTCCGACTTATGAATGGTCTGTGTTGGAAGTGTCTTTTACAACAGGATTTCTTAACCTGAACACCAACCATGTTAATAAGCTTCATAGGGCCACAGAAGTCTCTGAGCATGTAAACAAAATTTTGCATGTATGTGCAGAATGCAGTTTTTCCATAAGAAAGTCCATAGCTTGCATTGAATTTCAAAAAGAGGCTTTAGCATCATGATGTTAGAAACACTGTTTGGAAATCGGCTGCTTGGAACTTTCAATGCATAAATAGGAAATGGATTCTGCCTCAAGAAGCTTAAAGCCTAGCAAGGGAGATAAGGCACGTACATAAATAGTTGTAGAAGTTTGATGAAATGTTCTGGACGTTCTGAGCAAAAGAGATGACTTTGGACAGTAGGCAGCCAACCAGCTTAAGGTTTTTCAGAGTGATTCAAGGATATAGGAAAGAATAAATATAGGGAGTAGGAGCTCTGGTGGCGTAGTGCACTTGACTGCTAACCAAAAGGCTGGCGGTTCAAACCTACCAGCCACTCCTCGGAAGGAAGGTTGGGCAATCTACTTCTGTAGTGATACTGCCTCGGAAACCCAAGGAGGGGTCGCTATGATTCGGGTCCGACTTGATGGCACATAACAACAACAACAACGAATATAGGGAGTGGCTTTAAGGTACTGAAGGATAAAAGCAGGTGCTGTTTGGTGGATTCTGATTCGCGACAACCTCACGCGTGTGTCAGAATAGGACTCTGCTCTACAGAGTTTTCAGTGGCTGATTTTCCAGAAGTAGATCACCAGGGTAAGAGAAAGTCTGCTTCCTTAAAGATTCACAGCCTTGGAAACCCTATGGTGCAGTTCTACTGTCCTGTGGGTTTGCTATGAGTCGGAATTGACTCCCTGGCAATTATTTATTTATTTTCCGGAGTAGATTTCCAATATTTTCTTCTGAGGCTCTCTGGGTACACGCAAACCTTCAATCTTTTGGTTAGCAAATGAATGTGTCAGCTGTCAGGGTCTCCAGCTAAACATTCTAAAACCAAAGTAAACCTATTGCTATTGAGTTGATTTAGGCTCAAAATGACCCTGTAGGACAGAGTAGAACTGCCTCAGAGGGTTTTCAAGGCTGTAAAACTTATGGAAGCAGATTGTCACATCTTTCTCCCACAGAACAGCTTGTGGATTTGAACTGTTGACCCGTTGGTTAGCAGCCTAGCTAATCAAGGTGTCACCAGGGATCCTCCCACTTAAGCATAAACCCAAAAAATCAAACCCACTGTCATCGAGTTGATTCTGAATCATGGTGACCTATAGGCTTTCAAAGGGTGTAAATCTATATGGAAGTAGGTTGCCTCATCGTCCTCCCAGGGTGCAGCTGGTGGGTTTGAACCGTTGACCTTCAGGATAGCAGCCAAATGCCTTAACCACTACACCACCATAGCTCCTCTTAGTTAAACTTAGGGGGCTCATTCAGTTAGGTATTTGCAAGCCTTTGCTTTAATGCTATTAATAGCCAAATTATATTTATGAATATAAATACATTTTCTTCACCAAATGTAAGAAATTGCATGAAAAACAGCAAAATACAGGTAGTCCCTGACTTATGACAGGGTTTCTTTTCCAGGACTCTGTAGTAAGTCAGTTCTGATGTAAGGTGAATACCTCATTTTTTAGGGTGGTGGTGGTAGTGCTGCTTAGAAAATTACATGGGAACATCTGCAAGTGAAAATCGCAGAAAGATAATAAAAGCCAATTACTCGTGGCAACATTGTGTGTGCAGTTTGTGGCACCTTCAATAAGTCCAAAGTCGAGGACTACCTGGAGAGCTGTACTATTTCAGTGGTCTCTCGGTTAGACCACATCAGTCTCATTTGATAAAGACATGTGAAAAACTGGGAAAGCAGAAGCCACTGGATTTCGTTTCCTAGCACTGTAACTGGATATGCTCTCACAAAGTCCTATCACAGTGATGGGAAGTAGGGTTTTTTGCCACAGCAGACCTGGAAATTGGGAAGGAAAGCATAATTTCCCTCCTCCCGGCTTTCGGCTCCCGACTCCATATATTTCTTGTGTATGGCCTAGACTGAAGTGACAAATGGTGACCACTAGATGGCACTCCTGCATAGGAGAGCTGCATCCTGAATTACCAAGGGTTGGGCTGGGCTAAACTGATCTTCAAAAGCCCCTGAAAGTGACGGCTGCAGCTGACAAATAAGCTGATGAGGGAGGCAGAAAGTCAAACAGAGTTGTGTAAAAGAGACTTTCAAGAAATCAAATCGATTTTATTTGAGTTGACAAAAAACAGGAACTGCTTGTCTGTTTTTCATATTTGCATTAAAAACAAAAAACAAAAACAAAAAACAACAGATGGGCCACAGGTATTGTTGTTTCATGCGATGGAGTCCATCCAGCTCATCGCCACGCCTCCTTGGGTTTCCGAGGCAGTATCACTACGGAAGTAGATTGCCCCATCGTCCTTCCGAGGAGTGGCTAGTGGGTTTGAACTGCCAGCCTTCTGGTTAGCAGTCAAGTGCCTTAGGCACTACCCTACCAGAGCTCCAACAGGTATGGTAGATGAATTAAAATGCATAAAACCAAGTTCTTGGCTCCCGCATGGTAGGCTTTTCCTTCACATTTGTTTTCTTCTGGTGGCACCTCCTGTTTTCCAGGCTCTGGGTCTAAGTGGTTTCTGGTTACATCTCTGCTTCTTCTGTCTTCTTTACCTCTATTCTCTCACCAAGTCTTATTACTTGCTTCTTCAAAATAGCTTTAGAGTTTCGCATTTTCCCTTCCTTTCCACTGCCATAGCCACTCTGTTATTTAAATGTTAATTACATAAATAAAAATTAATCCAATAGCTTCTTGCTCAGTCTGTTGGTTCATATTCTTTCTCCTTCCAATAAAACCTTTGATTACTGTCAGAGCTCATAAAATATAGTTTATTCACGGTCATTTACTCATTGATTCATTTTATTTACTTCTTCAACAAATATTGCCTGAGCTTCTGATGAAATACTGTTCTAGGGTCTTTGTTAACCAGAAAGGATTCCTCCAAAACACATGAAAGTAGGTTCCTACACTCAAGAAGTTCCTCTACCACTTTTGTGTTCAACAAAGCATGTGTGTACAATTGCTGTTAAGTTGATTCCAAGTCATCGTGCCTCCACGTGTGTGAGAGGAGAACTGTGCTCCATAGTTCCATGGCTGATTTTTCAGAGGGAGATGAGCAGGTCTTCCAAGATGTCTTAGAGTGGACTCAAACCTCCAACCTTTTGGTTAGTAGCCAATGTATTTACTGTATTGCCTAGGGATTTTAAAGAAGGAATATGTCTGTAAGATCTCTGAAGAGAGGGAGAACATGCCTTGCTATGTATGTCATGCACTGCCTTGAATTGACTGAAATTTTGGTAATTGGTTATTGGATTGGTCTTCCTATATTTCCTGTTTTGTGAATAGCAAATTATTATTATTATTTGTATTTTAGTCTGAATCACCTACATGATAGATGGATAATAAATACTTGGTGAATGAATGAATTAAAAAGACACTACTCCAAATTCTTTCATAATTTTCACCACCATAATTCCAAATTTAGAAACTTTTTAAAATAATAGTCTTTAAATGTTTGTCAAATTTTCTTAGATAACTCTGATACTTTCCAAGCAAAAAATGATTGCAAATAATACAGCGTACACTTATGTACCCAGCTTTTCCAACATTCTGCCATACTTGCTTTAGATCTGTTTAAATAGTTTAGTTGGTATTATAATTATTGTTATGAAATTCTATATGCACAGAAAGGAACCCTGGTGGCACAGTGGTGAGGCACTCACTGCTAACTGAAAGGTTGGCAGTTTGAGCCCACCAGTTACTGTGAGAAAGAAAGACATGGCAATTTGTTTCGTAAAGATTACAGCCTTAGAAACCCTATGAGGCAATTCTACTCTGTCCTACAGGGTCACCGTAAGTTGGAATTGACTTAATGGCAATGTGTTTACTATTATGTGGACAGAAAGAATGAATTTGTTAAAACAACTTTGGTATAAAAATAATACCACCTTTGCTTCCTTTCTCATCACTTTTCCATATCCAGAGGCAAGCACTTTTAAATAGTTGGTATTTACTTCTTGTTCTTATTATGATACTTAATGGCTTTTTAGCGTTAACTCTCTCTCCACTTCTCTGCTCCTATCCATATCATATTTGGGACATACTTACACAAAAGCATTATTAGCTATTTGAAGGGCAAATATGGTATTAGTCCACTATTGTAAAAAGTCAAGGGAAGTTGTATATGTGGAAGGAAACTTTCTTTATTAGTTACCAGGGATGGGAGAGAAAATTGCTAGATAGGTTATATATATTTCTATGTATATATAAACTCTCCCAGAGATTATTAGTGGTTACAAAGGATAGGAGGGAGGGGAAAGGGGAAGCTTTTGTTTGCATGTGGGGCATTGAGATTATGCTAATGGTGGTGGGATATTTTGAAAAAGGATAGCAATAATAGTGGCACAACATGAAAAGTGTCATCCATTTCCTTGAGCTATAAATGTGGAACTTATTATGTTGGTGAATGTCTTCTTGTGCATATTTTCACCCCAATG
>NW_006921659.1:10686209-10714861 GCF_000298275.1 Orycteropus afer afer
ATATATATATATATATATATATATATAAAAGCTATTTATCTGAAATTAAAATTTAGTGGTGTGTGCTGTATTTTTTGTTTGCTAAATCTGGAAACCCTAACCACATACCTAGACACTTCCTGCCCCAAGCTTTAAACTTAGTTACATACTTATTTTGGCTCTATCACTAGGGAATGCTTATGTTTTGAGGATTATGTAAATGCTAACTCTAGCTAAGCCAGATACCATATAAAATATCATTCATTTTCCCTCTCATTTTGTTTACTTGGATTGAAAATTATTTAGTTGTAGATCTGCTTAATTGTTTTTGTATGTACCACTAATTTGGGGCGATGGTGATTCGGTGGTAGAATTCTCACCTTCCATGGGAGAGACCTGGGTTTAATTCCCAGCCAGTGTATTTCATTTGCAGCCATCACTGCTCTCTGTGCAGGCTTCATGTTGCCAGATGCTAAAACATTTCAGTGGACTTTTCAGACTAATATAGACTGGGAAGAAGGGCCTGGCAATCTATTTCCAGAAATGAATAGATGAAAACGTTATGGATCACAACACTTCTGTTCCATTATGCATGGTGGGCTGATTCAACAGCAATGAACAACAAAACGAACAATACTAATTTATCCCAAATTCTTCTCCAGGAGTGTACTTCTCATCATAATATGTTCAATTCATTTCACTTTCTTTAGGAAATTTCCTGGAGGCCTCCATTTTGCTCTAATCTCAAATGATTGTTCTCTGGGCCTGCTGTGCACCCAGCACTTGGGGTTCCCCCTTCACCATTGTCCTGGAGATCCCTGCCATTGTTCTCCTGTGAGAGGTCTTCTGTTTTGGGGTCCCATGTGCTTTCTCTATCTTTGCTTACTCCGTCATTTTGGTGGAGAACTCCATGACAAAGCTTGCCTGGAAGGTAAATGGAGTGTTTGCAGATGTGGAAACAAATTTATGCTGTACTCGTATCTGATTCTCCTATTGGCTAAGAATAGAATTGTATGTTGGAAATCATTTTCCCCTCAGAATTTTAAAGGCATTGTTTTATTATTTCTAGCTTCCAACGCTTCTGGTGAGAATTTGTACACCATTTTGAAAGCGTTGCCTCAGATTTTCTGAAATTGTACAATGACATGTGTGTTCTGTTGTGAGTCTATGTTCATCATTTATTCTGGGCTCTTGGCAGATAGCTCAGCCTCCAGAAAAGTAATTTAGGAAAAAAAAACAAAAACAACTGTTCAAACTTAGTCAACCAATAAATCACATTCATAGCAAAGTTCCACTAGGAATGTTGACTTTTCTGCTATTGCCTTAAAATGATCAAATTATAGTTTTTTTCTTATTATTTTACAGTACACAGAAGATTGTTATTTAAAATATATAATACTGAAATCATCTCTAATAAATATGCCAAATATCTTGGGATACAAGTTAATTTTTTTCCCCCCGACACTGCAGCTCTCTCCACCCCCACTGAATTTAAATCTGATTTTCCAGTTTAAAATATCTGAATTGAAACAATTTTCCTGTTTTGAAAGCTCTGAGGAGTTTGGTCAGATTTAATTTTATGGCAAAAGAGGACTGAAAGCTGTATGGAATTCAAACTCAGCTACTCTGGTTCTGAATTTTGCTTCCTCCAATCATCAGTGAATGCTTCCTCGTTGCTATGATCCTGAATAGATGTCAGTGGAGCTTCCGGCCTAAGACAGACTAGGAAGAAATGCTTGGTGCTCTACTTCCAAAAATCAGCCATAAAATTCCATGGGTCACAAGAGTCTGATTCCATTTTACGTGGGGTCACGGTGAGTTGCAGGCCGACTCAACAGCAGCTAACAATGACAATTATTATTGCCACAAACTTCGAAAACTTACTTAACCTTATTGAGTGTCATGTCTTAAATGTTTTCTTTGGAGAGTATAAATGAAATAACAATATCCCCAAGTCTACTGTACTAGGTACCTTGGTACCTAGCACATACTCCATAAAAAGAGTTGGGACCAGTCCTTCTGGTTGCACCTTAAACCCCAAGCGTGGCTGTGACGTGCCAGGAAATGACAGTGTAGAAGGCCCTCCAACAACTTGTTCTATTTCTTCTGTGAACTTCAGAAAATAATAGGTATCTTTTATCAAATATCTCATTACAATTTTTGAGTATAATGAATGTTTAAATATTAAGCAGAATAATTTGGGAAAATCAATCATAACTTATTTTGGAGAAAATTGCTTTAGCCTTACCAAGTTGATCAAAAAAAGAGCATATTTTTTTCTAAAGAATAATGGACTTTTAGATTATTTCTGAATCACTTCCTCCAAAGAAAGTGAATCAGCATCTATTTTCTTAGCCATTGTACCTTTCGCAGTGCTGTAAATCAGAAATTAGTAGTAGTTAATACCATCATAAATAATCTATGCTGCTGAAAGGCCTGTAATGACCTGATGCACATACAATATGCTTCCTCTTTGAAATACTTTTTATGGTTTGCAAAGAAACAGTTACATTATTTCTTATTGTTGTGTAGCTGAATTTAAGATAAGTATCTTGCAGCACAGTACCTGAATTCTGATAATATGGAAAATTTTATTTAGAGAGCATCTGTTAAAGGATATATCTATTATAAAACAAAATTTTTCTCCTAACATAAAATATTCTTTTCAATCTTTCCTTTGTCCTCCATGATTTGTTGAAAATGTCTGCTGGCATTTAGCCCTTGGTTAGGGAATTCATGAGAAGTTGTCTATTTTTAATCAAAGAAAAGTATAAAAATATAAAAAATAAAAAATTATGAATAATAATAAGCAATGGATTTTCTATTTGTGAAATAAAAGTAAAGATACTGTACTGAGTATTTCGTAGAAAAAGGACACTGTTTTTCTTGGGCAGATTTTGGTCTGGTGTTTTTCTTTTTTAAAGTAGGTTTCACCTGATGGTGTTCCAAGCAGAATTGCTGTGGTGGACCCAAAATTCTCTCATATCACTGCATGAGAATATTTTCCATGTCACTAAACCCCAGCAGGTGCAGTGCACCCAACTTCAATGGTGTATTTCTAAACATTACCATTTCAACCGAAGTTATTTGATAGATCACTATTATTTATTGATACTGTATAAGTCTTGCTGCCAACATAATCTTAATAAGTCATTACCAGTCCACTGGGTAAGCTATTTTTCCATTTCTTAAGCTTTAGTGCCTGTGCTGTATAGATTTGGCATTTAATAAATCACTGGAGGGCCAGCAAACACATTATATTCCTGTAGTTGAGACTGTCTAGACAAAAGTGCATGGAGAGATCTTTCCACTCTAAGTAGCGGGAGAGCATTTGTTTGCCTCAAATTGGTTCTGAATCAATTGCTCAGAAACTTGGCATATCCAGGCTTACTTGGGTGTGGGAGGAGGGCAAGAGTAAGTGCTGCATGGGGTGCTTTTCTGCCTTCTGGTTTAATTGAATAACTGAGAAGCTATGCCTAAGAAACACAGTCCTGTGGGAAAATGGCCTAGAATTTTACCCTTTTCAGATGCAAGAATGATTATACCAGTCTTTTTGTTATATGACTTTCATTTACAAAATGTAGGAAAGGTTTCTTAAAACAATGAGCAAGTGATATTATTAAGAGTGTATAGCAAGAAAAAAAAAAGGAAGCAGAGAATGAGATTTCTTTCCTGATAGACATAATTCTAAGTGTGAGTGTTTATGCTTATTCCGCTCCCCTCTCTGAAGATTTATTGTTTATGTGAGGGAAAATGCTCTTGCACAAGCACACACAGAAAAGAGAGCGAGCGAGCAAGAGTGGGGATGGGGAGAGGGAGAGAGAGAGACAGACAGACAGAAACAGGGAGAGACAGAGAGATAGGAGAACAGAAGAATGAACTCTTTGAATCACATGGTATTTGTTTTAGAAATGACCTGGAATTGTTTCAGGGCTTGATTTTATACTTTAGCTGGTCACTAGCACTCCTTGGATGTTAATATAGAACATGGTAAATTTCTAAGTAATTTGAGTTCTAGTGTTATTAGTTCTTTAGTCTCTGTGCTCTTTTCTGTTGGTTGTGTGGCACTTCCAGTTCTTGCTTAGAGTATCCTCCTGAGTGGATTTATAATCTTTTAATTTAAAGTGCATTTGGCGAAGAAAATACTTATGAAAATAACTCTGGAATCATTCATATCTTACTGACACCAGTATCACAGAATTTGTATTCAGAAACATTTGGGTTATATATCTTGTTGTTGTTGTTGTTATGTGCCGTCGAGTCGGCCCCGACTCATAGCGACCCCTCCTTGGGTTTCCGAGGCAGTATCACTACGGAAGTAGGATTGCCCAACCTTCCTTCTGAGGAGTGGCTGGTGGGTTTGAACCGCCAGCCTTCTGGTTAGCAGTCAAGTGCTTTAGCCACTATGCTACCAGAGCTCCTTAACAATACTTAAAAAAAAAAAAAAAAAAAAACTCGCTGCCGTCCAGTTGATCTCACTCATGGCCACCCCTCCTTGGGTTTCTGAGGTGGTATCTCTAGGGAAGTAGATTGCCCAATCTTTCTTCAGAGGAGTTTGCAGTGCTAGCTTTCTGGTTAGCAGTCAAATGCCTTACGCACTGAGACCAGAGCTCCTCATATTACCATAATATTAGCCCCTTAAATGGGTTTGAAACTATGTGATTACATCTGTAGGTTAAAATAAAATAAAGAACACAGAATATTCACCATGAATATCTGTTATTAGAGAAATGCCCATCCAATGCATGCCCTACAAAGTGCATTGTTCCACTTCATTTGACTGTTTTATACGTGAACATATTTTTAAGCCTGAATTATGCATTTTTTTGTGAACTTTACTCAGATTCCACTTTGCTTTCTGTTAGTCATTTCAAGATATTTGAATGTTGAAGGAATTATTGGACAAATAAAGAAATGACTACCTTTGAAGCACTTGGGCAGTGCTGACATTCAAGTGTAAATCTCAAGTTACCTGAGGGAAGAATAAGTATCTCATCAAGAGCATTGTAGGTCTTCCTTGAGATTTAGGCAAGGACAAGAATCTGGTATCTTATATCCTGCATGGAATAAAGTTTTTCAATAGTTATAGAATTCCTCTTGACTTACCAAAACAGGCTGAAATTCGAGTTTTCCTTGAAATGATTATGTAGAGCAAATGTGTCATTCTATCCTTTAGGTCTTTGACTTTAAAACACTTTGTAATCCCAATTCATAATGCACATACCATCTTCTAGAAATATGAAAATTATAATTATTCATCTTATGAGTATGATCCAATAGCTATGACTGCTTGACAGTGCATTTGTATTGATAGGGTTAACATCACCTGTAGACGGAGTGGATGATTGGAGATTTGGAGTGATGAGACACATATCCAGAAGGTCGCTCTTATATCCAAGTGACTACTTGGTATATTTTTTTTTCCAAAATATACCCCTGGGGAAGGATTCCAGTCCTTCTGCTTCGAGTAAGTTTGTCCCATGTACTCCATTTCTGTAACCCGTACTGGATTAAGTCATGCTGAGAGTTTGGAATGGTGATGAGAAAAAAGTTTCTAAAGGTACGAAGACTCTTAAAAATGTCTCTTACTCTGTAGTATTACCTATGGCCAATAATTCTTATTTAAGATATTATTTCTTGACTTGCATTATTTTTCTATTTTGAATCCAAGTTCTCAATATAGACCCTTAATACATCCTAGAAGAAAATGCTGAGTTTGTATTTGTCGTAATTAATAGTAAAAATCAACCTCTTTTACCACCAATATCAGAAGGGTAGAAATTTTACAAATTCAATTTCTTTTTTCTTTCAGTGAAGAAGAGAAAATATTTTAAAAAATCCTATAACAAGAGAATATTTCTTTTAAAAGTAAAATTTAAGAATCCTTTAGGAAACTATCCTTTTTTCTGTTTTCTTTATGTTTTGAGCATATGGACAACTAGAATAAATTCAACCTAGAGGCCATTCTGCAAAGGCAACCCAGTGGAAGAATTCTTATGTATGATCAGCAAATCTCAAGAGTACTAACTTAGAAGCATACTAGTAAGGTTGTTTCTGCAAGTTTGGAATGCTGATTTTATTTCAGCTTCCAGCTGAACTTGTAGATGCTTTGGCCTAACTCTTGGTTGGCATACATCTCCCTTTTTCCTTTGTCAGTGCTTATTGTTATCAATGCTGAGAACATTTGCGGTGATTGTGTATTTGGTGAATCTGGACCATGTGTAGATAACCATTTTGGAGAGGAATGGGCATCTCACAGCCTAATTATTTGCAGATCTTAGGCAATTTAGCCAAAATTACCTTTCTTGGAAGAAGTATTATGTGAGATAGGTCCAAGAATCATGAGACTACATCTCAGAAAGATACTTTTTGACTATAACAATAGAGTAATAGTAGATGACAAGGAGCCTGGATATGGCAGAATGTTTGCAATTGGCCGCTAACCTAAAGTTTGGCAATTTGAACTTACCCAGTAACGCTATGAAAGAAAGGCCTGGAGAACACTTTCCATTAAGATTCTAAAACCCACTGTCATTGAGTCAATTCTGATTCCTAGTGACCCTCTCACATGGTTTCCAAGGCTGTAAATCATTCTAGAAGCAGACTGCCTCATCTTTCTCCCATGGAGCAGCTGGTTAGTTTGAACCACTGACCTTTTGGTTAGCAGCCAAATGCCTTCACCACTGCACCACCAGAGCTCCTCCATTAAGATTACAACCATGAAAACCCTATGGGACAGTTCTGCTCTAGCACATGGAGTTACCATGAAACTAGCTCATATAGTAGTGGATCATAGAAAGTGTAGAGGGAAGGGCATCTCTCAGAAATGGAGCATAAAGACTCTTCAAAATATCTGGAGCTGGAAATACTAACTGGACACCTTCAGTGACCAAGGTGGCCACACCACCTTTCTCCTTCTGTCTCTCATCATGGTCTCAATTATGCAGTTCATCCTTCATCTGTTTTTCTTGCCAGTCTTTTTCCAAGGTGTGCATGGATAAAAATGGCCACCTCAAACTTGACTGTACCCTCAAATTCAAATAATCACTACTGTTTGTCCTCTGCTTCTGGGATCTTCCTTGGTCCAAGAGAACATGCATGTCAGGGAGGATGCAGTTCTTAGAGAATGGGGCTGTACTAGGGAGGCAATGAGATGTCTGCTACAGAGGGGCACATTCATGTTTTTCAGTGCAGCCATCTTTCCATAAGACCCCAAATTTTAAGTATCATGGACAATTGTTATTGCTCTTTTGTCACCATCAAGGCTCCTTGTCAGCTATTCTTAGTACATTATTATTATAGTCAAAAATCTCTGAATACTCATTCTGAGGTATAGGCTCATGATTCCTATCACTCAATACCTCTTTCAGGAAAGATAATGTTGGCAAAGTTCTGTGAGGTCAGCAAATAAGTAGGCTGTGAAATGCCCGTTCTTCTCCAAATTGGTTATACACACATGACTCAGATTCACTAAATACTTAAGTCACTCTCTGTAGGAGGATTTTACACCCCACCCTTCTGTCATGATGCTTGATCAGTAGTGTCCCAGTAGCAGGCTACTTTTTTAGCCTGGGTCTGGGAGTAAAGTTGATTTAGCAGTAATTTGTTTGCACAGTTTACCCTAACTGAAACAAATAAGTCACAACCTAAGTCATAAAAATCACATAAACTGTAAGCAAAAATGGGAAAAAAAAAAAAACACCCTTACTTGATGACCATATTAGATTCTAATTGCAACATGTTACAATATCTAATTGGTACCTACTTCCATAAGTTATGGTCCATTCTTAGACAAGATGCTGAGGTTGGCAAAATAGCTCTTTACTTCCCATTAATCATGTTCCTTTCCCCTTCACTTACCTCTGGGCTACTTTGTACAGCGACCTCTACTATTGAGAAAGCACATTTAGACTGCTCCTAGCACCTGGACCTCACCGTGCACTGCTCCCACGTGGCCATCTCAAATTCAGCTTTCCACCCTATCTCTCTTTCATACTGTTTTCTCTTAGCTTTAGATTCTAAGCTTTGTAAGGTAGTAGTTCACTCATATTCTACTATAGCACTGTCCAACAGAAAGGCTATAATGCAAACTGTGTTATGCAATCTAAAATTTTCTAATCATCATGTTAAAAAGTAACAAATAAACAGGTGACATTAATTTTAATAATATATTTATTTAATCAAATATATCTAAAATAAATTTCTTCATTATCAGTATAAACATTATAAATGAGATACTTTTTATTTTTTATTCCAATTAGTCTTTGCTATCTGGTGTTTTTTAATTACAACACATTGCAATTTGGCCTAGTTCCATTTTCAATACTTAAGAGCCACATGTGACTAGTGGCCACTGCGGTGGACGGTGTAGCTCTTTAACATCCAATCTATTCAAAGGCAGTAATAGGCAGAGGAAAGAGGGAAAACCCTCCTTGTTTGCCTTTCTTCTGACCCTTCCAGGTAATACATGATTGCTGATGGGCAGTCTTCTGGAGATGATGCATGTGCTTCTGTTGTTTAACCCCAAGAAATGACTAATGGTGAAGATTTCCTGGCAGACAGGACTCAAGGAGGAGAACAACCTCCTTTGGACCTGCACATCTTTTGAGCATTTTGGTCCCTGTGGTTTTCCAAACCTGCCTGAGATAGGACCTTGTCCTCTAATCAATTTAATTTACCAAGAGGACCCAGGTTCCTCTTGATACATTGGAAACGTTGTGCTTTGCTCTGGTACATACTGTATGGATTTCTAGACTCTGGGGTTTGTTGGAGCTACAATTTTACAAAGTCTGGTTGATTCCTGTTGTTGACTGTTGATCAAGTGGACCACTTGGTCCTAGAGGGAGTGGTGGATGGGGGTGGAGATATTCTAGCTTGGGTTTGCTGAAGTAGATAAGAGATGGATATTTCTACCCCCACCCCTCTCACCTTCCATTTCTTCAGTTTAGAGGGTGTGTTTTGTTGTACCCTAGTAAAGTGAAAGGGGAAAGAGAATTAAGAATAGCAATAACTTTGAGTGGAAAAAAATCCAATAAAGATAATAAGATAATACTATGGAAAAGAAAACAAACCAGTGTTTAAAATAATTCTCTAATGGCTGTACCCAAGCAAATTTAAACCTTTATGCAAAGGAGTAATTTAAATGATTCATAGTAAAAGTCTAGCATATTTATCCAATCATCAGTCAGTATGCTAAATGATGGTGTTAGAAGAATGGCACATCAAAGAGGAAAATCAAGTTATTTCACAGAGCTACTGGGTTGTTATCCAAATTGAATAACCAAAATGAGAGAAAGTTATGTCCTCCAAGGCCATAAATCAACAAGAGTGGGCTCTACTGAATTTTTAATTGGCAGCATCCTTCCCTTCACATACCCAAATACAGATACAGGAAGTATCTCTTTAACTGTCTGGACATTTTTATAATGCTTATCATTATAAAACTGTAGCATCAAAGGAGGCAAAAATGGGACCACAAGAGACAAAAAGTTTTGTAAGGATTGTAAATTATATGCGTTGATATCATTAAGCCATTAAAAAATTCAATTTCCACATGGTTTTAAGGCCAATTTTTAAAGTCAACTACCTGCCAATTAATGCAAAAATAAATTGAGCTGTTATGAGAACTAGTCTCCAGCTTTGAAGAAAGTTTGTTTCAAATATCAAGGGTTTGTCTTAATGAATACTGGGATCAGTGAATGTTTCCCAGCAGAAAAGAAAATCTCTGAATATAAGAAAAATCTCATGGCCTCTCTTGAAAGGCAGTTGATATGTGATAGAGAGAGTAAGAGTACTTGTTTTCAGTATTTGTCTAGAAAGTGGAATGAAATCCCTACCACTGATAAAAGAATCTTTCTCTGGAAGCCAATTGGATAGTGCCTTGCATAGTCTGAGGTGCTTTTTACAGCAATCTGGAAGCTGAGAACCCAAGAATTATGTGGAATCTGGGTTGATGGTATAGAATAAGGGTTCATACTGTCACTGGAGGTAAGAAGATGCCACAGTGGTTCCCTGTACACATATGCTAAGGTGGCAAGAGGAGGCTTTACATTTAGGTGACAGAGTAAAACTAGAAAGTCTTTCCACCTGACTCCTAAACCTGAGCTCATTAACACTAGCTTTAATGTCTCTAACTCAAAAACCAAACCCAAACCAAACCAAACCAAAACAAAAACAAAACCCATTGATTTGGGTGAAAGTTTACAGAGCAAATTCATTCCCCATAAAGTAGTTCATACACATTTTGTTTCATGACATTGACTGCAATTCCCCACACTTTAACAGTTCTCTTCCCACTTCCGCCCTATAGTTATCTCTTCCATGTGTCCTTCCCTCCCATGTACTCCCACCCCCCACCCCTCTAAGCTATCTCCCTATGCAAACAGTGTCCTGCTCTCTTATGATTGATTGATCACTCCAAGGAGTGTATCTACCTGATGTAAATATTCACCCTACATGCCTGTCTATTGTTTGACTGGAAGCCACAGGACCATGTTCAGTTCCAGATCTGAAGGGTAGCTGGGGGCCATAGTCTCAGGGGTCTCTCTAGGCTCTCTCAGATCAGCAACCTTGTCTTTTTTTTTTTTATTATTATTCTGAGTTTTGTTCCATGTTGTTCTCCCTCTCTATCCAGGATCTCTTGCACGGATCCCCCTCTAAGTGGTTGACAGTGGTAGCCAGGAACCATCTAGTTCTTCTGGTCTCATGGTCATGTAGGCTGAGGATCACATGGTCTTCTAGTCCCTTGCATTAATTTTTTCCATTCATCTTTTTTTTTTATTATTATTCTTTGCTCTGGATGAGGAGATACCCATTGTTGCCTCTAGATGGCCACTTGCAAGCTTTTAAGACTCCAGTCACTACTCACCAAAGTAGGATGTAGAACAATGTTTTTGTGTACTATGACTGATTTTTTGAATGTAGATCACCAGGTCTTTCTTTTGAGGTGCCTCTTGGTGTACTTGACTCTCCAGCCTTTTGGTTAGCAGTTTAACCATCTGAAGCACTCAAAACCCCAAAATTGAACCCATTGCCATAGAGTCGGATTCTTAATTTAGAGAAGCAGAGTGAAGCAGGAGTAGACAATTAGGGGCCGGGACTCCCGAGAGAGCAAGTACTTCCTGGTTTAGGAAGAGCTGATTGTTGCCACAGGGAAAATTGTTGGTATTTTCAAGAGGCATCAGAATTCCAAATACATACAATCACCTGATTTTAAATGTTGGCAACCTCTTAAAAAAACAAAACAAAACAAAACAAATAAAAAACTTTATGTCATATAAAACGAGCCTGTCAGGGAGGTGAAAGCACCTAGCCTTCAATTTGCAATCTTTGTTTTACTGCTTTTAAAAACCTTTACTCTTCAAGAGAAAGAAAAGCTCTGTGATCAAAATTTCCTTTCTAAAAAGAACTTAGTGCCTTAAAGTAGGTCTTAATTACTCATCTGTTCTTATTTTATCTGAGTTCTATTGGGCCCGTTTTACTTTGTACTGAGTATTTTTCTGAGCAGCAAAATAGTTTTAGAATCCTTAGTCATTTAAGTTCTACCGTGAATGTAGATTTTATCATAAAGCTATCCTTAATTCTCTTTCCCTTAAACAATCTCCCACGTATTTTTTAAAGCTCATCAATATAAATGTTTGTGTCTGTCTTATTTGTTTCTCATGTTTAGAAGGGAAAAAGGGAGATTGATTACAAGGGTCATAAAAGTAATGATGCATTTAATGAAAGCATGTATTTTATAGATAAAATAAACTTTAACAAATAACTTGAAGCTAGTACCCAAATTAATGGAATGAAAATACCTTCAGAAAGTAATTTCTTTAAACTCAGGTCATTTGAGTCCTTCATCTATTTTTATTTATTTATTTATTTTTAATGTGTTTTTTAATTTTGGTTTTGATGACTTTATCCTACTTGCTCTGGCTTCTGGATAAAGCTAACAATTTCTGGTGAGCCTTGTAGAATTATGAGTTTTATCATAGTTAGCATGTTTCTACCTGTGAAATCCAAATGACTCATTGCTATGGAGAAATGATTCAACACTTCTTCATTTAACTTATATTTTTTGAGTACTCAGTATAGGCCAGCAAGTATTCCAGGCACTGCTCTCCTGCGGTGCCAGCTTTCATGTAGATTGCATTGCAGTGGGAGGAAACTCATTGCCATCAAATCGATTCCAACTCATAAGACCTCCATTGAGTTTCCAAGGCTGTATTTCTTTACAGAAACAAACTGCTTCATCTTTCTTCTGTAGAGCACTGGTGGCTCAAACCACCAACCTTTGGGTTAGTAGCCAAATACCTTAACCACTACACCACCAGAGCTCCTTTTAGTGGGAGGAAAGCAGGTAATAAACAAATAGAACTAGTATTAGTAAAACATAGCCTGGAAAATGGAACTGCTCCATGGCTTTTGAATAGAGGGAATTTAATGTGGGGGGATTGTTATATGCTACTAGAAGAGCTGGGAAGTCAACCGGGATGATGATGTAATCCAAAGATTAGCAACAACTATAAATTGGTATCATCTCTAGGGCTGGAAGGACAAGGTCCCAGACACTGTTACCCTTTTCCTGTGTCCTTCTTGCCTATGCATTCCTGTCTCCCCACCTTTCTCCTGTGCAAATACTGCCTTTCCTGCATGGTGTTTAGCAGTGAAAAGGATTATATTGCTTAGAGGGGCAACCACTTGTTGGATGCTAGAAGGCAATGGGGGGGACACTTCCAAAATTATGAGGGAAAATGATTTCCAACCTTGAATTCTACATGAAGGAAACTAGCTATGACATATATAAAGATATTCTCATATATGCCAGGACTCCAGAAATGTACCTCTGAGGTACCCTGTGTCAGATTCTACTGGAGGATTGGCCAGATGAAGTCATAGACCAAAAAAAAAAAAAAAAAAAAAGTCGATTTTTCAGGAAACTGTAGAAAGAACCTAGAATTATGCAAAGGGAGTTCTGGGACAACTGTATGGCAGGTCTTGAGAGTGGTCATACCAGACTGAAGCAGCAAGATGGAGTCTAGGGCTGAGGTCTGTGGCAGCGCTGTAGTAGCACGAGCCTGACGCAGAGAGTGAAGGGGAATCTTCTTCTACTGCTACCTGTTGCTGTCCAGTTTATTCTGACTCATGGTGACCCTGTGTGTTACTGGGTGGAACTGCTTCATGTGGTTTTCTTGGCTATAATCTTTGAGGAATCAGTTCTCCAGGCTTCCTTCCATGGTGCCCCTGAGTGGGTCCTAATCACCAACCTTTAGGTTAGTAGTGGAGCTCAGACTGGTTGTGGCATCCAGGAACCTAAAAAGAGGAGTATAGGTGGGTAAAGGAGAGGTCACAATCAGGAGGTTTTCTCAGCTAAAATAGCAGCAATAACTCTATTGAAGGACAAAAAAAAAAAAATTGTATCAATTTTGGTTTCAGGAATTTGTTTCATGAAATCACTGAGTAATGCATATGGTTGGTGTTTGGCTACTAAGTAAAAAGTTGGAGTTCACCAGAGGTGCCTTGAGGTAGAGTGGGGGAGGTTGATGATTGGGTTCTGAAAAACCAGCCATTGAAGATTCTGTGGAGCACATTTCTACTCTGACACACATGGGTCAGGATGAGTATGAGTCAATTCAATGGTAACTGGTAATTTATTCCACAGATATGCCTGTGCAAGTACATAAAGATATACATACAAGGAAGTTCACTGAAGCATTGCTAGCACACACACACACACACACAAATGAAAAACTGGAAATAACTGTCCATTAAGAGTGCAATATATTACTGTATAATTGTAGTATGGGATATTATGTAACTGTGAAAAAGGAGTGATATACAAATAGATATAATATAGTTGATAAACTGAGAAAAGCAAGTACCAGAAGTTGTAAAGTATGATTCTACTGTTTTTTAAAAGAGACTGTACAAACTTCTTTTTTTTTTTGAGTCCAGGAAGGAGATAATTGCAGAGGGAAGGGGAACTGGAACTGATATATAATCTAATATGAAAGATGAAATTAAAATGAGGGTCACAGAGAACACTAGAGAATACAAAATTAAGAGACATTTTAACAGATAAATTAGAACATTTAGGAGGAATTAGAAGTAGATAAGAAGCTAACTAAAAAATGAGACATTTTTGTAGTTAAAAAAAAGCACAAAGTTGTACAAGAAGGAACATATAATTACAATACATGTGTCTAATATTGCTCCATGATGAGCACTTAACAAAATGTAATGAAATAACCACACTGGGAAAAAGTGGAAAGGAAGATGTGGTGGTAGGGGTAAAGGGTTCAATCTTTATTTACCATAAAAAGAATAAGTAGATATTGTCTAAAGTTAGTAAACCAGAACATAGTTTAACATTATTATTTTAAAATAGGGAGGTAAGTATTATCATTTATTCCAATGAGTTGAAAACTGCTCTCCTGGAGTGTGAAACCAAGGAAGGTACAAGCCAGAGTTATCTTTTGCTTTTAATCTTTGCCATGTATATAGCTCCTAAGTGGCACAAGTGGTTTGTATATGACTGTTAACCTAAAGGTTGGTGGTTCGAACCCACCAAGTGGCTCTTTGGAAGAAAAGGCCTGGGGCTCTGCTTCCACTAAGGTTAGAGCCAAGAGAAGCCCATGGAGGAGTTGTACTCTATCACAGGGAGTCACTAAGAGTCAGAATCAACTAGAAGGCCACTATTAACAACACTGCCATGTGCATGTGTATTTTTAAAGATATAAATAAAAATTCCTTCGATGACTTTTGACAATGTCAAGGACTCTCCTCAAGAGATATGATTGGTATAATAATATTCTTATGATACTATATTTTTGCTTCTTTTACTGTTGTAGATTTGTCTTAGTTCCACTACGAGAGCTGGAGTTTTCAAACTGCTGTTTTCCCACATTGTCACTTGTTATTCTGTTGTAATCATTACGAGAGCAAATTGCCAGGTCTTTTCTCCTGTGAAGCTGCTGGTTGGGTTCAAACTGCTGATCTTTCAGTTAGCAGCCAAGGGCTTAACCAGGGCATTGTCATTTAAAGTGGTAATTAGTGTGTTAGGCTGGGTTCTCTAGAGAAGCAAAACCAGTAAAGCTTATATAAATGTGTATATATATATGTTGTTGTTGTGTTATGTGCCGTTGAGTCAAACCCGACTCATAGCAACCCCTCCTTGGGTTTCCGAGGCAGTATCACTACGGAAGTAGGATTGCCCAACCTTCCTTCCGAGGAGTGGCTGGTGGGTTTGAACCGCCAGCCGTCTGGTTAGCAGGCAAGTGTCTTAGCCACTACGCTACCAGAGCTCCCATGTATATATATATATATATATAGAGAGAGAGAGAGAGAGAGAGAGAGAGAGAGAGAGAGAGATTGGAAAATAGCTCACACACTTATAGAAGCTGGCAGGTCTCACGTTTCTGGATCAAATGCCAAACCGGAGGCTTTTCCCGACTCATGCAGCTGCAGGGGCTGATGAGCTCAAAGTTCACAGACAGTATATATCAACTGCAAAATCACCAGGCTTAATGGTTAATTGTTCACTCATGGCCAGTTGTAGGCAGCACAACAGGATCCAGATCCATAGAAAATTCTCTCACTTGCCCAGTATATCTTTCTATCTATATCTGTTGTTGTTGTTGTTATGTGCCATCAAGTCGGCCCCGACTCATATATCGACATCTACGTCTACATCTACATCTACATCTATATCTATATCTATATTTATATCTATCTATATCTATATCAATATCTATCTATCTATCTATATATCTGTTGTTGTTGTTTGCCGTCGAGTCGGCCCCGACTCATAGCGACCCCTCCTTGGGTTTCCGAGGCAGTATCACTACGGAAGTAGGATTGCCCAATCTTCCTTCCAAGGAGTGGCTGGTGGGTTTGAACTGCCATCCTTCTGGTGAGCAGTCAAGTGCTTTAGGCACTATGCTACCAGAGCTCCTTATCTATATATCTATATATCTATATATCTACGTATCAATAATAATGGAAGCAGACCACATCCCTAGGGAAACTTCCTTTCAATGGATTGTCTGCTCGAAACATATATATCCAATCTCATCATGGGAATAACCACATCACAACTGCTTAAACCACTCAGAATCATGGTCCAGCTAAGTTGACACACAACCCCAACTATCAAAGTCCACCTCTTGTCAACTTGGCAATTGTACACATCTCCTTAACTACATATAATATCTAAATGAGGACAATTATAAAGTCATATTTGAACTTAACATGATACATTAACACATGTACAACTGAAATGCGTTAATCCTATTTACATTTCATAGTTCATAAATGAAGAAGCCAAAAATATTTGTGCACACATACAATGAAGAAATATAACAATCACAGTCTTCATTTCTGCAACTAGTCATGTGGTCATAACTGATACTCATAACTACCTTCTTCCACCACCATTGCATATTTCCCTTGCCCTCAGCAAGCACCTCAGCTGGTCGTGGTTCTTAGCCTGGTGGGGTGACCCAAACCTTCATTCCTGAAGGGTTTGGGCCATTAGTAGATGTCAGAATTGGGTTGCTATAGTTTTTCATTGACTTTAATCATAGAATATAGTAGTATTAAGAGACGTCCTAAAGAATCTCCTGTATTCCAGACATATTCTTCTTTACCTCCATTATGTAATGTCAATCCAATTTCCCCTTGGTAATCAGGATCTACCACACCAGACAAGACACTAACTCCTTTTTTTGTCTGTTGATCCAGAGGCATGAGGAAGCCAAAATGGCCAGGTGGCATTCTTAACTTCAGTTCAATGCAATCAGTATTGTGTCTGGTGGGATTGTTCTTTCCTTTGGGATTAAGATCTCCAGACCCACAGAGCATAGGGTAGCAGGGACAGGAAGCAAAATTTTTTTGAGTGGGTTTCTAGGGGTAACTGTGACTGGTAGCACTCCCATTTCCACCCCTTGGTTCCTGGACCTGTGAATTCTGGTTATTGGAGAAACAGCACCATATATTGGATGCTGGTTTAGAGCATATATAGCCTCTTGAAGAACATTGCCCCAATCCTTCAAGGTATTGCCATGTAGCTGGTGCCATAATTGTGTTTTTAGTAAGTCATTGCATCATTCTATCAAGCCAGCTGCTTCAGGATGATGGAGAACATGGTAAGACCAGTGAATTCCATGAGCATAGACCCACTGATGCACTTCATTTGCTGTGAAGTGAGTCCCTTGATCTGAAACAATGCTGTGTGTCATACCATGATGGTGGATAAGGCATTCTTTAAGTCCACAGATTGTAATTTTGGCAGAGGCATTATGTGCAGGGACGGTGAATTCATATCCAGAATAAGTACCTATTCCAATAAGAACAAAATGCTGTCTTTTCCATGATGGAAGTGGTCCAATATAATCAACTCGCCACCAGGTTGCTGGCTGATCACCCTGAGGAATGGTTCCATATTGCGGACTCAGTGTTGGTCTCTGCTGCTGGCAGATTGGACACTCAGCAGTGGTGGTAGCCAAATCAGCCTTGGTAAGTGGAAGTCCATGTTGCTGAGCCCATGCATAACCTCTATCCCTGCCACCATGACCACTTTGTTCATGAGCCCATTGTGCAATGACAGAAGTAGCTGTGGAAAAAGGATGACTGGTTTCCACAGAACGTGTCATCCAATCCACTTGATTTTTAAATCCTCCTCTGCTGAGGTCACCTTTTGGTGGGCATTCACATGAGACACAAATATCTTTACTCGTTTGGCTCATTCAAAGACATCTATCCACATACCTCTTCCCTGTACATCCTTGTCACCAGTTTTCTAATCATGCTCCTTCCAAGTGCCAGACCATCCAGCCAAGCAATTGGCCATAGCCCATGAGTCCATATATAATTGTACATCTGGCCATTTCTTGTTTCATGCAAAGTGAACAGCTAGATTCATGGCTCTAAGTTCTGCCCATTGGGAGGATTTCCCTTCACCACTATCCTTCAGGGAGTTGCAGAAAGGGGCTCCAGTGCTGCTACTGTCCACTTTTGAGTGGTGCCTGCATATCACACAGAATCATCTGTAAACCAGGCATCAGTTTTCTCTTCCTCAATCAACTGATCATAAGGAACTCCCCATGAGGCCATATGTGTGGACTGGGAGGGGGAAGGTAAAGTGACTGGAGTGGAGACCATAGGCATTTGAGCCACATCCTCATGCAACTTACTTGTGACTTCAGGTACTGCTTGATCTAGATCTCTCTCTCTCTCTCTCTTTTTTTTTTTTATTTTTTATTGTGATTTTGGTGAAAGTTTACAGAACAAATTCATTTTCCACACAGCAGTTCACAAACACTCTGTCTCATGACATTGATTGCATTTTCCCACAATGCAACAGCTCTCTTCCTACTTTCTCCCAATAGCCACCTCTTCCCTATGTCCTTCCCTCTCATGAACTCCTGCCCTCTATGCTGTCTCCCTGTACATAAACAGCCCTTCTATTCTCCCATGATTGATCTCTCCAAGGAGTGTATCTATCTAATATAAATGTTCAGCTCATATGTCTGTCTTTTGTCTGGCTGGAAGCCACAAGAGTGGGTTCAATTCCAGACCTGAAGGGCAGCTAGGGACCATAGTCTCAGGGGTTCCACCAGGCTTTATCAGACCAACAAAACCTGCCCCCCACCTTTTTTATGATTCTGAGTTTTGTTCTACATTGTTCTCCCACTCTATCCAGGATCTCCTACATAGATCCCCTCTGAGTGGTTGACAGTGTCAGCTGAGCACCATCTAGTTCTTCTGGTCTCTTAGTCTCATAGGCTGAGGGTCACATGGTGTACTAGTCCCTTGGACTAAATTTTTCCATGTGCCTTTGGTCTTCTTCATTCTTCTTTGCTTTGGATGAGTAGAGACCCATCGTGGCATCTAGATGTTGAGCCCAATCTCTTATATACCACTTCCATTTAATGATGGAGTGTTGCTGTGCATGTGCAACTTTATGACTCTATGGGTCAGATAACACCCAGTTCATCATGGGCAGCTCAGGCCTCATGGTGACTTGGTGGCCCATGATTAGGTGTTCTGTCTCTGTTATTGTTGTTGTTATGTGCTGTTGAGTCACACCCGACTCATAGCAACCCCTCCTTGGGCTTCCGAGGCAGTATCACTATGGAAGTAGATTGCCCCATCTTCCTTCTGAGGAGTGGCTGGTGGGTTTGAACTGCCAGACTTCTGGTTAGCAGTCAAGTGCCTTAGGCACTATGCTACCAGAGTTCCTGTACTGAATTGTAAAAAAAGGTCCAATAACAAGTGAAAAGCTGTTTCCAAAAAGGAGAATAGTTATTTGCAGAAGATGACAGGGCTTTGTTCCAAAATCCCAAAGATCTGCATTGCAATTCACCAAAAGGGGCCTGTCAAAGACTCCAAACAGCATCTCTATCTGCCACAGAAACTTCAAGCACCATTGGATCAGCTGGATCATATGGCCCAAGTGGCAGAGCAGTTTGCACAGCAGCCTGAACCTGTTGCAGAGCCTTCTGTTGTTCTGGGCCCCACTCAAAACTAGCAGCTTTCCAAATAACTTGATATATAAGCCAAAGTAACACCCAAAATGAGGGATATGTTGCCTCCAAAATGCAAAGAGGACCACCACATGTTATACCTCCTTTTCAGTTGTGGGGGAAGCCAGATGCAATAACTTATCTTTCACTTTAGTAGGAATATCTTGGCATATCCCACACCACTGGACCCCTAGAAATTTCACTGAGGTGGAAGGTGCCTGAACTTTTCTCAAGTTAATTTCCCACCCTCTAGCATGCAGATGTCTTACCAATAAGTCTAGAGTCATTGATACTTCTTTCTTACTAGGTCCAATCAGCATAGTGTCATCAATATAATGGACCAGTGTGATGTCTTGTGGAAGGGAAAGGTGATCAAGATCCCTATGGACTAAATTATGACATTGCGCTGGGGAGTTGATATACCCTTGAGGAAGCACTGTGAAAGTACATTGTTGGCCTTGCCAGCAGAAGGCAAACTGCTTCTGATGGTCCTTTGAAACTGGTATTGAGAAAAAGGCATTGGCCAGATCAATAGCTGCATACCAAGTACCAGGAGATGTATTAATTTGCTCAAGCAATGAAACCACATCAGGAACAGCAGCTGCAATTTGAGTCACCACCTGATTAAGCCTACAATAATCCACTGCCATGGTCCAAGATCCATCTGTTTTTTGCATAGGCCAAATAGGTGAGTTAAATGTGGATGTGGTGGAAATCACCACCCCTGCATCCTTCAAGTCCTTGGTGGTGGAAATAATCTCTGAAATCCCTCCAGGGATGCAATATTGCTTTTGGTTTACTATTTTTCTAGGTAGAAGCAGTTATAATGACTTCCATTTGGCTTTTTCTACTATAATAGCCCTTACTCCACATGTCAGAGCCCCAATGTGGGAATTCTGTCAATTTTCTGGGTATATCTATTCCAATTATTGATTCTGGAACTGGGTAAATTGCTACAGGATGGCTGTGGGGACCCACTGGACCCACTGTAAGATGCACTTGAGTTAAGACTCCATTGATAATTTGACCTCCATATGCCCCCACTCTGACTGGTGGGCTACAGTGACACTTTGGGTCTTCTGGAATTAGTGTCAGTTCAGAGCCAGTATCCAGTAATCCCTGAAAATCTGATTATTTCCTTTTCCCTAGTGAATAGTCACTCTTATAAAAGGTCCCAGATCCCTTTGGGGAAGGCTGGGAGAAAGATTGAGATTATAAATTTTTGGCAATGTAGTGAGGTCCTTCCTCCAGGGGACCTGGCCTCCCTTTCATTCAAGAGGTTGTAGGTCTGTAAACTGACTCACATCTGGGAATTGATTGAGGGACCATGACTCTGTATTCTGATGATACAATCCAGGTTGCTGTTCATGTGATCTAGCATTCTTTGGTCTATACAGATCAAGTAAATATTTAGTAGGTTTCCCATGTATTACATTCCTAGGAACACCATGCCTAAGTAGCCAATGCCATAATTCCGCATGAGTCAGACTATTCTGATTAATGTTTTGACTCTGCTGTCCATTATGGCATTATGGTAACCATGTCCACCTTGTCTTTGTTGATTAACTGCAAGCACTTGGCCCCTACTGCCACAGGGTTCAATCAGCCCCATTGTACTGAAGTGTCTTAGTTCAATTAGGGCAGTTCCCACTGTCAAATCCAGCTTACATAAAATAGCACTGTTGACCCCAGTGGATGATGAATCCAAGGTCACCAGGCCTAATGGTGGATTGTTCACTCACACACAGTTGTAGGCAGTATAACAGGATCCAGATGCACAGAAGATTCTCTCATTTTCCTGTGATGTCCATATATATATTTGAAGCAGGCAACATTTCTAGGGAAACTCCTTTTCAATGGATTGGCTGTTCAAAACATATATATCCAATCTCATCATGGGAATAGCACATCACAACTGCTTAAACCACTCAGAATTGTGCTCCAGCCAAGTTGACACACAACCTCAACAAGACTCACTGCTGCCGAGTCAATTCCAACCCCTCCTTGGGTTTCCAAGGTGGTATTTCTATGGAGGTGGATTGCCCAATCTTCCTTCTGAAGAGTGGCTGGTTTGAACTGCCAGCCTTTGGGTTAGCAGTCATTTAATGCCTTAGGGAGTATACTAACAGAGCTCCCACTATCACAATTAGTTTCTTTTAAATGGAAACTCTTAGTTGCATTTTGTCTGTAGCAGTTAGTAATTGTGCAATTTTTTTTTGTTAAATTTAATAGAATAATGCATTATTTTAAATTGAGTTTAAGATCTAGAGGAAAAAAATTCCCTGTTAATTAGATGCCTTCATTTTTAGTAAGCAAGGAGATAGGCAATATGTTTTAGATTCTTTGTTCTTTTCTTTCTTAGTCTTGTCTAAGACTAAAGTAATCTGAACAAACTATTTCATTTCACAGGTGAATTGATTTAGTGGTCAGGGTGTTTTTGGTGGCTAAACTTCTAGAGGGCCTGTGAAAGTTCAGGGTGAGTCATACGATGATTGTTTTATAGTGGAGACAGATGATTGATAATACTTTCTCTTAAATTCTCCAGGAAAAGGTAATATTTTTCATGTTTTGTATTGTCAGAATCTAGGGCTTTAATGACAAATTTGTTTGATAACCTGAACAGATCTAATGCCCTTTCCTGAAGGCAGTTTGGTGCAACTGGCAGGTACATTGATAGCTCTCCCCTGGGGAAAGGATGTGTCAAGCTAAATAATATTCATAACAAGATCTGGCAATCTATTGGCTGATATCTGCCACTTGGCAAAGAGTTGCACCCCTGGGTATTTAATTTTTATTCATTCATTATCTAAACATTTATTGTATGTCTTTCAAATGCTTGGCACTGTGCTAGGTCATGGCAACAAGGAGTAGGAAGCACAAGGTGTTCACATCTATTACAGAAAGACAACTGTGTATAAGAAGTGCCATATAAGAAATGTCACAAAAGATGCTCAAAAAACATGGTTTCTCTTCCAAAGCGATATGTAATAGTAGAATCTCAGATTTCAGATTCTTCATAACTGGTTGGAGAAGATACTTCTGTTAAGGAGGCCTTCAAGCCACACTTCTTTCTTTCTTTTCCCTTTTTTTTTTTTTTGTGTGTAAGGGTGATCCTACCTATTACCTAAAGTAAATTGATATTTCCATCAACAATCCAAAGTAACTGAACTTCAGGAACAATCCATGGGCATTAATCTGGAGAACTCTCCCTTTGTTACCTTCATGCTAAATATCTATTCCTTTGTAATTGACTCTCAGTTCTAGTTGTGAGTTGAGTTAGAACTCTAGGAACTTCCATTTATGGGCTGTAATACTTGAGCTCCACATAGAAATGCCTTCACAGAGTCAAGGTTTAACATTATGCTTTGACTTTCCTCAAAGATGAGAATGAATAACAACTACAAGTCTCAGGGTCTCTTGTAAATTTTTATTTGAGGTATAACCATTAACGTTTTTTTGTCTTGCGTAAAAATTCAAGTGACAAATTTATTCAGATTTCAGATTCCTATTATAGGATCTGGCTCATAGTAGGTGCCATGTAAGTATTTGTTGAATGAATGAATGAACTAATATTTATTGAGTCTGTAGTGTTCCAGACACCGTTTTGAGTATTAATTCATCTTATGGCAGATTTGTATGTTGTAAAAGCTATAAATAGAATAAGAGTACTTCTCTTTAAATCATTATGCTTCTTCTTCTTCTTTTTTTTTTTCTGCCTTTCCTGTAAGAAATTAATGGCTTCCCTAAACACAGCAATGGCAAAGTGACATATTATCCTCCAAAATTTCATTTCTTTCTTTCACCTCCACCACAAATGTACACATATACATAAAACACATACACACACACATAGCCTTTTTTTTTTTTTTCCTTAGCCTTATTTCCTTTTTGGAAATAGAGTATAAATGATAAATGAAGGACTAGAGGAATTCAAATTGGACATTGCTGACAAATATCTTTAATTCTGCCCTGTTTATTGTGATAAATGATTGGTTTAGAAATTTTTTCAGTCTTTTTAAGTATTATCTTCAATAAGTATCACTGAAACACATAAGTAGTTCTGAGACCAATACTTTTTTTTTTTTTTTAAAAAATAGGAATGAAATACTATTATTGGCCATGAGCAGCATATATGTTATTTGTATTATTCCAACAATAAAAATGAGACAGTGTATACTATTAGGTTGTATTCCTCATCTAAAATTTAATTGTTTCACCTTGCCTATATCATGAATAGAAATGATTAGGATGATCATGAAATATTTACATTCATTAAATATAGCAATATGCAATAGTATTCTGAATCAAACTCAGTTGTGTCTCTTCAGATTGAAATCTGTCAGGTATAGAATCTGGGTTTTCATGTGCACAGATTTGTAGTTTTTTTTTTTCCTTCCTACTTGAGCTCTCCTCTCTTGTATAGGTCTTTTTCAGTTTGTTTATCCAAGTTTTGTTGCCTCAGTTCTAGAATTCTTAAATTGCCTCGAGATGAACAGAGGGTTCTTTAAATTCCGGACTAGTAAATTTCACTATACATACAAAACAATAAATCCGTTGTAAGTTGGTAATGATAACACAGTTCAAGTTGAAAATATTTTTGATCCTGAGGTACTTTTCTGAAACAGCTTGGTTTTTCCATTCTGCAGACCCTTTTATCTTCTGGAAGTAAATTATAGTCTCAACATACTTTAATAAACCTCCAGTGAATTTACCAGGGTTGTTTTACAATGCAAAGCTGAAAAATAAAAATACACAAGATATTTTAAGCGTCTTTCTCCACAATCTGTGAGACAGATAGTTTTAAAGAACTACAAATATATATTAGTAGTCCTTTCAGAACTTTGGGATTTGGGATTTGGAGGCAGCTTTACAAACTTTGCTCTTTATCTTCATGTTACGTGACAAGGTTTAAAATGTAAGCATTATTATCTGTCTTGAAAAATACTGCCCTATATATTGGGAATGGAAAAAGATGGGAGGAGATTTCAGAGAAAGTAGTAGTCCCTCTTCAATAGGGATTGATTTTGAATTTGAAGTCTACAAATAAAAGCTTACGCCACAAAAACTATTTAGGGCTTCAAAATATTAGCAATTTTCACAGTTTAAAAAGCCAGTGAGGAAGACATTCAAGAAAGTTTATCTTCGTTCAATCTATTCCCAAGGGAAATATAGATAACTGCTTTTCCTTTATTTTATTGGATTCAAGCAACCATGTGAAAAGCTGTATCACCAAGTAAATATTGACCATGTAATTATAGGGTAAATATTATGTTGTGACAAAATAAGTAACAGGTAGTAATTCCTGCCTCCTGAACTATTGTCTTCTGATCATGTCCTAACACTAAAAATTAAAAGGTGATTATGTTTATAATAGGAGCTCTGGCAGCACAGTGGTTAAAACATTTGGCTGCGAACTGAAAGGTCACCAGTTTGAACCCACCAGCTGCTCCATAGGAGAAAGATGAGGCAGTTTGCTTCTGTAAAGATTTACAGCCTTGGAAACACTATTGATCAATCAGTTCTACTCTGTCTGTTAGGATTGCTATGAGTTAGAATTGACTCAATGATCATGGTTTTGGTTTTGATTATGTTTATAATACCTTTCAATATTCTTTCTGAATATTCTATTTATGAGTGGAGTTATATAGAAAGTCATGTTTTCTGAATTACTATTTTTTTGTGTGTCAACTTAATTTGGTTCTTTATGCAATTTCTTACATGGATCACTAATATAATATTCTTTAAAGTATTTTATAATTGTGAAAGGACTTTTAAATACACCTCCTATCAGATAAGCCACAAATAGATCACCCTTCTAAATTAAAAATGAAAAACAAAACAAAACATAAACAAAACAAAAACAAAACAAACAAACAAAAAAAACACATGGATGCCAAAGATGTCACCAAAGAGTTATTTAAATCCATGCAGTTGAATCTTCCAGATGGGGCTAGTACACAATTTTCTGATTGTTTTGGCCAGCTCTATTTTTATTTATTCATGTTCTACCTGCAATAAACATGTATGGGTTGCTAGTTGTGTGTCAGGCATTGTGTTCAAAGAAGGGCAACACTGTGTACTCCTTGCTTTCAGAATTAATGGGCTGAGGATCTAAAGACAAGTCCAGTGGAATTTTTGGGATGAAGGAGAGAATAGTGGAACTGGCAGATTAGTGACCAGCCAATTCTGAGACCCAGAAGGATCTACTCCAGGGCAGACACCTGGGATAGAATGGAAGGAATAGCTGTAAGGCATTTCATAAAGTGGTTTGTGCACATTCGTCATTCTCACTGGCTCTGTATCAGGTAAGATTATCAACTACATACATGAGCAAGTTTAGCCAAATAGGGTCTTGTATACCTCATGCAGTAAGAAGTCTGTAAGTATGAAGAACAGGGTGGTGTGGTATGGTTCTTCAACAAGGCAATCAGCCACCAGGGTCCTTCTTTGTTCCAGTTATGATTTTATGAGAAAGCCATGGGAACATAGACCCATCTACTTCTAAGGCCTGTCCCTTCCTAAATATAACAAATATAGTTCAGAGTGCAGAAGGCTTGCCTTTTCAAACATTCAGAACTTCTCATTGTGGCACTCTTAAGTGAGATTTCAGGTTTTAGGCAAAGAGCAGCTTCTTTAAAAAAGCATTTCCCTCCATCACTCTTTGCAGACAAGTAGTAGCTTTATTCTGGTTCATCCCTCTCTTATAGTACTTGGCTGAAAAATAGCAGGGAGTCAGCAGATGCCAACTTTTGGAGACATTTCTTCTAACGTTACTGCCTTGGGTGCTGCCTGCTGTGGATTCTTGTATCCAGTAGAGGATTAGTGTGACTTAATGTTTCACCTATTTATTTTTTTAAATAATATTTTATTATGTTTTTGGTGAAAGCTGACAAAGCAAATTAGGTTCTCATTGGACAATTTCTATACAAATTGCTCAGTGACATTAGTTACATTTTCCACAATGGATCAACATTCTCTTTAATTGTGTTCTGTTGCTCCATTTTCAGGGCTATAGTTTTTTATGCCCTCTTCTCATCTTGGCTTTAGAGTAATTGTTGACCTTTGTGGTGTCATATAGATGGTTTTTTAATGGAGCACTATAGTCACAGGTAATATCCTTTATTTTGTGTGATAATCTGTTGTTTCACTAAAAGGTGACCTCAGGGAATATTTTTGGTTCAAGGTTTAAAGAGTCTCCAGGGACAATAGTTTCAGGGAGTCCTCTAGTGTTAACTGATCCAATAAATGCATTTTTTAAAGAATTTGAATTATGTTCTTCATTATTTTTCCCCCCATTCTGTTAGGGTCCATCTACTGTGGCCCTGATCAGAACAGTCAGCAGTGGTACCTGGGCATCATCTAGTTCTTCTGGTTATTCACACATTTTAAAGGTTAACACCTTCCTACTCTTCAGAGTCAATTCCTTAATTCCCACTTTAAGTTACCAAATACCCTAATTCAGAATTGAAATGGCTGTGAGCTACATCATTGTGACCAGTGACCTACAACAAACTATGCTTATGTCCAAACAAAAAGAAGGAGCAAGCAGAAGAGACATCATTGGTTGTATTTTATTGACCAGAAGTGGGTTGCTATAAGGTTTCTAAAAAAGTGAACTTTAAAACACAGAAAGGGGCTGGAGTAGGTCCTGAGTACCTAGTGCCTGCCTCCAACACCCAGCATTTGAACCCTTTTGAAATATTTACAACATTCTTTGATATGGGCTTACTATCCGAGCTCTGCCAATCAGATCGACCCAGCTAAGATATTAAACCAAACATTAGTGATGTGAAGAGATGAAGCTGATGTGGAATCTGTTCTGGTAGTGATGGCACTGTCAGTAGTCGCAGCAGGTGAGGAATCTCTTTGCATCTCCCAAAGGCATCAGTTCTCACAGCAGCATGCAGGTTCCAGGGTTCTTGATGCTTGTGTGTGAAACATTGTGACTGGGCACTGTGGTGATGACAAATCTATTCTGCTAAAGTTGGGTGCTGTAGTACACTTGGGAGCACTATTCCTGATTCTTAGGCCTTCCTGAACATTCTGTGAGTTATCCAACATTACTGAATAAGCTCTGTTTCTACTTAAATTAACCTTAGTTCTGCTGCTTGCAACTTAGCACTCTGATTGATTCAGAAGGATTAATATAACTTAGGTGCCTGCTGGAATGAAAGGGGACTAAGGACAAGAAGGAGTTAAATATGACTCTTGTTCTAAGTCCAGGTGACTAGAAAAGTAATAGCATCATTAAATTAAATTCTAATTGAGTGTGAAGTGTTGCAGGACATCCCAGTGGAAAAATTAGCAGATTGGTGGTGATTAGGGTCAGGAGTTTGTGAGTGAGGGTAGATCTAAGTGTCTATATGCTTAGACCTGAGCTAGACCAGACCCAAAAGGTCTGAGTTGTGTTTGAAGGTTGATGAGAATGATAAATTAGACTTAAATTCACTGCCAAACTCACTGCTATGGAGTAAATTCTAACTCGTAGTGACCCCCATGGGTTTCTGAGGTGGTAAATCTTTTCTCTACGAAAGAATCTTCCTTCCAAAGAGTAGCTGGTAGATTTGAACCACCAGCCTTCTGATTAGCAGTCAAATGCCTTAGACACTACACCACAAGAGCTTCCTTACAAAAGTAGATTGTCTCATCTTTCTTCCATGGAGCAGCTGGTGGGTTGGAACCACTGACCTTCTGGTTAGCAGTCAAATGCTTTAAGCACTGTGCCACCAGAGCTCCCTTAGACTTAGCTTAAGATATTTTTACTTCCAATTGAAAAAGCAAAGGAGCATAGGATATATATGAGATCAGGATGCAGGTGAATCAGTGGACTCAGCTCCTGGATGCCTCCTCATATACTTCAGGAGGGGAGTTCATGATTCATTGGTCAATATCATCCTCATGGAATGAGGAATCTTCTGGGTTAGAAAAGGGCAGAACTGTGTACTCACTGCTTTTATGTTATTAGCCTGTTGGAGCCCCACATCAGCCTGCTAGGGTCTGCCCACCACCTTATAAGGCAATCTTGACTGTACCACCATGATATACTTTCATGTCTTTTTTTTTTTTTTTTTAATTAGGATTTGGGTGAAGATTTACAGAGTAAATTCACTTTCATACAGCAGTTCACATATACTTTGTCTCATGTCATTGACCAAAATTTAC
>NW_006921659.1:10722831-10726515 GCF_000298275.1 Orycteropus afer afer
TGTGTCTGTGTTAATTGGTTTCCCTTTTCTTTGTTGAAGAGGGTCTGTGCAATCCTTCTGCCTAGTCCGCCATCTTGCCCCGCCCTATACTTTCATGTCTTGATACCTAATGCGTCATTGGGCCTGTAGCAGACCTGCCCATGGTCTATTAGAGAACTCTAAGCATTTTATTCAGCTGAAGTCAACAGATATCCTGACATTGAAAGATCAGGCTGAAGTAATCTTCTTAGGACCGTATTGAGGCGTTAGACGTCAATTAATTGCAAAGAACACAAGAGGCAGAGCAAAGAGCATCTCTATGAAGTTGGCAGGGTCTGCAAGTCTTGGACAGCAGGAAAGAGATGGTTGCGGTGACCTCGGGGCTTAATTGTGAGAGATCATAGTTTTTCACTTTGATTCACTAGTGGCAGATCTACTAGTGTTGCTAGAATTTGCTAAAAGAGATAAATTTTGCAGCTAAATTGAATGCCACATGTAAAATATAAAACAGAGCAGCTAAGAGCACATTCTGATTTCTCCACTTGGAGATGGAGTCAGCATACACATCAACTTTTTTGGGTGAAACATCTAGAGTAAAGCTTCATTCCTACATAATCTGATGATTTTAGTATTCTTTCCAGAGTTTGTTTTCTAGAGAAATTTCTTGAGGTAACTCTCCGGAAAATTACTTGCATCTTTTGGATCAGCAGAGTCAATTGGGATTAGGTTTTATATTTTGACAGTGGCTATGGAAGAGCCCAGTTAACTCTTTACAGTCTGTTCACAGCTAATGACATTTTTGAGATTCTTTTAGGTGTAACCCTATGTGGAGGTTATGTGGACCATTTCCAGTCTTAGGCCAAGGACATGCTTGTGCATGTACTTATGTGCTCATGGAAGGAGTGTGACCACTAAATTGCTACAGGGAGAAAAGCTGCTTACTGACCAAGAACACTTTTGTTGGACTGAAAAATAAACTTCTCTTGTATTAAGTCACTGAGATGTTTGGGTTATGTGTTATCTTAACTAGTGCAGACCGTAACAAAAGTATCAACAATTTAAGGCTTTGTTTGTATTTACCTTGACTCTGTGATGTTCAAACAGTGTTTGGTCAATCACAGAGCACCAGTCACATATTTAATTAATCACCTCAAGTTCTTGTCAGACTGTTTACATTTTTCTTTGACTCTTGGACTCCATTTCTCCACAAAGTGTTTTATTCTACATCTTCAGATCCCTTGGATAAACCAAACCAAACCAAACCCACTGCTGTAGAGTTGTATCTGACTCATAGCAACGCCTCCTTGGGTTTCCGAGGTGGTATCACAAAGGAAGTAGATTGCCTAACCTCTCTTCTGAGGGGTAATTCGGGAGTGTAAGAAAGGAATACAGCCTAGACATTTAATTGACAAAGTTTACCACCTATATCAGACTTTTTTTTTTTTTTTTTAAAGTATCTGAGTTTATATTGGAATTATACATAAAGTAAAAGGATAAACATTAGATGGCTGGGCTGAGGCTGAGGTCATCAACACAACTTTTCCACATAGCTGTCACCTGCTGTGGCAATATATCTGTATTACAGATACTTCCTGAAGATATGACTTTGAGTTCTGTGTTTCCCAAACTCAGTGTAAAGAACTAATGAAAGCAGTATACATGTTCCACTAGAACAGAGACAGACATACTATTTCTGTAAAGAGGAACTCTGGTGGCATAGTGCCTAAAGCACTTGACTGCTAACCAGAAGGCTAGGAGTTCAAATCCCCCAGCCACTCCTCTGAAGGAAGATTGGGCAATCTATTTCCGTAGAGATACCACCTCAGAAACCCAAGGAGGGGTCACTATAAGTTGGATCTGAATCGATGGCAGTGAGTTTGGTTTTGGGTTTTTCTTTCTTTTTTTTTTTTCCTGTAAAGGGCCAGTGTTAGGGGAATGATCTCTCTGTATGCCTCCCATCCTGGATGCCCGAGTAAAGTTCTTGAGCCCAGAACATTCTCTGAGAAGGGAATAATTATCTCCCAGTTCTTTTTCCTTATTGGAGAAGTCTTTCCCCTGTTCTGGCTGCACAGTAACTTTCTCTGTCTCTTGCACATGTGCAGGTACTATATGGCATCTGGCCAAGCCCACTTCTAGATCTGTTCCTGGTGGGAAAGAAATGAGGTCTCTCGTACTACAGCAGAAGGGGGGTGGAATGTAGAACATCTGCTCTTCACTGGCCATAGACAGAATGAGTCTGCTGGTTGTGGGAGACTGATGCCCACTAGGGAAGGTAATCTCATTTTGTCTCAAGCTCTGGCAGCATAGTCCCTAAGGCATTTGACTGCTAACCAGAAGGCTGGGAGTTCAAACCCACCAGCCACTCTTCTGAAGGAAGATTGGGCAATCTACTTCTGTAGTGATACCACTTCAGAAACACAAGATGGGGTTGCTATGAGTGGGGTCCAACTCATGGGCAATGAGTTTGGTTTGGTTTTTTAGTCTATGTGAGTAAAATGTTTCCCACACACTGATAGAGCTTGTGTGTGGTCTTTTTCTGGCAACTACAAACCCTGGCACAACATCAGATAGTGAATATTTTAGATTTTTGTGGACATGCAGTCTCTGTTACAACTACTCGGCTCTGCTGCTGTAGCATGAAAGCAGACACAGACAATAAGAAAGCAAATGGATGTGACTGTTAAAAAATTATTTCCAAAAATCAGTGATGGGCCATGGTTTGTGGAGAGCTATATTAGATGTCCAAATTTTATATCTAGATTCAAGCAAACCATCAGTGGGTTTGTATCCAAAGACATTTTTTTGTCCCCTTTGGTATCAGGTTTATAGAATTGTGATTTGATATATACTCAGCTTGCCCAGAGGGACATTGTAAGAAGCAGTTGTGTGGGCCATATATTATGTTTCTTGTCCTTGATTATAGGAAGCTTATTATAGGAATCCCTGGGTGGTACAAATGATTAATGCTTGACTAGTAACTGAAAGGTTGGCAGGTTGAACACACTTAGAAGCACCTTGAAAGAACTGGTGATCTGCTCCTGAAAGTCCACAGTTCTACTCTGCTGCACACAGGGTCTCCGTGAGTAGGAATCAACTTGACAGCAGCTGTTGGTTAGTTTTAGCTTCTCACTACCCCATGATGCAATGCTCCCTTTAGGAAGACCTTCAGGGGAGGAAAGTCTTCAGATTTCAATGTCCAGAAAACCAGGGACTCCCTTACCACCTGGAAGTTCCACTCTTGTGGACAAAGTAAAGCTTAATTAAATACAATTATTTATTTGCTTTGATTGCACTGGAAGCTCAGAACGGTGCAGTCTTCCCAGTCACATGTGCTGTGTGCCTACACCATCCTTACCTTTATCTTGAGCATCTACCATTTGAAATGTGACATTTGCTGGTGCACAATGGAGGACAAAATGGCATGGCCCCTACCCTCATGTAGTATGTGTTCTTTTTCAACATTTATTTTCCATTTTTGCTTATTTAAAAGATACTTTATTTTTAAAACCAATCATATTGGACTATATATGTTTATTTGAGCTGCATGAAATCCTGATTTGAAGTGAGGTCAAACATATATAAAAAGATAAATTACCTGTTCCATACACCATGGAATGAGATAGAGCCTGGTATACCATTTCCTATTCACCAAGGTTGATTCTCTATCGCCCTAGCACTGTAGACTCCTCACATCTCTGTGCCAGC
>NW_006921659.1:10734277-10771846 GCF_000298275.1 Orycteropus afer afer
TCTTCTGCTAGTTGGGGTTTAGTCCAAATCTGCATCCTTTCCTTCAAGGCTCAGGGGTCCAAGATTATCTTCTGTGTCTGTGTTAATTGGTTTTCCTTTTCTTTGTTGAAGAGGGTCTGTGCAATCCTTCTGCCTAGTCCGCCATCCTGCCCCGCCTCTCTGTGCCAGCTTTTCTATCTTAAGCTGCAGGACTGAGTCTCAAAATTTTATAATTCTCATAAGGAATAGTTAGGTTATGGCTCAACTCTTCTATTATGCACTAGTTCAATGTTTAATTTCACCTGAAAAAAAATCTGTTAAAAATCACATAAAATCTTGGCAGTATTTGTTAAATAGTCCCAACCTTTATTTAGTTCTTAGCTCAGTAACTGTCCAAGAATTTGGCTCAATTCTTGCTATGGGTCTTTTGTACATTTGATCCAAAGGAGTCGGCAAGTGTCTTGGATGGTCTCTCAGGCAGGTATGGCACGAGGGATTAGGACTCACCTAGGGAGGTCAGAAAATAGAATTTAGTACATTCTGGTACCTGACAGAAGATCACAACATGCCTTTCATGGCTTCAGGGAAGGGACATGAAGCCGGACAATGCTTAACCAAGCATTAAGGAGCCAGAGATAGATAAGCCTTCATTTATGTTTTGTGGTGGAGTTTTGGGGGTCAATGCACACTAAAGTCCTATTGGTCAGTTTAAAAGTTTCTAGTATATTAGTGCGGGAAAATGAAAGTTTTTATCACAGGGAGTCATATGAGACTCACCTGGGAGGGACAGGAAGTGACTAGGATAGGTGAGAGATTGGGTTGCATGTTAGCAACACTCTTCTATCACAAAACAAAACAAAATGAAACAAAACAGCAACAACAACAACATAAAGGCATGGCAGAGAGGGCAGTTAGAGACCGTCCCTGCTGTGATGGTCCTTCCTAAGATAGAGGCAGTCATATCAGAAACTGGGTGAAATTAATGGATGCCAAAGCAGCAAACTGTGTAGGCTGCCAATTGGCCTTCTGACAGGATCCTGGTATTTTCATGCCCATCTGAAACCTTTATCACAGAGGAGGCTATTGACAAATCATTTCTAGACTTTGTCAATATGGATTAAGGGTTCTGAATTTGTTATTCATAAAACCACAGAGGGACTATCAATGGTTTTTAGAGAATCCATGAACCTCTTAAATTACATGCATACTTTTATGCTGTAATAAAACTCCAAAAAACTCACTGCCATTGAGTCGATCCTGAGTCATAGTGACCCCTGCTTGGGTTTCTGAGGCAGTATCCCTATGGAAGTAGATTGCCCAATCTTTCTTCCTAGGAGTGGCTGGTGGATTTGAACCACCAGCCTTCTGGTTAGCAGTCAAATGCCTTAAGGGCTACACCACCAGAGCTCCCTTTATGCTATATAGTTTATGTGAATTATTTTCCAGAGAAAGTGTCCATAATTTCCACTGAATTCCCAGGGAACATTAGGTTAAAATATGCTAAATGGTTCACATTAGCACTTATTTGTGGTGAAGGGCTAGCTTCACTGTTTTTTTTTTTTTTTAATTTGAAATTGATATAAGACTGCTACTTAAAAAATATATACTAAAATTGAATTAACAGAAAAATGAAATGCTGCTTGAATATTTCAGCAATGTCAGATTTCTATAAAAGCTTATGAATACTTATTCTCAATTTCTGTATTTATCTAGTTTTGGACCAGCAATTAATAGTTTTGAGTAGAACTTTGAGTAGAATTGGGGTAAATGATATGGTCAAATTCCTATAATTTTTCTATAAAAGATGGAAGATGAGTTTCCTTGTCTCATGACATGTAATCACTCCCATATTCCAGCAGTGAGCTCTAGAAACATCTAGCTCAGTTGCTGATTAAGGTTAAACATGCCTCAAAACAGGCCATGACCAAACCAAAATCCTTTTGAGAAGTGTTTTGGCATTCAGTTGCACTATACTCAATATAATACTCATAAATATTTCACATAAGTATTTCACATTTTGTGAGTCTCAGAATGGCTATCAAGGGCACCTCAACCAAAAAAAAAAAAAAAAAAGAGAAATCAATGGCAAGGATCCATGATGATGTGACAGTTAAATATTTGGCTACTAACAGAAAAGTTAGTGGTTTGAACCCATCCAGCAGCTCTGTGGGAGAAAGACATGGTGATCTGCCCGCGTAAAAAGTTCTATGGGGCAGTTCTATTCTGTCACATGGTATAGTTATAAGTCAGAATTGACTTGATGAAACCTACAACAACAACAGCATTGGGCAAATATACTACAAAAAGACCTCCTTAAAGTGTTAAAAAATAAAAATGTCACTTAGAGGACTAACATGCCCTTGACCCAAACCATGGTATTTTCAATTGCCTCATATGCATGCAAATGCTAGACAATGAATAAAGAAGACAGAAGGAAAATTGATGCCTTTGCATTATGGTGTTGGCAAAGAATGTTAAATATACTAAGGACTGACAGAAGAACAACAAATCTATCTTGGAAGAAGTAAGGCCAAAATGCTCCTTAGAAGTGAGGATGGTGAGACTTTAGACACTTATCAAGAGCAACCAGTTCCTGAAAGAGGACATCATCTTGGTAAAGTAAAAAGGGAGCAAAAAAGAAGACCCTCAATGAGATGGACTGACACAGTGGCTGCAACAATGAGCTCAAATAGCAATGATTATGAGGATGGCACAGGACTAGTGTTTTGTTGGCCTGTACATAGGGTTGCTATGAGTGAGAAACAACTTGATGGCACCGAACGACATCAAAAAAAACAGCAACAAGAGGAATGACCATAGGCTTCTGAATCTAAACCGCCTCTTTCTTGCTTCTGGCTCTAATTCTAAAATTTTTACCAAGTACTTCATTTTGATTTGAAAATCTTGAGGAAAATGTCAGCTCTTCCTGCAGGTTTATCTGTAGTCTGGTTTGATGCACTGTGATTTGGCAACAATATACTTTCAATCTGGACAATAATAAAATCAGTCACTTTGCTTTTTATAACTAAAACAAAATTATCTCTAAATGCTTCCTATTTAAAACAAATAGAATTGTTTTAATCAACAACACATAAAACCTCAATTACAGGTACTAACTGGTGATTTCAGTTTTGAGGAATTTACTGTCCTCCCACAATCAAAGCCAGAGTGAATTGAAATTAAAAAGTCAAATGGATATGCTAATAATTTTTTTTTTTCTTTTGCATGTGTCCTGAGTTTCTTTTTTGGCTGTGTGGAAAAAGTGGATGTAGAATCAAGGTGGATGTTCTGGAAGCTGGGCTTGGGAATGAATGTGTGGTGCATCCAAATGAACAACTTCAGAGCAGGGAACTGAGGATGTTTCAAAACACAGCATGATGGCAGGTTGGGGTGGGGTAGGGCTGGAACTGAGATTAACGCAATAGCCCCCCCAAAAAAGAGTGGTGAAAACTAGTTATGAGACAATGGAATGGATGACAGTTAGACCAGGACAGAAAAGCAAGTTTGAAATGAAGAGTTGGAGGCAAAAGCTTTAAAGATTCACCCAGCCTTTGAAGTGAAGCCTCAGGGTCTTTTTTAGAGCATCTATGTCTAGCCTGAGTCTTGGTGGTTCAGTGGTTAACTGCTTGGCTGCTAAGTGAAACGTTGGTGGTCAGCTCCTGTAGAGATTTCAGCCTAGGAAACACTATGGGGCAGTTCTACTCTGTCCTTTAGTGTCACTACGAGGGCTGTTGTAACAAAATTGCACAAGTGGGTGAATTTAAAGAACAAAAAATTAATTATTTGTAGTTCTGGAGGGTAAAGTACTAATCAGGGTAATGGCTATGTTGATTCCTTGTCAGTAGTCCTGGGCATTCTTTGGTTCCTTGACAATCTTCATATGTTCTCTGTCTTCCCTTGTGTGTGTGCCTGTGTCTATTCTGGTCTTTTTGTAACTCAGAAGTGATTAGATTTAGGATCCACCTTACACTGAATAATTATATTAGCTTACAATCATAGAAGGTGATTACACTGTATTTCATTAAGTGTGATGTAATTACATTAGATTAAATGTACTGTGAAAGATAATCTGCTCTGCCAAAGGCCAACGGATTTAATTTCATGATTAAATTATAACAGTACATGGCCAAGATCAATAAATATTGTCTGGGGACACAATTCAATGGAGTGTTTCCCTGTGAGTTGCCTATATCCAGCTGAGTGTCCATGTGCTTGTATTAAATACATGTTTGATTTAATTATTTTGCATTTGTTTTTAAATATGTTAAAGTAAAAATTATACATCTAATCCATGATCGGTTTAAAGTTGATTTAAAGAAAAAAAAATAAGTCATAGCACAGGCAATGCTTAGATATGATAAAAATCACAAAAAAGGCACAGTGATGAATGAAGTTTGGAAACAATGCTCTAGGTATTGGAGGGTTATTGAAACGTGTATTCAGGGAAGTAAGATAATATGATACTACTATGTAAGGGACAGGAGCTCTGGTAGCATAGTTCCTAAGGCACTTGACTGCTAATCAGAAGGCTGGTGGTTCAAACCCACCAGCCACTCCTTGGAAGGAAGATGGAGCAATCTACTTCCATAGTGATACTGCCTTGGAAATCCAAGGAGGGGTCGCTATGAGTAGGGTCTGACTTGACAGCACATAACAACAACAACATGTAAGGGACATGGCCAAATGGAGGATAGATTAGAATAGGGAGTTACTGGAGAAAAAGAGGGCAGGGATTAGGGGTTGCAAGAGTGCAATGGAGAGAGGATGAAACTTTGAACTTGTATTGACAATAGACATGAATGGGAAAATAGAAGCAGTATTTTATAGGTGAAATCAAAGTAGAGAAATAACCCCCCCCCAAAAAAAAAAACAAAACAAACAAACCCACTGCTGTCAAGTTGTTTCCAACTCATAGTGACTCTATAGGACAGAATATAACTGCCCCATAGGGTTCTGAAGCTGTAACTCTTTACAGAAGTAGATTGCCACATCTTTCTCCTATACAGCCTCTGGTGAATACAAACTGCCATGAGCACTTTATCTACTGCACCACCAGAGATCCTTGAAATCAAACTAACTAGTGATAATTGGATGGAAAACTTAAAGGAGGAAATAGTGAAGAATTACTCTGAAGGTTCTAGCTTCATCAGCTGGGTGGATAGTGATGACAAGATATAGTATGCAAAAGAAACAAGCAAAATAATTCATTTGGTTGGTAACACACCAAGTTTGAAGTATCTACATGACAGTCATGGGAATACTCATCACAGACTTGGCAATGTGTGTAAGATCTCCAGCTACACGTACAGACACAGACCTGAAAGTCATCAGTAAAGGTGGAAGTCATGAGGGCACATGAGATTGATTACATCACAGCGAGAAGAAATGACAGATAAAGGTAGCACCCATGGAATACCAATACTGAAGGAATTAACAGAGAAAGAATTGCCTGGAAATGAAATAGAGAATGGGCATTTTGACTTGGATTATTACCGAAATTCAAGAAAGGAATTTTCAGAAAAGATATATTAGATTCTACATGGAGATCAAGTTAGACATCCAAAAAGAAGTCATTAGATTTGGTAATTGATACATTGTTAGCAGTTCCTGAGAAGTGGTGGGGCAGGAAAGAAGCCAATTTCAGAAATTTGAGGAGTAAATGGGAGGTGAGGAAATGGAGTTGGGGTAAGAATGTCTTTCCAAAAGACTGAGCAAAACTTCTTTTCCAAAACGTTGGTAGATAAAAGAGAAAAAAATGATGTTGTCCTGAGGAGAAGTAAACTTAGGCAAGTAAGAAGAAACTAGAAAATAGGATAAAAAACGAGAACTGGGACATCAGATACTTTATGTGGTAAGCTGTAGGGGAGAGGATGAGAACCATAGGTACAGGGGTTAGCCTTGGAAAATGAGAGTTAGTACTAACACTGTAAGTCTGTTTCTAGATGGCTGTATCTTCACCTGTTGCATTACTGGCTGTTCTCTATATGGCTGTTGATTAATTAGCTTGTATCATATTATCTTCATACATTTACTAAATGTTAAAAATGAGAAGCAGTAAGTAAAAGTACTGTGGAAAGAGTCACCTGGTTGGACATTTGAATCTTCTTAGCCCTGAGTCCTGCTCTTGTCTCATTTGTTTTGGCATGATATGAACTCTCTGTGGGCATTTGAGAAAGTGGTTATTTTCCAAACTGAATTGATTCACCACATTCATAGGTTAATATAGAAGCAGGTACATTTTGGGTATGATGAGATTTAGAAAACTAGTCTTTATGGTAATACATAGTCTTTTGGTTTTAGAAAACACTGTATAATTATTTTCTATGACTAATTTTCTAGACACTTTTCATTCTTGATAATTTATTTTTATCTCTTAGAAGCCCAGCAGAAAAAGATCTTCTTATTTAAGATACCTTAGCAGCAAGTGGTACCTTATTCAGCCTAATGCTCTATGACACATTAAAATAATCAGTATGCGAGTACCAGGTATGAGACTAATCTAAGAGGATATACATTGCATATTGTTTCTAACCGTTTGCATTATTTTTGGCATGCCTATTGACAGCATCCACAAACGAGGCCAAGGATGGAATGGGCTTGGAGCCTGAATTGCTTTTAGGCCCTGGCTGAAACACAGTGTTTAAATCACACTCCAAAGTACAATTACCAACAATGAATTTATACATCATAAAGATGGGGTAAAGTAGAAAATGCCTTTAGAGAAACAGTGTGAGCTTTTGAGACACAGTCTATAGCACTCATAGGAAGTTCTGGTAGTATCATTGTGGGAAAGCCCCCTGCTACAGGGAGCACTACCTTAATGTCACCTCATTGTCTCTATCTTAGTAAACAGATCTCCTTTTCCTGTGACTATTCCTCAAAGAACCAAAATACCGGTTTATCTTTTCTTAGTCCCACATAGAATCCTTGTTTGGGGTAGACTTACAGGTTCTATTCTCCAAGGACCATTTTGATTTCCTCATCTTTCTAAATCTATTTAATTATGACCACAAAGGAAAAGACAGTGATACACTCTATTGGCTCAGAAGAAAAACATTGACCAGGCAGCAAGTCTTTCCCACAGCCAAACTGAGCCATAACAACTGTGATTTTTATTCCTCCCAGGAAATAGTCATATAATCGGTCCCTGTTGTACAGTAACCAGTTTGTTCATTCTTTGTTCAGTAGAAGATGTTTGTTTGGGAGATATGTCTCACAGAATAAACTGACACCAGGATAAAGATGGAGAACAGATTTGTTTCTAAATAAATCTCAATAAATACAAGGGTAAAATGAAAACAGTAGGAGGGATAAACAACGCAGTTAGGAATACCTTAAATAAGCACATTTCCATATCATAATTTACAAGTGATTATTACATTAGACCTTGGCCTGGGCTGATTTTCTCAAGGGCATTTTTGTGAAAAACGAACATTGCTGAATTAGAATTTCTGTCATGGAGTTAGAAACAAGAGGTAAGAACATGTTTTCGAATATGCAGCGTAAAGATCATCCACTTCTCTACAGACCTGACACTGACATTCATCTTAGTACATAAAGGAGAAAATGTGCCGAGGATGGAAAATGCAGGAGCAGGGGCTGTAACAACAGCTGGAGAGGTGACTGTGATTCTGGCAGATTGCTTGTGTGTGACATTGGTGCACCATCGAATGTGATGGGAAACTAATGCACAGCATTTAGACAGCAGCAATTGTGCTGCGTCTTCTTATTAGAAAGTATCAACAGCTCACTGAACGCAAGAAAATCTTAGCGATTTTATTTTGCAAGAATCCAGTGTAGTCACTGCAAAAGTACTATCACCAAAATGGAATGCATTAGGGAGAGTACGCAGCACAGGTTGGTACATTAGTTTGAATTATCTAGCCCGTCCTGAAAAGGGTAATATTCCATTTGAATGACAATGCTAAGGAATCCAAAAGGATAACAGTCATTGTTTTTGTCATTGTTAATGTCATAGTTGCCTGTTTTCCATTTTTTTCCTAATTGCCATGTTAAGCTAAGACAGCTTTTTAAAACTTACTTTGAATATCATTGTATGCAATTGTAAATCTGTTCTCTTTCATTCATGAATTTTATATGATGTATTCTGGACATGGGACAACTAGCTCAAAGCAGGGAAAAGAAACCTGTACTTTAACTAGTCCCTAGCAAGGCATTCCCTCACATTAAGATAATATATATATATATGTATATATATATATACAGCACTTGATCAAATTGCAAGAACTTGTATTTAAATTTAATTTTATCCACAAATGCGGTTAGCATTATTTTTTTCCACTGGTCTCTGAAATACTATTTTTGAGGGAGAAAAAAAATGTTTTTGCTACCATGGCAACAGTATCCTTCTCTTGCTTTCCATCAGAAACCATAGTTTGTGAGCATAACTAGGAAAATTGAAATGTGGGTAGCTCAAAATGATAAGGCCAAGCGTGGTAAGCATTCATCTAAATGAATATTTGTGTCATTGTTCTTGCATTTACTGTTAAGACTGGAAGTTTCAAGGTCAACATGTTTGTTCATAGTTTTCACAGTAACACTCATGAAAGATCATTGCCATTTATTGGGCAGCTACTTTTTTCCCTAAATGTCTTATTAATAAGCATGACTTTCCAAAGAGGTTAGGAAATTAAAACACTTCATGCTACAGTTTATTTTATGGTTTGAGGGAATGTAATACAAAGAGGGCACACATTCTAGTGAGTTGTTGACAAGAAATGATCTAGTACTTGACCCAGAATCTGTGCTGGGGGAGGGAGTACAGCAAAAGATTAGAGAGAAAGCTGTCTAGCTCATTGTATTGTTTGTTTCAGGGGTAGCTCTGAAATGGTGTTTCTCTTTGTGATGCCCTTGCGATGACAATGTTGTTGTTGTTGTTACATGCTGTTCCTTTTATTTTTCTTGATCTCATGGCCCATGGATATTCCAGCTTGTACGGTAAAGGATGTCTTTGCTCCATGGCTTGCTTTTTAAAATCCTCTCTGGCTTTGCTATGGCATTGGATTAAAAGCATAGCCTGTGTTGCCCTCTGACTTTGTTTACTTCACATTGTCCATCCAGCCCTGACAGGGGACTTGTTTAAAGGGTGCTCAAGAAATTGCGTTTTGATTCTACATATCGCATTTACTGACAGGAGCCCAGGTGGGGCAAATGGTTTTCCACTGCCTTTTAACCTAAAGGTTGGAGGTTTGAACATACCCAGTAGCTCTGCAGAAGAAAGGCCTGGTGATCTCCTTCCGTAAAGATTATATAGCCAAGAAAACCCATTGGAGCAGTCCTAGTTTGTGTCATATGGAGTCACAGTAAGTCAGCATGAGTTGGGGATGAGGAGGACGGGGAGGCAGAGATGGAGGTGTAGGGGAGCGACTTGATGGCAGCTAACAACAACCACAGATTAGGGGCAGTCCTGTCTAGGCTTCTGAAACTGCACCTCACTGAGGTCTGCTGTGCTCTTTGGTCCAGCTTGTTCATGGAGGAGTGTAGAGAAATGTCCTTATAGGCCACAGACTGCCCTAACCTTCATAGCAGATTTGCTTTCTTAAGCAGATGGCTGTACATTTTTCTGCCTTGTCAAGAACTCATACTCCTTTGGCAAATTCAAGGCTGCTTCACAGACAGAACTGATGAACCAGGAGTAAACTGGAGTTTACCTTTTCACCTTTCACTATACTTACAGTTCAAATAATCATTCAATTCTACCTTGGTACGATTATGTGTCTAAAGAAGATGCTTCTTGTTCTTAACTAATTGAGTTGGTTCTCTGTGTCAGAAATGAAAGGGTGAAGAATGCTGATTGGAGTGTTTGAGCACATGGCAACATGGAATTTATTTTCTACATGGTGTTTTAATGGGCCTAATAGAGTTCCTGGGTAGTGCAAAGGGTTAAATGCTCAACCACTAGTTGAAAGGTTGATGGTTTGAACCAACCCAGAGGTTACTCAGAAGACAGTTTTGGCAACTGACCACAGCCTTGAAAAACCCTGTGGAGTATAGGTCTGCTCTGACAGATGTGGGGCTGTTCTTAGAACTGACTTGATGGTAACTAATAACAACAACAATTACATCCTCATGAAAAAGACTTTGTAGTGTCAAAATGTCCTTGGCTTTGGGTCACACCAATCTGGTTTGCTTCACCACCTCTATCACTTAACAGCTGTGTCACTTTGGGTAAATTATTAAACTCCTTTAAAATGGAGATATAATGCTTATGTTGGTGTTAATCTGAGATATAAATGACATAAATACAGAATGCATTTAGGACAGTGTCTCGCACCAAGGACATACTCAGTACATTTTAGCTCCATTCTCTCTAATCAGACTGAAGGGGGACTTGAATGGAGTTTCAGAGCAATTGTGTGTTGATATACTTGTCTTCTCTTCCTACCAGTATATCTTACATTTAACAAGCTTTATATCATCCAAGACTGGGTCTGCAGGTAGAAGATGCTCAAAGATTATTGGTTTGATTTTTCTTATTGAAACTATTTGATTCTTAGTTTTCTCATCAATATTACTTAGTCATTTGTGGAGTATATATTTTAAAAAAAGTGATACTAGAGCCAGAAAAAATGAATCAGATGGGACTCTTAATTTCCTCTTGCACTGGCCTAATAATTCTTGAGGCTGACTAGGGCATGTCTGAGCATGTGAAAGGCTGACCTATGGCAAGGCCAATCCATTCATTTCAACCTTCTAAGAATTGATGAGAGTTGCAGTCAGATCAATTTGGCTGTGGCGATTGGTATCGATTGTGTAGATGGGCAAAAAGAATGGATTTGCCATGTCATGAAATAGTTCATTTGCTTCTTGTAGATACTGTAGTGGTCTAGGAAAAAATCACAGAGTGATAAGTCAGGACACAGAGTATCTTATTCAGATCCATTCTCATCTTCAGCTTGCCCTGTATGATCCCAGGTAGCCAGCTCCATGTAGACACTCCCTTGGAGCATTTGAAAATTTCCTGAACTTATCTTCTTCTTCCTTTTCTTCTTCTTCTTCTTTTTTTTTTTTTTTTTTAATTGTGCTTTGGGTGCAAATTTACAAAGCAAATTTCTTTTATGTTCAAGAGTTCATGCACATTTGATTTCACAGCCCGATTACCATCCCAACTATAAAAAAACTCTCTTCCCCTCTGGTCCCTGTGACTGCCCCCTCCCTGTGCCCTTCTTAGCTATGCATTTCAGTCTGTCTAGCTTTCCCTCTGTGTGAATGCTTTGGTGTTTCATGTCTGGTTGCTCTAAGGGGTGCATCTCCCTAGAGTAGGTGGGTGTTTCACCCTGGGGTAGGTGTTCTGCACGTAGGTCTTTGTACTGTTGAGGTTAGAGCTAATCCATGTAAGTGAGTCCATTTCTAGGCCCAAAGGGTAACCCAGGCCATAGCCTTGGGGTTCCACCAGTCTCTATCCAACCAATAATTCTGGTCATTTTTGTGGTTTTGTATTTTGTTGCATATTTTTCCTCTCACTGTTATCTAGGATCTCCAGTTTTGATCCCTTTCTGAGTGGTTGGCATTAGTAGTCAGGCACCATCTAGTTCTTCTGGTCTTGGGGTCATGAAGGCAGAGGTCCTCATGGTCCATCTTATCCTTGGACTAAATGTTTCCAGATGCCTTTGATTCTGAACTCATCTTTCTAAAATCACTTCCTTATTGTTAGGGTCAATTCAAGCTATTAAGCAAGTTTGAATGTTCAACATATTCTTCAACTTTTCAATCTCTTTTATTTACTTCCCTTCTATCTCTACTCTCATTCTAATCATGCACTAAGCTAATTTCTTATTTGGGAATATATCTCAAATTCTTACCAGAGTTTGCTATGTTTTTGTTGCTTTGTGCTGTTGAGTTGTCTCTGACTCATAGTGACCCCTCCTTGGTTTCTGAGGTGGTATCACTATGGAAGTGATTGCCCAACCTTCCTTCTGAGAAGTCGCTGGTGGTTTTGAACTTCTGGTTAGCAGTCAAGTGCCTTAGGCACTATGCTACCAGAGCTCCCTATACTATCTGCTATCTCTCTTGTCTGGTCTGGGTAACATTTATTTTATTTTTCATTGCTGTTCAGTCAAAATAATGTTATAGTCTACCCTTTGAAGTGTGTAATGATACTCTGTCCTGGATATTTTCTGCTGCTCCTCCAGGTCTCTCTATACCCTTCTCTTCCCCTCCCAGGCTCCAGGAGACTCACTTTAGTGGACTAAATCGGCAGTTGACTTTGTCCTCTAGCTTCAGGACTAGATTACCATTAATGAGGAGCAATAGCAGATGACAGAGAGGGAAGAAGAAGAGGAAGAGAAAGGAGAAGAAAAAGAAGAGGAAAGATAAAAAGAAGCAAAGAAGATGAAAAAGAAAAGGAAGGGACTAATGTTAGGTATTGATTTGTTTTCTGGCTCCCTTCCCACAGGGTCACTGCAAGCTGGTGGCCTCCTTCTTTTGAAAGCCACAGCTCCTTGCAGGTAGCCCTCTCTATACAGCTCTTCTCTATTCCTGTCACCACTCTCTCCACTTTCCCCCTTCAGGCCTATAGGTGGCAAGAGTGCCCTACTGCTACTACCCTCAAACATGGTACTGTCTTTTATGTTTATTATTTATTTATCCTTTCTTCTTTTTCTTCTTCTTCTTTTTTTTTAATCTTTCCTTTCACCCTAGTTAATATGTGTCTACTCTCTACTTAGTGGTTTACCCTCCCTTACCCTCCCCCCACCAGCCCTGGTAACCATCAGAGAATATTTCTTTTTGTTGAGAAACCCTTTTCTTGACTTTTTACAGCAGTGGTCTCATACAATATTTGTCTTTTGCATTGACTAATTTCACTCAGCATAATAGTATCTAAGTTTATCCATGCCATGAGGTGCAACAATTATTTTATCTGCAAACTTGCTGAATGTTGCTGCCTGTTTTTTCTTTTTAAAATGCTGCCTTGATTATTTCATTCTATGACTCAAAACCTTTCCCAGCCTCCTACTACTCTAGGCTAAGGTAACATCTTTAAGGTACTCCCTCTGTTTGGGTGACTTTGCTTAAGCAAGATGTCATCTTCTGTACCTTCTTGGCAGGCTTGGTGTGGCAAAGATGGATAGCAGTCCACCAAAACTTATGTTCCTCTTTCATTTTCTAGAGTTGTTATTGAGAAGTGACTGCTTGGGCAGGAGAAACATTTTTTAGTTTCTGCTTAAATCCAGATGTGGCCACATGGCTAGTTCTCACCAATGGACTGTGGTGTGTACCTGTTTCAGGCCGAAGTGTTTGAGAAGGTGGTATTTCTTCTGCAGTCTCTCTTCTCTGTGGTTTGGATGAAAGGGCTTTGAGACCTTTAAGGATAGTAGGGTGCCAACACAGAGGGACTTTAGATATATGAATCACTATGTTAGGAAAAGACATTGACCAGGAATATCTACATTAAACTATTACATGAACAGAAAAAAAATTACAAGGTTTTGTTATAGTTAGGTGCCATCAAGCCAGCTCTGGCTCTATACAGACCATGTATAGAGTCTCATGTACGCCAGAACAAAGTGCTGCCTGATCCTGTACCATTCTCACAATCGTTGCTATGTTTAGCCCTTTCAGACTCCCCATCACTATTCCTTAACCTGTGTCATTACACCCTCTTAGAAAACCCAGTTCTTTTCTCTCTGGTTAATGCAGTTTTACCATATTCAAAATTACATTTAAGTTCCACTTCTATTTAGCTTTTCTCAATTATCCCAAATCAATTTGTGGTCTTCAGTCTTTGAATTTCTTTCTCATTTATTTTCCATATTGCTATTTGGTTCTGCTACAGTAATTATCTTTTTGTTCACTCTTCCAACAAATATAGAAATAAAAGTTTACTATGTTTCCAATTACTAGTAGAGCCAAAATTGAAAAATGTATGTGTCCTGTTTCCTTAAATTGAGCATGACCTTGTTGAAGGCAGCAAATATGTCTTCTATTTTACTGTATCATTCAAAATTTCTGGTTTTCAGAATATTGCTATTTAATATTATTTTTGTTTAATTTCTTAGAGTTTTTTTTTTTTAGAATAAATATGCTAATTTAAGCAAATAAATAGATTACATTAATAAAAGTTCTATGATGACTCTAAGGCTGATATCCAAAACCAGTGAAGGTACTGGCTCTCAAATTGAAGAGCAAGATCCATTCAAACTACCTCTCTGGAGCAGGCTTCGTAAATCCCCAATATGGCAACTCCTGTGTGGACTTCCGGTGAGTTTTACCTAAAGCCTACCAGGCTAGGGAACAATGAAGACATGGCACTTCTCAGACTTATGGATGAGATTCAGTTGTTTTTTTCTTTATTTGTCTGTAATAAAAAAAAAAAAAAAAAAGACAGGCACTAGCACTGAACCAGGGCTAGAAAAAGTAAGTTCTTATAACTTAAGCTTTTAAAATATCAGATTGTTTCCCAACTATTATTAAAAGTAAAGTAGGTGGTAGGAGCTCTGGTAGCATAGTGGCTAAGACACTTGCCTGCTAACCAGACGGCTGGTGGTTCAAACCCACCAGCCACTCCTCAGAAGGAAGGTTGGGCCATCCTACTTCCGTAGTGATACTGCCTCGGAAACCCAAGGAGGGGTCGCTATGAGTCGGGGCTGACTTGATGGCACATAACAACAACAACAACAACAAAGTAGGTGGTAATATTCAAGATTCATGATATGTTTCATAGGTTTATGATATTTGGACACCAGTGCCCTCACTACACAATAACTAGATAATGACTACCATTTTCCTCTTTATCTTTAATAATATCACTACCTATTTCTTTTTCCTTTCGTAGACTTTTGTAATTTTACTTTTGTTGTTGGCTGACATTGAAGAATAATGTCTTTTTCTTAAAAAGAACAATCTGAACTTTTGCAGCATAAATGCTAAGTGTGTGAGAAACAAAATAATGCTGTAATTTAATAATGCAGAGGGTGCGCCAAGCAATGTAAGACTGAACAATGGGCTAGTTTGAATTTGGATTAAACTATATCTCCAGGTAGAGCATAAAGAATTCCAGAAATGTCAGATAGATATATTTACAGTGAGATTGACTAACAGAGAAAGTGGAATAGAAAATAAGCTCAGATTCAGTACAGCCAGATTGATACGAAATTCCAATGGAACTAATAGGTCAACAAGGAGAACAGGTTGATTGATTAATTGTCAGTGCATTGGAGTCAAAAGTAAACTTTGATTTTTCATATTTTCTTTCTAAAAAGGATAGCAGTAGTATTTTGGGTTGGAAGAAAGTCATATTGTAGTCGTATGACCTGAAGAGTTTGTGATAGTATGATAATCTAATAAGGAATAAGATGGAAAGGTCTTTGAAAAGACAGCTGCATACCATTTAACTGAATTTATTCTAAAACAAATTTTGTCTATGATGCAAAAAGATGTGTTCCAAACATAAAAGGGAAAATTAAATTTTGGGAGGAGGGTGCTTTTATTCTCTTTTCTTTTTTTCATTTATGGCATAACCTATTCAGAATATTAAAATTCTCAAAGTGTGGTGTACACAGGCTTGAAGTTGGAGCCGTACTGAATAAAATTATTTTTCTGTTTACCTTGAGTAAAATAACAAATTTAATTTTCAAAAATAATTATAAAATATTTGATGAACAATTGTTGCTGAATTTGAGACACAATGCCAGAAATATCACTGTTAAATTATAAACTCCTGGAAGGAGGACAGACACAGGAAATACTGTGGGTGATATAGGAAGGAGCACTAGTGGTGCAGTAGATAAGCTCTTGGCTGCTGACTGAAGGGCTGGTGGTGTGAACTCATGAGCTGTTCTGTGGGAGAAAGATGTGGCCATCTGCTTCTATAAAGGTTTATAGCCTTGGAAATCGTATGGGGCAACTCTACCCTATGGGGCCCCTACGAGTTGGAATTGACTTGACAGCAATGGGTTTTATGGTTATGTGAGATATCTGTTGTAAATTGTTAGAAAGCTATTGCCCTTTGGTAGAAACTAAGCTATGTCTCTAACTGATACTTATAGAAATGAACCTATCTCTTGTGCTCTGAAGAAAAAAGTAAAAATTATTCATATTCAAAGCAGTGTGTTGAAAGCAAAAATTTATTTCCTGGTATGTTTTCTGTAACTTTTTACCAGATGATGACATTTGCCTTGTCTTCTAGTATTTATAAACTAATTACTATATAAGGCATTGAAAGACCTCAGAATAGAAGACTCAGTAAAATGCAATTTTCCTCTCTTAAACCAAACTCCAGTATTCTCAAGGGTAGTGTAGTAGTTAAGGTATACATCAAATTGGCTAGATCTAGTTTTGAGTGGCTGGGCAGGTGGTGGTAGTTGTTTCCCATGATGAGACTGGGAATCAACTCCATGGTGGAATCTGCAGCAAGCAGCTGAGTAACTGCTTTAGGGATGTGGTCTACTTCCCACATATAAGGAGAAGCTTTGGGAATGGTCTACAGCTTATTGACATGCTTGGACCCTGTATGTAGCTGAGTCTTCATTCAGCAGCCTGCCATATTTTGCTGATCTTGGGACTTTTAATGGACTTGAATCAATGGCCTGCCATGTGGTTTGATAAGATTGGGACTGTGCCTTTTCACTTGTTAACCTTGGGTTTGTCAGCCTCAGCAGCCAGCAGCTGCTTGAGTGAAGAGATTCTAGCTTCAGTGGGCTGGGAGTAAGAGGCAGAGCTGTAGCCCAAGGTTGAGAGGTTTTCACCCAGCCCCTAGAGCCTGGTACCTTGAACTTGGACTTCTAGCCTCCACAACTGTAAGAGAATAAATCCCTGTTTGTTCGAGCCATCCCATTTGTGGTGTATTCCTGTCAGAGCATCACTAGGTAACCCAAACAGGTGGGTGCACCGTTCACTCCCCAGCAGTCACTGTCTTTTGCTTGGGCATACTTCAGAGACTCTTTTCCCTTTTCAATGCACATATTTTTAAACATTGCTGCTTCAGTCCTTGGATCATGGTTATAACACGTCTCATGGAATTTTCCATTATGTTAGAAGAGTCAATTTGTAAGTCACAGAAATCTTACTGATCTTGAACAAAAAAATTATTTCAGGAGTTAAATGTCTTAAAAAATTCAATAACAAATATTATTTGGACAAGACTTTTCAAACCTTTTTTTTTTTCCTTTCTTAAACCAAATTCCACATTAGTCAGGTTTCACCACAGAACCAGTATATATACAAAACCAGTTGCTGTGCAGTTGACTTTGACTCATGGTGACCCCACATGTGTGAGTAGAACTGTGTTCTATAGTGTTGTCAATGGCTGGGTTTTTTTTTTTTTTTTTTAATTAGATCAGTAGGTCTTTCCTCTGAGGTACCTCTGGGTGGATTCTAACCTCCAAACTTTGGGTTAGCCACTGAGCCACTGAGTTAATTGTTTGCACCATTCAGGGGCTCTCTGTCTGTCTCTAATCATATTCATAAAATGTATAATATATATGCACAAATGAAAATTTATATGTTTTTGTTTTTGTTTTAGGAAACTGGCTTGTGCAATTTTGGTGACTTGTTTATAACAGTCTTCGTAAGGCTTGGTCTCCACATCTGAACCTAGAGCTTGAAGTCCAGAGAGCCGGCAGAGGGGAAGGGAAGATCAAGAACAGGCTGGACTTGCAAGCACCAGCTGGAGCCCCACAAAGATAGGCTGAAATCCTGTTTGTTCCTTTTGCCTCTGCTCATAATGACCAATGTGTTCTCCTTAGAAAACTTCATCATGCAACTAAACCCATTTGCCTGACACAGGAGTTAGAGAAGCTGAGGGAAGATCCAGGGAAGACGGATCAATTGCAGACTCTGTTTCTCACTAACAAGTTCAGTCTGCAGATTAGTAACATTATCAGCTACAAAATGGCTCCATCATTTCTTTCCTTTTTACTTTCACCAAAGTAGCTCAGCTGGTGAGCACATAAATCCATTCATAAGGAGCTGAGAGAACAGAATAAGGAAACTAGTCCTAGACCAGAGAAAGAGGAATGTAAGATTATTAATATAAAGCAATGTGACACATCACGTATTAGCATTCAGTGCACATCTTTTCTATAGCTCATGTACGGCATTCTTCTTCATTTAGAAAATGCACTTTTGCTCATTACTGTTGTGCCTGTTCTTCGCATCTCGCCATCTATATTTCATCAGTGGTGAAAGTGTGTGGATTCTAGCACATACCTCCTATGTCTCTTTTGATGAGTCGAGCTTGATATATCTGACAAAAATTGCAAGCCAGTAATGGAAGTGGATTAATCACTAATAAAATAGTTTATGCAGTTGCCTTTTGTAATGTGGCTTAAATTTAGCAGTCAGCATTCAAAAAGAGCTCTTGTGCCTTAGTGGTTAAACATTTGGCTGGTAACTGAAAGTTCACTGGTTTGAACCCGCCAGCTGCTCTGTGGGAGAAAAATGCAGCAGTCTGCTTTTGTAAAGATTTATAGCTTTGGAAACCCTCTGGGACAGTTCTATTCTGTTGGACAGGATCACTATGAGTCACCATGGACTTGATGGCAATGGGTTTATTCAGAATAATTAAGAAAAGCAAATGGAATTATGAAAAGTTTATTTTATTTTATTTTTATAGGCATAAGAAATTGTGAGGAAAGGCACAGCAATACTGATGTAAATGCAGCTTCCAGTAAATCTCATTTCTCTTAGTGGTAATTATGAAAATCCTCTTGAGCATTTCAGTCTGTTGTCAATGGCTATGCTGTTTTTCACAACAGAGACAGTTTTGGTTATCTTAGAGATCTGGAGCTGCCTTAGCCTGATACCCAGAAGACTCTGCTAGTGCTGTGCTCGGGGTCAATAGTCGCTTAAACTACTTTTAGAGTCTATTCAACATGACAAGCAGATCAATCTTTTCAATTCAGAACTGATGAAATTCTACATTTTAGAAAGCATTGCCTGGAGAGTGTGAATTCAATAGATGTTTTTCAGGACCATTTGTTGTTTCTTTCAGCTATTTTACTAGGGCTTTTCTAAATGCAGAACGCTAAACCCATTTGAGCTTTTAAACAAATTTAGTTTTCTCAAGATATACATATTATTCCAGAGTATAAGGAATGAATCTTAGAACATCATCTTGGAATAAAGCCAAGTATTGACACTGTGCTTAAGTCATGTGGGAAGAATAAAGAAATTAACACTGAGTTGTATGTATACCTTATTATGTAAATGTGTATATCATAGGCTGAGGTATGCATACATGAAAATGTTAGGGTGAAAATGTACTATTTCTAGGTATGGCAAGTAGGATGAAAACTCACCTTGTTGACCATTTAAACTCATATTATAATCCAAGTGCTTTCATACTTAAGTCACACTAATTATATTTAACAAATATTTGGTCTAAGAGCGAGTGTATCTCACACTGAGAGTTGAAAGCAAATTAACTGCAGTGAGATAAATGACATCTGTAGAGTAGTCAATTATGAAAACTAAATCTTCATTACCATCATTAGGAGTTAAAATCATAGACCATCTGACTTAAAAAGTAATTTGTGGAAAGTTTTGAATTTTTTGTTATACTTCCTAAAGTTGTTTTTATTGGCTTTTTGGTGGAAAAACACTCAGAATATACTTGGCTGCTTTTAGCCTGAAAACTAGACTAATTCAGTGTTAAAGGGATGCCCTGAATCAATATATAGGTATCCTCTGCTTTTGGAAATTTTGCTTTATGCCACTCTGCTTTTAGGAAAGACCTACTTGTTTTCGCTAATCTGAAGAAGTTGAAAGAGGATGTTCACTTTTAGGAAAAAAGCCGAAAATTGAAACAACATTCAGTGTTTGTTTTGCAGGGAACCATTAAAGAGGATACGTGCACCCTAAGCAGCGAGAGTGGTGTTGCCAAGCTCTTCCCCAAGAACTATACTCAGAATCTCAGCATCAAGCCACCATAGCTTAGACCCGTGTCTGTGAACACTATATGTTAGTGTTATTTAGGTTTCATTTGTTGTTTGGTATGTTATTTCATTTGTTATTTTGGGTGTCAGAATGCTCAAGTTTTTTTCCCCCCTAAATAATTAGTAGTAATTGTGTCTTCATTTTATGCCATTTCAGCTTATAAAAGGTTGCATAGGAATGCTCTGTTTTTGGATAGCAGGGGAAAACTGTAATACAGCAGACTTAGGTAGAAAGCTCATGACAGTGACAATCAGTCTTAGATGGAAGAATGGCTTTGGTAAAGAAATTTCTTTTTTTCTGTATCTAAAGATAACGAGATAATGTTGTTAAGAAGTATAAGATATTCCTAGAAGAGTTCCACGGTGATGTTGGTAGTGCCTCAAAAGCAGATGCTAATGTAAAGCTAAGGATCACTACACAATTGCTCTGTTTGTTCAAATGCTAGATCCATGGGACTGGGATCAACATTTCCAGGTAAACAATAGGTTAATAAAACAACCTTGTGAAATGAAGGGAAAGAGACAGTAAACACCTTTGACTATGCCACAAATTTGTAAGTCATTTAGGTGAATTTAGTGATCTGTAACTGGTAACTAGTTTTTTTTTTTTTTTATTTGATCAATTTTTTTTGTTGTTGAAAATTTGCACAGCAAAAATATACCATCTTAAAAGAGTGTCTACAATTTCTACAAGCACAATTCAGTGACATTGATTACATTCTTTAGGCTGTGTAACTATTCTTTTTATCCTTTCCCAAATTCTTCTATCACTATTAACATAAACTCACTGCCTCCTAAGCTTTTCATCTAGCCTTTTGAGTTGCTGTTGTTAATTTGATCATACATGGAGAAACCTTTAAAAGAGCACAATAATCAAGGCAGATCTACTGTACAAATTAAGCTAAGCAATTATCTGGCTCAAAGAAGACTTCAGGAGATAGTTTTAGTTTAAGATTTAAAAATTATCTCAGGGAGTAGTTTTTGGCATTCGCCAAGCCTCAAAAGTTGCAGAAATTCTGGATTCCATTGAGAATTTGAAATTTTGTTTAGCATCCACCACCCCCCCCCTTTTTGATCAATATTCTTCTAAGGAATCTTTGACAAAGATGTTCAGTAATGGTAACCAGGCCCGATCCAATTCTGGTCTTATTGCAAAGGTGAAATTTGTTTATGGAGGCTGCAAGACTTATATTCCATTTTGTCCTCCAATACCTGACTGTCCTTTCTCCGCTGCTGCATGTGAATGCAAATCAATTGTTGTACCTCATATAGCCACTTGCAAGCTTTTGAGATCCTAGACAGTACACAATGAGCTAGGAGGTATAACATAAGCACTGAGAAAAAATATTAGGCCAACTGTTTGGGATTTTCTATAATATCTTGATGCTAAATCTCCAAATGAAGTAAACAAATCCCATCATGAGGTGTTTAGTTATAGAAGTATTGTCATCTTCTTCTTCTTCTTCTTCTTCTTTTTTTTTTGGTAAAGATGAATATAACATTTGTAGTTAGTTGCCAACTTATTAATTTTCAGGTGTACAGCTTAGTGCTACCAATTTCATTAATTGGTTGTACAACCATTGCTCTTAATTGATGTCAAATTTACTTATTTTTTAAAACTTCAGAATTGAATATCAGATGTCATTCATTTGATTGAATATCAAATGTTTTAATGTTTATCACAGATGTGCTATTGTTGTTTGTTCTATCTTATATTTATCTTACATTTAAAATGGCAGTAAGAAAGGTTTAAGTATGTGCCTACCATAGCTCTCTTGCCTGTGGACAGATCAGAGATGTGATCCAAGCTGGGTTTCCAGAAGGAGAGGAAGCTCTGCACCATTTTTATATTCTGCATTTTGATTGGTTGATGATTTGGCTTCTTTACAGGCTGCTGAGGCTGCAAAAGGAATGAGGAGAACTAACCAGCTACTAAATTTTGAAACACCAAGGAGGTCAGAGAAGCCGGAGTTATTATCATCTCTCAGCAAGCTCATAAAGCATTAAACTTTTTCATTCTCATTTCTGTGGCAGAGATTTTGACAAGAACGTAAAATAAAAACCTCACAAATTCATGCTGGTGACAATGATTATAACATGACCGGGGAATGGTATAAATGTCAACATTTCTTGAATCAATTTGAAGATTGTGATCTTGCAGACCTCCACAGACACTGCAAATGATTAGAGTAGAATTTCTCCACTTATGGGTATATTATTGGAAAAGGTGAAGGGATTTCAGTATAACACCTGCCAAAAAAAAAAAAAAAAAAATTTAAAACTCCCCACTGAATGCTGAGGCATAATAGATTTTCATAAATTGTGAGACATGTTTCTGAATCCTCCTGTAATGTACATAAAACAAAGCCAATAATTCCCTAAGATCCTGATAGAGTAATTTTGGCTCAAATTAACTGCATAGTTTATGATGATTTAGAAAAATCTTGTGAAATATTTCAGTAGCAGTTACATATGTTATTTTAAACTGTTTTTTATTTTCTTTTTACTGATGGCCTTTATTTTCTTGGAACATTTTGGGTTATAGAATAATGTCTTAGTACACCATATCTACCCTTTTTTTGGTCATTTTGATGAGGTAGTTTTTTTTTTTTTTTTTTTTAAACTCTGCAATAGTATAATGAGATTAACAGAACTCAGTGTTTTTTTGGGAAATTTGTACCAAATGAAAATTAAGCAATATACTTAAGTGTATATGAAAAAGCCAAAAAGTCCATATTCTCATAAATAGTAACATCTTTAAAATTTCTCTGAATGAAGCTTTTCCATGTTTTCAGGTTTTAGCTTCTCCTTCCTCATCCTAGAGTGTATATTGAAGAGACAAAGAAACCACTAGATGCTGCTCTAAGACAGCTTCCCATAGACAAATCAACAAACTGCTTTGTAGTCTTGAGATTTCTGTCAGTCATTACAATTTCCTTAAAAATGCCAAGATTAAATCTGAGGCTCAGAAAATTAGCTTTAAATAGTATCACGATTATCTATTAAAATATGCAATGCATACACGCACATGCTTTACCACCACATGTTTGAAACACCTTATAAATGAAAACCAACTATAAAACCTACTTAATATCAGTGGTTGTATCAATTTAATGTCAAAATAACCAAGGTAAATGTAACAAACACAATCACTTTGTTTTGTATATGTAAGCAATTCCCTACAGTGGATTTGATTGTTAATTACCAACAATTCTGAACCCAGGAGTTGTTCTAGCATCAGAGGAATATAACCTTTGTTCCAGCCAAGTCTTTTTACTTATCAAAGCAGCTTCCTCAAAAGGACAGTTGGATTTGGGCAATGCGACATCCATTTTCTTTTTCTCTCAGCTAATAACCCAGTAACCCAGCCGGTATTCTGTAACACTTGGCACACACATGAAATGAGTTTTCTTGGTTCATTGATGTTTCTTCATAGTTGGAAACTACTTGATGCTGTAGCTTGGCAAATTCAGACTGATCATTGCAGAAAAGCCAAGGCTAGAATATTAGATACTTTGCAATATAAAAAGATGGGGTACTAGAAGAACTTTGAGGGAGATACTGAATAAGACCAGTTTCTACACAAGAGTTTCTGTAGCTCTCCATTTTATAGCACCCTATAATTTTGTGAAAGAGAAAAGGACAGAAATGCTATGCTGGTAAACAGAACATAGATATAGCATTAAAAATGACTGGTAGCTGTCTCTTTGAACCAAAATCACTCATGTTTTTTATCGTTTAATTAAATATGAAAGAATATAAATAATTTAAATACATGAAATTGTAATTTTCCTTCTATTCCATCTTTTGAAAGGTTTGGATAGGGTATTTTCCCAAAGAAAATGCTTGGTTATGCATTTTTTCTAGGATCAGCTATTGTGTCAATACATGGAAGACTTAATCTTTTCCTTGCCAAGGAAATAGTACTATGGAACTAATACCTCTTTCGTATCACCAATGATTATGATGTTTTATCCATTAATACAATTTTCCTGAAGAGTGATAAAATAGAAAGTTTGCAATTTTAAAAACATTTGAACTGTAAACCATGTCATGCATTACTAACATTTTCATCATCCTGCACATACAGTTCTCCTGAGTGAAATATTTAGAATGAATTTGTATATAACAACCCTATTACTATATTTGAGGTGAAAAACATTAACAAAAAGTGTCCATGCTCTTATTTATCTTAGAAGTTGCCTGTGGTGGGTAATTTTTGAAGACAAGGGAAGCTGCGACAGTAATAAAGTCATTATGTAAGCAACTCCTAGAATCAGAGAGCTCGGGTTCAAATCCTGGCATTGACATATTCAAGAAAATTCAGGTCTTTATATTTTCTGTTTCTGTGTTGTTAAATTGGGAAACCAATAATAGCAGTTTTATGGCACTGTTATAAGAATTACATGAGAAAAAACATATTAAGGACTTAACTCAGTGCCTAGATGGATAATGTCCAATAAACATAGCATTGAATTCCGTTGTTCTATTTGTTTAGTCTCTATTTAGCCTCACAGAGATTCACAGCGTTCATCAGAAATGTCTATTGCAAATAACTGAAATTTAGCTGCACACAGGATTCAAACATGCCCATGATCATGAAGATGGTATAGGGCTAGGGAACGTTTTGTTTTGTTATATGTATGTGGTTGAGAGTCAGAGCCGACTCAATGGCAACTAACAACAGCAACCTCTTTCAGTATCAAATCACATTTTCATTTAATGCTTTATATGAAAACCTTTCAACATGTAGCATACGCTTCCAAGATTTGCGAAACGGCGTACCCCAGCATGGTTTATCCATTTCTAGGCTGTGTGGAACCAGCAGGATGGCTTAAGTAAGATGATCTCTCAGCATTACTGTACAATGAGGGATCTTTGCTTTTGCATTAGTCCACAGTATGTTATATTTTTGGGTTTCTATAAGGAGCTCTGTGGTGTTGTGATTAAGGGATGGGGCTGTTAACCTAAAGGTCCATGGTTTGAATCTACCAACAGCTCTGTGGGAGATGGCAGTGGGTTTTTTTTTTTTTTTTTTTTTTAAAGTAAGGAGATCTGGTGGCACTGTGGTTAAGGCACTGGGCTCCTAATCAAAAGCTTGGGAGTTCAAACCTACTAGCCACTCCATGGAAGAAAGACAAGGCAGTCTGCTTCCATAAAGATTTATGGCCTTGGAAAGGCTATGGGGATTACCATGAGTCAGAATCGACTCTATGACAGTGGGCTTTTTTTTTTTTTTTTTTGGTTTATATTTGCTTTAATGTCTTTGTGGCACAATTGTTAACATGGCTGCTAACCAGAAAGTCTGGTTTGAATATACCAGCTGTTTTGCAGGAGAAAAGACCTGGTGATCTGTTCTCATAAAGATTATAGCCTAAGAAACCTTATGAGGTAGTTCTGCTCTGTCTCGTGGGGTTGTAATGAGTTGGATCTACATAGCGGCACATAACAGCAATAACAAAATCATCACTGAAAATCCTATGAAGCACAGTCTTGCTCTAACACACATGGGGCTGCCATGACTAGGAATTGACTCAATGGTAACTAGGAAGAAAAAAAAAAAAAAAGTTTAAAGAATGAATAAGAGATAAAGCCAGCCTTGGGCTTCCTTGGAGTCTCCAGCCACAGCCCCACATGTTGATGAAAAGTTCTCAAGCCTCTTACACATACAGCATCCAACATCATTCTAGGTCTCCATTGTAATCAGTGGTGACACGGAGATAGACATCGATACTCTCAGTTGTCATTTCCTATTGCTATCAGGAGGAGCTCTGGTGGCATAGGAGCTCTGGTGGCATGGTGCCTAAGGCATTTGACTGCTAACCAGAAGGCTGGCGGTTCAAACCCATCAGCTACTCCTCAGAAGGAAGACTGGGCAATTTACTTCTGTAGTGATACTGCCTCAGAAACCCAAGGAGGGGTCACTATGAGTTGGATCAGACTCTACAGCAGTGAGTATTATTATCAGGATGATAAAAATCTAGCCTTTTGTAGCAACTCTTTCTCTCTACTGGATCCCCTAATAAAAACTTTATTCTCTGGGCTTTCACTGGCCAAGTCTGGGTCACCTTCAGAATCAAAATAAATAATGAGAGTAACCTGTGGGATAAAATAAGATAGACGTGTCCAAATTGATCTAAGTGTGTTTAACTGTTAGTTCCCATAGAGTGAGCTCCAACTCCTGGCAACTCATGTGCAATAGAAGGCAATGTTGCCTGGTCCTACACAGTTTTCACAAATGATGGTATAGTATGCTTGAGTGCATTGTTACAGCCGCTGTTTATTTTGAGTGTCTTCTAGTCTGGGAAAAGTTTGTTTCCAGCACTATATAGGACAATATTTTGTTGTGATTCATATGGGTTTCATTGGCTAACTTTCTGAACCAGATCACTAGGCTTCTCTTCCTAGTCTGTCTTAATCTGGAATTCCACTGAAACCTGTCCACCACAGATGATATCAGTGTTTGTAATACTCGTGGCATCACTTCTAGCATCATAGCAACACTCAAGCCTCCACAAAATGACAAATTGATGGGCAGCTGAAGCATTTTGTTGTTGGGTGACATTGAGTCATTTTCAGCTCATAGTGACCCTATGTGACACAGAAGATCAAATAAATAGAAGATTAAAGTCTTTTTCTTACATGTCAATAAATAAATGTAGAAGGCAAAGTTAAGTTTAAAAAAAATCACAGTTTGGCAGTCATTGTATTCATTGTTTCAGGTAAGGATCATCCTTGGAGCTAAAGCTACTGGGTGAATGATTACGAGTGACAAGGTATATACCTAGTCTCAAAGAATTTCCTACAAGACAGCTACTAATTATAAAGCAAAATGTCTGTAATCTTATAGAGTAGAAAACTGGCAGTCATCACCTTAACTAGATGATCACAGTCAGCATTATCAGCAACGTGACAAACACATATCTGCATTTCCTAACACAATGCACTGAGAAGGACACAAATTCACTTTTGTGGTATTTCTGTGGAAAAAAAAAAAAAAGGCATAACATAAATCTAATCAGAGGAAAACTCAGACAAACTCATATTAAGTCATAAAAAGCAAACCTAATCCACTGCCCTCAAGTCCATTATCACACATAGTGTCATAACACTATAGCACAGAGTAGAACTGCCCAAGATTTTCAAGGCCGTAAATCTTTATGGAAGCAGACTGTCATATCTTACTTCCTCAGAGCAACTGGTGAGTTCAAACTGCTGATGTTTTGGTTAGCAGCTGAGTGTTTAAGTGCTGTGCCACCAAAAGTCCTATAATTAGGGCATAGTCTATACAGATAAAAGGCAATACTCTTTAAAAATATAAAGGTCATGAAAGAGAGAAAAATGTGGAACTTCCAGAATAAAGAGAAACAGTCAATAACTAAAAGCATTATGTAATCTAGGATTAGAACTTGGACCAAACCTTTTTTTTTTTTAAATTTTGCTAAAAAGTCAATTGTACAATGGGGCAACATTTTCAAAAGGACTGTAGATTAGAGAATAATATTGTATCAACATTCATTTTCTGAATTGCATTATTGCGCTGTGGAATATAATAGATGGTATGATTTTAGTAAACACACTGAAATATTTAGAATATTTAAGGTTAAAGGAGCACAATGTCTGAAACTTACTCTCAAATGGTTCAGAAAAAAATACATTATTCATATACATACACACAGGAAAAAGCAAATATGATAAGATGTTAATATTTAGAGAAAGCACATAACAACAACAACAGATGAAGGATATATGGTAATAATTTGTAGTATTTTTATAGATTTTTTTGAAAATCTCAAGTTACTTCAAAATAAAAAGTTAAAAAGGCAAACTACCATTCTCCTAAACTTACCTTTCCTTGTAGCTATTGTACTATCAAGACGTTGGCTCTTTGTAGTCCCAGTTATTGGAATTGTGTCTCGCCTCAGGTATCCACCTCCTTATTTGACCACCATCCAGAGTGCAACTCTAAATTAATTTTCTTGAAGGTCGCTTGTAATCTTCGGTTGCAAAATCCAGTGAAAACTTCTCAATCCAAATATTCCCTCACAGACAGCATTGTACATTATTGCCCATACCTTTTCTGAAACTTTTCTTATGAGCTTTAGACTCCTCTATCTCACTTGCATGGACCACCTTTCGCAGGCATCCCATGTTCAAACTGTTCTAAACTGAATATGTTACTTTATCTTCCCCCTCCCCTTTTTACTTCCCACCTGCCTAAAGTATAGCCTCCCCTCCTCCCTATTCTGCAGAATGACAGCTCAGTCTATCTATTGACTTGAATTTGAACCTATTTTTTCTTTCCTCCACCTTTACTCATAATTCCTACAATTCTGTAAACCTCTCTCTACTCTTTATTTCCGTTTCTATGCCTATTGCTTTCTTTAGTTTAGGCCTGTTTATTTACTTGCGTACATTACTTAACCATACTACAGATTTTGGACTCAGAAAATCTTGACTTGGGCTTCCTAGATGTATAATATCGAGTGGCTCATGGCCTTCGTAAGACTCAATTTTCTCAGCTCTTGTAGCATAGTGCCTAAGGCATTTGGTAACTAGAAGGCTGGTGGTTCAAACCTACCAGCCACTCCTTGGAAGGAAGATTGGATAATCTACTTCTCTAGTGATACCGCTCAGAAACTCAAGGAGGGGTCACAATGAGTGGAATCGACTTGATGGCAGTGAGTAGAATAGGCATCACAATGTGAGCATCCAGCGAGGTGAGAGGTCAGGCAGCGTTTGTCAGCTGTGAAGGGTTATACCAGTGCTACTTGCTTTGTGCCATGGACTGATCTACCTTTCTAGAAGCATACTTATCATATTGGCTCTTTGCTTTTATAGAGTGCATTCTGCCAGGGTGTTCAGGAGAGAGTGAGTGCATATACAGATGTATGGCAGTGAGAATAGTCTGCTGGTTCAGATAAAATGCCTTTCTCTGAGCACAGAGATTTACAAATGTATGCATGTCTATCTCTTGACATTAAGCAGTCAATTACCACGTCAAATATACTTTTATTTACAGTGATATGTAGCATAACACAAGACCTCCACAACCTCTTTCTCATATCTTATAAAAGTAGTTCCTTTGCTTTTTTCATTATTTTACCAAGGAACAAATGTGTCTTGGTAGAGATTCAATAAAATCAATTCATTAGGCAACCCTTTTAAGCAACAATGGAAACAGGAGTTAGGAGTTGTGTTAATGTTTTGTCTTGGACAGGACAATGCTCAGCACTTTCTCATGTACTAAAATCACAGTCACACAGGTCAGTATTATGTTTGTTGAAGGAGTGAATGGCTGTTTTACTGAATGGATGCTGCAGCTCTTCTGTCAGGCTCTATACAGCTAACTTAATTGTTTCCAGTGGTAACAGTACAGTCCATGACAACTACGGATGTCATTTATGCTGTTTAAGCAAAGTCCGTGCCAGCATTTCCATTAGAAATCTGTAAGTTTACAAGAATGCTAATTGAGTAAAGAAAGATAGGGAAAAAGAGAAGAAGCTTCAACAATTCTGTAGCTATGTAGATAGGATCATTCCTAGGCAAAAATAATTGAGACAAATACTGTACATTAATTTGTTCACTCAGTCTTTTCACCAGTATTTACTGAACACCTATTATGTCCTAGCCACTGTGCAGGTTATATGTGATTAACAAATCATAATCCTTTGTTTCCATGGAGCTTACATTCTGGAGTGGAAGTCAAATGATAAGTAAATGTATTAATTGCTAGTAGTAAATATATAATTACTAATTGTGATGAAGTACCATGAAGGAAATAAATAGACACTGTAAAAGATTTTTAACTGAAATGGGAAGATGGAAGTGGTGTACAGACAGGATCAAGGATGTGATGGTGAAGTTTAAAGTGAAGCTTGCAGGGTAAAAAGGAATTGTGAATGGTGGGTGAGTTCCAGGTAGTGGCACATGCATATTCAAAATTCCTGAAACTGGAAGGGAGTTTGGAGTGTTCAAAGACATGATCTGGCTTGCTTGGCAGAGCTGATTACCCATTTGATTTTGGTCAACATGAATTTTTAGTGAGGCCATTATGTCCTTTTTTTTTTTTTTTTTCTTTTGGTTTTGCTAGCAACATCAGCTTCACAGGCTTGGGCAAGTACAAGATGGACAGCTGGGTTAATCTAGGTTTTTTTTTTTTTTAAATAAGTGTGATGGTGAAAAGATAAATGAGGAGTTGAGTGGAATGCAAGAAAATGCAAGGAAGTATTTTTTTTTTTTTTTTGCAAGGAAGTAATTTTAAGAATAAACATTAGGATCTAAAATAAAGAAGGATAGAAGTATAAGCATGAAGAATTGTATAGATAGAGAATAAGAAGCAGGATAAAGGAATTGAAGATCTGTGGCTGGATAGATAATGACATTGTCCAAAGGGTGACTGTGAGAAAGTGCTTTCTTAATGAGATACTACAAATATGGGGATATGTTTAAAATAAAGATCTTTCATTTAAAAGGAATCAAGTAATGTAGTGTCCTCAGATGTAGAAACCTTTGTTAGTAGTTGTCTTTACTCTAAAAAAAAAAAACAACCTCACTGCCGTGGAGTTGATTTGACTCATAGTGACCCCTCCTTTGGTTTCTGAGGAGGTATCTGGTATCTTTACAGAAATAGACTGCCCAGTCTTCCTTCTGAGGAGTTGTCCTAATCATTCTATATATCCTTATATTTTATTATTGAAGCTATTGGCTGCCTTTCACTTCCTAATACACACTCCATCTGAATCTGCTTTACAAACTCTAAACCCTTTTAGAGAAATTCATTTTCATTAAAATTCACATATTTTGCTCCATTTTCTGGATCCTTACCAGTTGATATATTAATTATCAAGAGAAACAAATTCAGTTAAATATTAATATTAATATGGTATGACAGTCATACATATGACAGATAACACATTTGAATTTTAGCACAAACTTTTAACAATAAATTGCAAAGTGTATCTAATGAAGAAATTCAAGACACAGAGAGAAGTGTTTTGGTGCAGAAGATTTTTTGGGAGTTCTGGTAGCATAGTGGCTAAGGCACTTGACTGCTAACCAGAAGGCTGGTGGTTCAAACCCACCAGCCACTCCTTGGAAGGAAGATGGGACAATCTACTTCTATAGTGATATTGCCTTGGAAACCCAAGGAGGGGTCGCTATGAGTAGGGTCCGACTCGACAGCATATAACAACAACAACAACATGCCATATCAGGGTTGTATCCTTTCACTATCTATGCATCAGAGTTATATCCTTTCGCCATAATTATTCTATCTGTATGCTAAGTAAATAATCTAAGAAGCTGGACTATATGAAGAAGAATATGGCATCAGGATTAGAGGAAGGCTCATTAACAACCTAAGATATGCAGACAATACAACTTTGCTTGCTGAAAGTGAGGATGACTTGAAGCACTTACTGATGAAGATTGAAGGCTACAGTCTGTAGTATGGATTACACTTCAATATAAAGAAAACAAAAGTCCTCACAACTGGACCAATAAGCAGCATCATAATAAATGGAGAAAAGATTGAAGTTGTCAAGGACTTCATATTACTTGATTCTACAATCAACATCAATGGAAGCAGCAGTCAAGACATCAGACGATGTACTAAATTGGGCAATACTTTCAAGTGATGAAGAGCAAAGATGTCTCCTTGAAGAATAAGGTGTGCCTAACCCAAGCCATAGTATTTTCAATCGCCTCATATGCATGTGAGAGTTAGACAATGATTAAGGAAGACCGAAGAAGAGTTGATACTTTTGAGTTGTGGTGTTGGTGAAGAATGCTGAAAGTACCATGGACTGCTAAAAGAACTAACAAATCTGTCCTGGAAAAAGTGCAGCTGGAATGGTCCTTGGAAGCGAGAATGGCCAGATTTTTGTCTCACCTACTTTGGTCACGTTATCAGAAGGGACCATTCTCTGGAGAAGGATATCATGCTTGGTAAAGTGGAGGGTCAACAAAAGAGGGGAAGACCCTCAACAAGATGGATTAACACAGTGGCTACAATGATGGGTATAGCAGGGATCATAAGGCTGGCACAGGACCAGGCACTGTTTCGTTCTGTTGTACATAAGGTTGTTACGAGTCAGAAATGACATGATGGCACCTAACAACAACAGCAACATGCCATATTCTGGGATTGTTACTAATTTACTTATAAGTAGGGGCAATTCTGAAGATGGCTACATCCAAGAAAAACTACTTTCAAAGGTTTAAAAGAATTGGGGATGCATTACTTGCTGTAGCTGGCAGTGAACTTAGAAACTTAGTCCCATTATCTACTGCTGATGGTAAGGAAGCTAAGTTTATAAGAATAAAATGAGTTTCCTCAGCTAATTAATGACTTAGCTGATACCCTCTGCTCCAATCCCAGTCTATGCTACACAATATGTTCTGTACTTCCTTTATCTACCAGTTGTTGTTGTTGCTGTTCTGTGCTGTTGAGTCGGACCCGACTCATAGCAACCCCTCCTTGACTTTCTGAGGTGGTATCACTATGGAAATAGATTGCCCAACCTTCCTTCTGAGGAGTGGCTGGTGGGTTTGAACCACCACCCTTCTGGTTAGCCATCAAGTGCTTTAGGCACTACGCTGCCAGAGCTCTAGCAGAGACATCCAAATTAAATCACCTCAAATATGCCAGGAAACTCTATTAAAATTCAACACAATGCAGTAGAAAGATTATTGGTTCAAAATGGGAAAGAGATTGTAGTTACACCTGTCATAGGCAGCCTTTAAGATAGCTTCCAATGATCTCCACCTTTTCATAATCACACCTTTGTATAATCTCCTCCCTTTGAGGATGGACTAAACTTTGTGACTTGCTTCTAATGCTCCCCAAAAAGGGATACCACTTCTGGTATAAGGTTATAAAAAGACTATGTCTTACATCTTGAGAGTTCTCTTTGGTCTGTTTTGGACTGCTTACTTTAGAGGAAGCCATCTGCCATTTTGTGAGGCAGCCCTGTGGAGAGGTCCAGATGGTGGGGAATCAAGACCTGTCAGCCATCATGTGCATGGACATGTGGATTGCTCCTTTCTCCTTCACCCCACCTTTTGCCCAGATAATCTTCAGATGACACTTCAGCCCTGGCTGACAGCTTAGTTTGATGACAGTTGCATAAGAGACTTAGAGACAGATGTACTCAGACAAGTCGTGTCCCTATTCTTGATCCACAGAAACTGCAAGATAATAAATGGTTGTTGTTGTAAGCTATTTCATTAGCATACTTTTGTGCTATCAATGGCCTTTCAGGGCCTCAATTTCTTCACTTGTATATGTTCACAATTGAACCAGTTGATCTTTAAGGCCACTTGTACATACAGATTGCTATTACTCAATTCCTCATATATTAGCATAAGCCAGTTCTATTAATTCTATTCTTCATAGCAAGGAGGAATAATCAGCCACAATTCTTCTAAAAACAACTCTTCAGATATTAAAAACTATAAGAAACATTGTGTTCTTTTCTCCAATCCAATGTGCAAAATAATATGAAAACTTAGCTGTTTAAGGAGTTGATTTTCTTATTATTTTCTAAGGCTAAATTTACTTATTTATTTAAATAACAGCACTACACTGTCAAATACTGTATCACTTAAGTCTTAATGTTTATAAAATCCTACAAGAAAAGATACATTTTTCCCCCATATAATTTGATATTGACTTTAAAAAGCTTTAATTTCAAGATGTAGACTTTGTGATTGGCTCTTACTGGACAAAATAATCACAATGATACAGAATATTTACCTTGGGCAAATTGAGACTCCTGAAGATTATTTTAAGAAGTTGTTTTCAGTATCTCTTGGGCAAGGCAGTTCTGACATGGGGATGATCATGTGTTAAGAAAAAATTTCTCCTAAGCATGAAGCAAGGTCTTTCTCTGGGCACCCATTAGATGGCCAATATGTTCTTATTGATTCATTGATCTAGGTCCCAGCATATGTTTTCCAAACAGAACAGAAACTACTCTGTCGGCATGCTGGAGGAACGAGGCCAATTAGCTCTCAGAGAATCCTGGACTCCATTCAGTTGTGGTAGTTCTGTATAGGGACTCATTAAAAATAATACAAGTGCTATGTATAACTTTCTCTGAGTATTGATTTCTGCTTCTCAATATGTTGTATTTGAATCGGAGCCCTTTCTTCCCCACCTTATGGTACATTGCTTCTTCTGTGAAGCCATAGAAATATATTTTCTTTGTTTACTTTGGGAGGTCTGTTATGAGTGTGCACATTTAGGCAGCATGGTGGTTAATTTCCAAGGGGAATGATTGTAATATCTCATATTTAGCTTTAAATATTTAGCTATTTCTTTGTATTATTAAGCTAGAGAAGTTAGCTAGGGATGGAGACCACATTTACAAATATTTGCAGTAATTAATACCAAAATAGCAAACACACACAAACACACACACACACACACCAAAAAGCAGATATTTAGAAGCCACAGCATTTTTAAGCAAAATATACACTGTTCTTTGTTTTCCATCTTGTGAGTGCCCTCATTTTCTATTTCTCTGAAACTTGCTAACAATGCTGGAACTTAGCCACAAAGATCCCAAATTCCTTCAGTTATCCAAGAGTGTGATTCATATGAATCAGGGAGTGGAGCTAGTTGTCACTGCCCAGCAGGCCTGCTCCCCACCCAGTGTGTTCATTCCCCCCTTTCTTGCTCCCCCCCAAGAACTCAGGGCTGGAGCCTCACTTGTCCTTGACAGAGGTCATGTAATGAGAACACTAACTGCGTGTTGTGATGGCTGGGCCAGTGATGAGGTGACCTGTGGCTCAGGGCTCAGGGAAGACCACCAACTGCTTTCAGCAAGTTCAGTGACCAGCTGTCAGCCAGGGCAAGTCTCTTGTCAATGCCAGCTTGGGGGATATTCAAAGGGCTGACCTGGAGGTGAAAGGGTAAAGCTTATGGAGAATACCCTATTTGCATTGTAAAGGTAGAGAGTGAGGTGACTTTGGGAGGCAGCTGCTGTCACCAGATCTCCCACAAAAAGCAGATACATTTAAGGGGTAGAAGCATGGACCAAGACAGCGTTTTCCTCCTTTGTTGATTCACTGCTCAATTTTAATGCCGCTTTAAATGCAGAGGTTTTCTTTCATTAGGCAATGTGCTTTAGACTCCAGCTTAATGCTGTATCTCTTTTTTTTTTTTCCCCCCACTTGGTCTCATGAATCCTTCAGCCTAATGTCAGGTAATTTGAAAATAAGAAAATAAATAACTTAGGTTTCTTTGCAGAGATAGAAAGTGGCTTTTAATCCTATAATGTTTTCCTCAGTCATCATCAAGCTTCATGAACAAAACAGCCTTAAAAACAGAAAGCTTCGCAATGCTGTGGCAGTATGTGCTGGAGAGAGAGAGAGAGAGAGAGAGAGAGCGAGCTTGAGAGCACCATAAAAACGGAGGAGAGGTGCTCCATAAATATGTGGGTAGTTATTTATTACAAAATAAATTATGTATTGACATGAAGAATTACACCATAATTTTCTGTTTGAGATGGTACCAAAGTAAATTGGTTTCTATCTAAAAGGTCACATGGAATGTTGGCTTTGTGTTTCTGTCATGACATTTGCCTTATTGGCATTCAGGTGCATTCCCTCAGCTTCATGCAATCACTGTCTCCTTTCTCTGTGTTTACAGATAATCTAGGAACTTTGCAGGCCAAATGGCTTCTGAATATGAGCCCACAAAGCATTGAATCAGACAGCCTCCTGCTTAGAGAATTTTCAGCACAGTTCAGCCATAAGGCAAACATCAATAATTGCCTTAGAAGGGAAAGTGACAGGAGATTGTTTATAATTTACCATCACAATCATTAAGAGTGGCTAGGACTATTGTATTCACTATCTAATTTCTCCTTCTTTAAAAGTAACTCTGTTATTGTCACCAACTGCTCTGTGATATTGATATGACCAATTAGTACTATTTGTCGAAGGCTTCTATTTCTAGGAACAAATTATTTGCTCACCTCTATATGGAAACCAGTGACGTATTTGGATCCAAGCTATTTCGCATTTCTGATGAGGATGTATGCAAGCTTTGAAAGAGTAGCCCAATGGCTGAGCTGTTGTTGAGCTAAGCTCTATAGACCGCTCCTGAAACTTATTGTACTGCGTAAGGTTTAGAACAAATAACCAAGTGCCTTAATCCCAAAAACCCAAACTGAATGCTGTCGATTCCAACTCACAGAGATCCTATAGGACAGAGTAGAACTGCCCCACAGGATTTCCAAGGATGTAAACCTTTTTTTTTTCTTTCTTTTTTTAAAATACATTTTGTTGAAATATAATTTATGTACAGTGAAATACACAAAACTAAAGTGAGATGGGTCAATGCATTTTTCTTTTTTTTTTTTGCATTGTTCCCTCTACTCCCCTCCTACTCTGATAACCAACAAAGAAAGTTTCCTTCCATATATAAACTTTTCCTTGACTTTTTACAATAATATTATATTCGTCCTAATTTCTCTCAGCATAATGTCCTCCAAGTTCATGCATGTCATGCACTGTTTTGCAGCTTCTACGTTAATCTTTAGTGTTGCATAGTATTCTGTTGTTTGTGTGTACCATAGCTTGGTTATTCATTTTTCTATTGATGGACACCTAGGTTGTTTCCAACTTTTTGTTATTGTAAATAATGCTGTGATGAACATGGGTGTGCATATATCTGTTCTTGTCCTGGCTCTCACTTCTTTAGGACATTTAGGACATATACCTAGTAATGGGATTGCTGGGTCAAATGGTATTTCTAATTCAGCTTTTTAAGGAGTCACCATACTGTTTTCCACAGTGGTTGTATCATTTTATGGTCCCATCAGCAGTGGAGGAGAATCCCAATCTCTGCACATCCTCACCAGCATTTTTTATTTGTTATTGTTCTGTTGTTTTGAACTTTGCCATTAGTGTTGGGATGAGATGATACCTCATCTTTATTTTGATTTGCATCTCTGTGATGGCTAATGATCATGAGCATTTCTTCATGTATTTGCTGGCCACCTGAATATCCTCTTTGGTGAAGTATCTATTCACATCTTCTGCCCATTTTTTAATTGAATTGTTAATCTTTTTTGTTGTTGAGGTGTTGGAGTTTTCTATAAATTTTAGAGATAAGTCCCTTGTCAGATATGTACTTATCAACAAGTATGAATTTGTTGCTGCCGTTTTGTTATGCATTTTTTAGTGGTGCTCCTGATTTCTTTGTTCCATATAATTTTATGAGCTGAGCTCATTTCATTTATGAATCATGTTATCACTTCCTTCATTGCTATTGTTTTAGTATTTGCTAAATATTTGTGCTGGTCCTCTTTTTTATTTTAATGTGAAGGTTTATAATTTTTCTTTGAGGTTACCCTGTGATTTACAATTTAGAACAGTGCATTCTATCTTGCAGTTGTATTGACTTCCGTACCATTTAGAAGTTCTGTAACTACATAACTTTTTCCCTCTTTGTGGTTTGTAGTTGTCCTCATTTGTCAATTGATGTCTCTGGTTGCCTGTTTACAATCTTATAGGCTTATTTACTTTAGATATTTCTATAACTGTTTTTTTTTTTCTAGGTTATGGCATCATGTGTGCTAATGGACGGTTGTTTTTCACTGTTGTTGGTTCTCTATCCAAAGGACTCCCTTTAGTATCTTTTGTAAGATTGGTATGGTTTTAACAAATTCTCTTAATTTCT
>NW_006921659.1:10773046-10774355 GCF_000298275.1 Orycteropus afer afer
CTGTCTTTGGCAAACAGAGCCTATTCTTGGGTCCCTGGAGTCCAAATGAAAATGATTCCAATTAAAATCCAATATGGATGCTGCTTGTAAACATTCAAAATGGCTTCACCCTCAGTCACATTAAATATCCAAGATGGCCACCACTTGTAAACAGTCAAAATGGTCGCACTCTCTGGACAGCCAAAAGTCCACAACTCAGGTTGTCTCCTTTCTTGCTGTTTCCCTTCCTAGTTGTAAGCCACGAGCACAGTTGTCCCTGTTTAGGTCAATTCTCAGGTCCTAACACCACTTGGACATATTCAGGCTGTTGGTTCCGTCACAGTAGCTGATAGTCCATAGTTCTGACCAACTCTGTATTCATTATTTTCATTCAGGTTTTTCCACTATTGGTGCCTAATCCACTTCTGTATACTTCCTTTCAAAGCTCAGGGCTCCAGGATTATCTTCTGTATCTCTGTCAGTTGGTTTCTCTTTTCTTTGTTGAAGAGGGTCTGTGTAGTTTGCATGCCTATTCTGCCATCTTACTGGAAGTCTCCCCATCTTAGCGGAAGTCTCCTGTAAATTTTTATGGAAACAGACTGCCATATCTTTCTCTTGTGAAGCAGCTGGTGGGTTCAAACTGCCAACCTTTCATTTAGCTGCTGAGCATCTAACCACTGTGCCACCAGGGCTCCTTGAAGTGCCTTAAAGTCAGGAAAAAAAAAAAAAAAAGGAAAATAAAAAAGTGTTTTAACCATTGTTCAGTGGTTTTTATGCCTGATTTAGTAGGTAAAGGTTATCTGAAAAGTCAGTTCAAGTGTGCTTGGAAAGCTTAATGACATCTCTCAACTCCCTTGGCAGGCATCTCATGATGGGGAGCAGGTTATTAGCAGCCAAAATTAGAAACCCCATCTTTGGTAAATGAACTGATTAGTGTCATCCTGTGTCTGTGATGCCCACGGCTAGAATGGCTGGGGTTTCTGTCCTGGGTGTCATACTTAAAGTGCTTCTGAGAACTCTGAAGTCACACTGCTTTCTACACTCTTCTAATGGTTTGGCATATCTTGCCTCATTTTGCACTAATTTGTGTGTTCACTTTTAGCAGGCTTTACCTCCTGCAATTCAGGATTTTGAAATCTCACAGTGCCCAGTGTGTAACATAAAATAGATGCTGAATGAATGTCTGTTGACTTATTAACTGAATGCATGAATGACTGACAGTGCTTACCCTGAGGCCTGGGGCAAAGACAAAAAAAGTCTCTCCCCTGAGGGCCAGAGGATTATTTATTAACCGTCTCATCTTAAAAGTGCACTGGCTATGGAATTCTAA
>NW_006921659.1:10774520-10775238 GCF_000298275.1 Orycteropus afer afer
ATAATTTGTTGAATGCATAGTATATGCCAGGCAATGTTTGAGATTTATCAATGGGCAGGGCAATCTATACAATCATAGAGTTTACAATTTAGTGTAAGTCAGATGATAGTACATATAATAAATTAATTATGTAGTGTGCTAGAACATGACATGCAAAATGAAAACAATGAAGTAGGGTCAATGGAATTGAAGTGCTAGGATGGGATCTTGGTGCAGATGAGTCTCCATTTTAAATAGAGTCGGCAGGCTAGGCCTCATTGAGATGCCATTTTAGAGCAGGCTTAATGTTAGTGAAGTACTTGCTATGTGGCTATTGTTGTTGGATGCTGATGAGTCAATTCTGATTCATACTGACCCACTGTGACAGAGTAGAACTGCCTCACAGGGTTTTTGACGTTGTAATATTTGTTGGGGGATCTCTGGTGGTTTAGTGCCTAAGGCATGAGACAGCTAATCAGAAGGCTGGTGGTTCAAACTCACCAGCCACTCCTCAGAAAGAAGGTTGGGCAATCTATTTCCATAGTGATACTGCCTCAGAAACCCAAGGAGGGGTCAGGCTTTCTCCTAGGAAGCTGTTGCCGCTCTTTCAGTTTGCAGCTTAGTGCTTAACTGTTGTACCAAAAGGGCTCCTATGTGGCTATTAACCCTCTGAAAAAGCAAACCCACTGCTATTGAGTTGATTCTGACTCAAAGCGATCCTACAGGACAGAGTAGAACT
>NW_006921659.1:10775353-10779891 GCF_000298275.1 Orycteropus afer afer
CCGACTCATAGCGACCCCTCCTTGGGTTTCCGAGGCAGTTATCACTACGGAAGTAGGATTGCCCAACCTTCCTTCCGAGGAGTGGCTGGTGGGCTATTAGGAGAAAATAATTTAAGGCATAGGGACTGCCAGAGCAAAGGTCCTAAGTTGGAGTGTACCTGTATTGTTCTAGTATCAGTGAGGAAGGCGTGGAAGAAACAAGGAAGGAGTCATAGAAGATGAGATAAGAAAGGCAATGGAGCACCTTATCACGGGCTTGGTAGGCCATGGTAAGGCCTTTGGCTTTTACTCTGAGTGACAGAGTTAATTTAATTCACTCCTTCCTTTGTACTCTGGACTACCATGGCACATTTGTAACTATATCTATTTCAGCAAGTACCACATCATGTTAAACTGTTTGTGTCTTTTTCCTTCGCTACCTCTCAGGATCTCTATGTTCTGTTTTCATCTTATTCATTTCTATATCTGGCCCAGAAGAATGAATGCACATTATATATGCTCGATTATCATTAAATTGAATTAAGACAGCAAACAAATCACACGAGGAGCAATTGCACAATTTTGTAAAATGAACACACCCTAAATCACAGATAATTTCTGGGACAAATTAGTTGCTATAAGACTGGCAGCGTAGTGTCTAAGGTATTTGACTGCTAACCAGAAGGCTGGTGGTTCAAACCCTCCAGCCACTCCTTGGATGGAAGATTGGGCAATCTTTCTCATAGTAATACTGCCTCGGGAACCCAAGGAGGAGACTCTCTGAGTTGGATCCAACTCGACATCAGTGAGTTTGGTTTGGTTTTTGAGTAAGTGTCTCAGGGTCCCTGGGTGGTGCAGTTTATGGACTCTGCTGCTAACTGAAAGATTGGAGGTTCTAGTCCATGCAGAGGCATTTTGGAAGAAAGGTCTGGAAATCTACTTTTGAAAAATCAGCCATTGAAAAACAGTGGAACACAGCTCTACTTTGACACATAAGGTCTTCATGAGTTGGAATCAACTCAATGGCAACTGCATTTGTTTGTTTGTTTTCTTCCCTCTGCTATAAGCTTATGTTTTTCTGCTAAAGTCTACTATTTTCCTTCCTTTCATGCAATTTCTTTATCATTCTCTACCAGCTGTTCCCATGTGTCAGCTACAATACTTATTCTCTCCTTGTTCTTTCTAGGGAAACTCTGGTAGTTAAGTTACTGGACTTATTGGTGAGGCTCTGGATCTCAACTACAGATGCACACTAGAATCATTAGAGAGCTTTCATAAGATATTTTTATAATTCTGAGGGTGGAGTCAATTGTAGGTATATTTTAAATGCTCCCCAGGTGATCCTAATGTCCAACTAGGATAGAGAAGAAACACTGATCAGGAGGTGTCAAAAGACTTTCAGAAGTGGTCCAAATTCTCCATGAACATTTGAGCTATAACCAAGTGGGTTTAGACATTTCCCACCCAAATCTGTCACTTACTGACAGAGGTAGGGGTTTTGTATCATGGCTGCAGCTTAAAGGTGTCTTGTTATATCTGGATGTTTGCCTGTATATATGTGTGGTGGGAGAGGGTAGTAGTAGTTGTTGTTGTTGTTGTTAGGTGTTGTCAAGTCAGTTCTAACTCAACAGAATGAAACATTGCCCAATTCCGTGCCATCCTCACATTCTTTGGTATGCTTGAGCCTAAGACAGATTTGTTTGTTCTTCTGTCAATCAATGATATTTTCACCAGCACTACAATTCAAAAGCATCAACTCTCTTTCAGTCTTCCTAATTCATTGTCCAGCTTTCATATGCATACGAAGCTACTGAAAATATTGTGACTTGAATCAGGTGCACTTTAGTCTTCAAAGTGACACCTTTGTTCTTTAACACTTTAAAGAAGTCTTTTGCAGCAGACTTGCCCAGTGCAATACGCCATCTGATTTCTTGACTGCTGCTTCCATGGGCATTGATTGTGGATCCAAGTAAAATGAAATCCCTGACAACTTCAACCTTCTCTTCATTTATCATGATGTTGCTTATTGGTACAGTAATAAGGGTGTTTGTTTTCTTTATGTTGAGGCATAATCCTTACTGAAGGCTATAGTCTCTTATCTTCATCAGTAAGTGCTTAAAGTCATCTTCACTTTTAGTAAGCAATGTTGTTTCATCTGCAAATCGCATGTTGTTAATGAGTCTTCCTCCAATCCTGATGCTAAATTCTTCATGGAGTTCAGCTTCTCTGATATTTGCTCAGCAAACAGAATGAAAAAGTATGGTTAAAGGATACAACCCTAACACACACCTTTCCTGATTTTGAACCAATCAGTATTCCCTTGTTCTGTTTGAATGACTGCCTTTTGGCCTATGTCCAAGTTCCCTATGAGCACAATTAAGTGTTCTGGAATTCCTTTTCTGTACAATGTATCCACAATTTGTTATGTTCTACACAGTCAAATGCCTTTGCATAGTCATTAAAATACAGACAAACATCTTTCTGGCATTCTTTTCTTTCAGCCAACATCCATCTGACATCAGCAATGATATTCCTTGTTCCATGCCTTCTTCTGAATTCAGCTTCAATTTCTGGTAGTTCCTTGTCGATATACTCTGCTGCAACCATTTTTGAATTATCTTCAACAAATTTTAGTTTTGTATGACATTAATTTACTTATGTATGATAATGTTATGGTTCAATAATTTCCACATTCTGTTGGATAATCTTTCTTTGGAATGGGCACCAATATAGATTTCTTCCAGTAGATTGGCTAGGATGGTCAGTTGGTCTTCTCAATTGGTATTCCATCAATTCCTAGAGTCTTGTTTTTTGCCAATTCTTTCAGTGCAACTTGAACTTCTTCCTTCAGTGTCATTGGTTTTTAATCATATGGAACCTCCTGAAAGTTGAAAGTTGACCAATTCTTTTTGGTACAGTGACTTTGAGTATTCCTCCCATGTTCTTTTGATCCTTCCTGCATCGTGTAATATTTTACCCATAGAATCCTTCAAAAAGCTTTACTCCATTCATGTCATTAAGGTCAATTCTACTTTGAGGAGACAGCTCTTCCCCAGTTGTATCTTGAGTGCCTTCTGCCCTGAGTGGCTCATCTTCCAGCATTATATCAATGCTTCACAGCTCTTCATAAATTTTTCTAGTAATGTATCAGACAGTCTTTCATTTCTATTCATAAGGTTTTCAGTGGTCAATGTTTTCAGAAATGGATGGTCCTATCCTTCTCCTAGTCTAGTCTGTCTTGGTCTGGAAGGTCTGCTGAAGCTTGTCCACCATGGGTGATTCTGCTGGTACTTGAAATACTGATGCATAGCTTCCAGCATCACAGTAATATGCAAGGCACCACAGCACAAAAAACTGACAGATGAGTGGTAGAGGAGACAATAGATGTTTGAAAAAAAAAAAAAGTTGCCGGTTCTCTAGGATAACTGCTCCGTTTATACATTAACCCACCTGAGATACTCACAGAAGTTGAATCAAGAGCTGTTCCTAGGTCTTTTCTCAGAGAAACACAGGCTCAGTTCTGTGAAAGTGAGTAAACACTGTGGGAATCATTGTTACTGGGCACATATTGCCATGGAATAAATGAAAGAACCCTGTGTTATGGATTGAACTGTGTGATCCTAAAAGATAGGCTGACATCCTTACCTCTGTACTTGTGAATGTGACCTTGTTTGGAAATAGTGTTTGTTGTTGTTGTCAGTTAAGTTAAAGGTAGTCATACTGGATTATGTTGGGTCTTAGTCCTAAATCTTCTGAGTGGTGTCTTATAAACATGGATAACAGACACAGAAACAGAATCACATGCACAGAGGGAAGACAGACATCATGTGAAGATGCAGCTACCAGCAGTAAGGAATACTGGGATTTCTGGCAGACACTAGAAGGTAGGAGAGAGGCATGAAATAGTTTCTCACTCAAGGGCTCAGGAAGAATTGATAAAGCCAACACCCTCATTTTTACTTCTAGCCTCCAGAACTATTCTTTAAAGCCAGTCACTTTGTGGCTTTTTGTTGTGGCAGCCTTAGGAAACTAAGACATCTTGTACTCCAATTTGTTATCTACCACAGATTGAGTATACCCCAACGGCTTAATACATACTGGTCTAAAGTTTGGGAATGCATGCTTCTGGGCCCCAATTTAGGCAATCTCTCTATCATCCAATTGCTTAGGAATTGGGTGTGAAATGCTAGCCACTCGGTTGTAAGTGGTTCTTACCAGCCCTGGGATCCTGCTTTCCTTTAACCTGAGTCTGAGTACAGAGAGTGGTCAATGCCAATAGTGGTTATGTTTGTATTTCATAACAACCCCTCTTTAGGTTTCTGAGGCATATCTCTATGGAAATAGATTGCCCAATCTTCCTTCTGAGGAGTGGCTGGTGGGTTTGAACTGTCAGCCTTCTGGTTAGCAGTCAAATGTCTTAGGCACTATGCCACCAAAGTTCCCTTTGGGGAATAGGCACTGTAAATTGAAAGACAAGGAATTAGGGAGATGCATAAGGATTTGCTTTCTTCTAAAAGAATTGGCCAGGGAAAACCTTATGAATAGCAAAGAAACACTGT
>NW_006921659.1:10782796-10786046 GCF_000298275.1 Orycteropus afer afer
GGAGGGTCGACAAAAGAGGGGGAGGCCTTCAAGGAGATGGATTGACATGGTGGCTGCGATGATGGGCTCAAGTATAGCAGGGATTGTGGGGCTGGCGCGGGATGAGGCAGTGTTTCTTTCTGCTGTGCATGGGGTGGCTATGAGTCGGAAACGTCTCGATGGCACTTAACAATAACAACAACATAAGGATTTGGAGTGCAAAATGTTCCTGAAATAGAGACAGTGAAGTGTATGGTAGTGGAGGAAGGTGAGGCTGCAGGCATAGATTGGAATTATAATATAAAGCTCCATCATGCCAAGTTAAGAAATTTGGTTCTGAAAAGCTCCTGTTGCCATCAAGTTTATTTTGACTCATGGTGATCCCACATGTTTTAGAGTATAACTTGTCTCTGTGTGTGGATCATGCAAATTATGGATAAAATTGTGAGGAATGGGGATTCCAGAACCCTTAACTGTACTTAGGCAGAACCTGTACATAGACTAAGAGACAGTGGTTATAACAAAACAAGAGGATACTGCATAACTTAAAATCCGAAAAGTTATGCATCAGAGTTGTACTTTCACCATATTTATTTAATCTGTATTCTGAAAATCTGAGAAGCTGGACTATATGAAGAAGAGCATGGCATCAGGATTGGAGATAAACTCATCAACAATCTGTAATATACAGATGACATAAACTTGCTTGTTGGAAGTGAAGAGGATTTGAAGCACTTGTTGATGAACATCAAAGACTACAACTTTCAGTATGGATTACACCTCAGCACAAAGCAAACAAAAATCTCCACAACTGGAAGAATAAGCAACATTATGATACAGCGAAAACAGTCAAGTTGTCAAGGATTTCATTTTACTTGATCCATAATCAACACCCATGGAAGCAACACTAACAAAATCAAATAATGTATTACATTGGGCAAATCTACTGCAAAAGACCTCTTTAAAATGTTAAAAAGCAAAGATGTCATTTTGAGGTGTACCTGACTCAAGCCATTTTCTTTTCAGTAGTCTTATATGCATATGTAATCTGGACAATGAATAAGAAAGATCAAAGAAGAATTGACTCTTTTGAATTATGGTTTTGGCAAAGAATATTGAATATAACATAGACTGCCATAAGAATGAACACATTTGTCTTGAAAGAAGTACAGCTATAATGCACCTTAGAAGAGAAGATGGCAAGACTTTGTCTCGTGTCCTTTGGCAGATTGTTCCTTTGGAAAGGACATCATACTTGGTAAAGAAGAGGGCCAGTGAAAAAGAGGAAGACCCCCAGCAAGGTGAATTGGCATAGTGGCTGCAACAATGAACTTAAACAGCATCAATTGTGAGGATGGTTGTGGTGGTTAAGTTTGTGTGTCAACTTGGCTGGGCTTGGTTGAGTGGCTGGGAAGCTGGATGTAGTATTCCCCATGATGAGACTGGCAATCAACTCCATGGTGGAATATACTGTGAGCAGCTGAGTAGCTGCTTTAGGGATGTGGTCTGCTTCCTTTATATAAGGAGAAGACTTAGGGAATGGTCTCTAGCTTATGGCATGCTTGAACCCTGCATGTAGCCATGTCAATGTTCAGCAGCCTGCCATGCTCTGCCGACCTTGGGACTTTCAATGGACTTGAATTAATGGCCTGCCATGTGGTTTGGTAACATCTGGGCTGTGCCTTTTTACTTGTCAACTTTGGGCTTGTCAGTCTCATCAGCCAGCAGCTGTCTGAGTGAAGAAAAGTCTCTAGCTCCAGTGGGCTAGGAGCAGGAGGCAGAGCTGAAAGTCCAAGGTTGAGGGACTTTAACCCAGCCCCTAGAGCCTGGGACTTTGAACTTGGACTTAAAGTCTCCAAACTGTAAGAGAACAAACTCCTGCTTGTTAAGGCCATCCCATTTGTGGTATATTCTTTTCAGAGCAGCACTAGGTAAACAGAACAATGGTACAGGAATGGGCCGTGTAGTTCTGTTGCACGTAGGGTTGCTATGAGTCGGAACTAACTTGATGATACCTAACAACACTCTTGTGGAAGTTGATCACCAGTGCTTCCTCAGTGCAGCCGGGCAGAACCTAATTGCCAACATTTTGTTAGTAGTTAAGCATCAACTGTTTGTGCCACTCATGTTGTTGTTGTTGTTGTTATATGCCGTCGAGTCGGCCCCGACTCATAGCGACCCCTCCTTGGGTTTCCGAGGCAGTATCACTACGGAAGTAGGATTGCCCAACCTTCCTTCCGAGGAGTGGCTGGTGGGTTTGAACCGCCAGCCGTCTGGTTAGCAGGCAAGTGTCTTAGCCACTATGCTACCAGAGCTCCCGTGCCACTCATGGATCTTCTAAAAAGATAAACAAACAAAAACCAAAGAAAAAAAAATTGTTGCTGTTGAGTTGATTCTGACTTGTAGTGAAACTATAAGAGAGGGTAGAAGTGCCCAATATGGCGTCCAAGGCTGTAATCTTTACAGAAGCTGACTCCCACGTCTTTCTCCTGTGAAGTAGCTGGTGGGTTTGAGCCACGGACCTTTCTGTTAGGTGCTGAATACTTAATCACGGTGCTAGCAGTGCTCCTTTCTGAAAAGCTTAGGTGGGGAAAAACATGAATTTTGGAGTCATAATTATGTGATTGAATTCTTGCTTTTCCATTTATTAGTCATATAAAACTGTGGAACTAATTTGAAATTTCTGAGTCATTATTTCCTCATCTATAAAAATATAAACATGATAAAACCTAACTTGCAGAGTTATTTTGAGAGTTAAATAAGACTAGGTCCATGAATAAGCAAGACCGAAGAAGAGTTGATGCCTTTGAATTGTGGTGTTTGCAAAGAGTACTGAAAATACCATGGACTGCCAGAAGAAGGAAAAAAATCTGCCCTGGAAAAAGTCCAGCCAAAATGCTCCTTGGAAGCAAGAATTGCCAGAGTTTTTGCTTCAAATACTTTGGCCATGTTCTCAGAAGGGACCATTCCCTGGAGAAGGATATCATACTTGGTAAAGTAGAGGGTCAGCAAAAAAGGGGAAGACTCTCTACAAGATGGATTGACACAGTGGCTGCAATAAGAGCTCAAGCAGAACAAGGATTGAGAGGATGGCGCAGGACCAGGCAGTGTTTGGTTCTGTTGTACATGAGGTGATTACGATCAGAGCCAAGCCAATGGCACGTAACAACAAGTCCATGAAAGTAATGGCAGACACATCTCAGAATCTAGAGCTATGCTTTCCAGTTCAGTGGCCATGTCTTAGATTGGGTGCTCTAGAGAAGCAAAACCA
>NW_006921659.1:10786219-10798856 GCF_000298275.1 Orycteropus afer afer
TATGTATGTATATACACAAAGCAATTTTTCTAAGGGAAATGGTTCACATGGTTGTAGAGGCTGGCAAGTCCCAATGCCTCTGCTTGGAGGCTTCTCCTCAGTCACATAGCTGTAGCTGTTGATGAGCCTGAGACTGAAAGTTCAGACTAGGCTCCTGGCTCATGGGCTGTGGAGGCTGATAAATCCAAGATTGTAGACAGTATAGTAGGCCTCTGGTTCAAGTCAAAGGTATCAGATGTCAGCTCATGAGCCAGATGCAAGATACAGATTGGTCAAAAAGCCAGAAAGCTTAGCCAGAATATCCATATATATTGGATGTAGGCCACATCCCTGAGCAAACTCTCTTTCAACTGATTGGTTGCTCACAACAGATCTCATCATGGATGTGATTACATCATATTAGATCTCATCATGGGGGATGACTTCATGATTACATAATTGACAAACTACATCATAACTACCAAACCACTGACAATCATGGCCCAGCCAAGTTGACACACAATCTTAGCCATCACAATCCACGATCAATACATGGCTATTTAAATTTAAATGCATTAAAATTAAATTAAAGGATTTAATCCTCAAACACACCAGTCACATTTCCGTTGCTCAGTAGCCACATGTAGCTAGTGGTTATTGTCTTGGGAAATACTGATAGAGAACACTTTCATCACTGCAGAGGTTTTATTAGCTGTACTGTTGTAAAGAGATGTTTCCCTAGCTTTCCAGGAAGCACCCAGACTGTAACTGATGTAGTTAATCTGTTGCAAGAATATGTTATGCTGCATTTTAAAAAGAATTATTCTTTAAAATAAAACTTGGAAATAGGCTGAAATCACGATTGAGTTTTCTTCTGAGATGCTCATCAAGAGCTCATACACAGCCCTGTGTTGTCATGCATATGCCTTCAGCTCTCTCTCTTGCAGCTGTGATGAAACAACCTCCTGAATTTAGGGTTGGAATTATACTTAGTACTCTTGGAAATCGCCAGAATGACAAGCCAACTGCTCTGCAGTTGAGGCACACGTTTCTCTGGAGAACTTACTCTTGAATCTGAACTATATTCTCTATGGGATTACCTATAGGAGTGACTCATCCCATTTCAAATAACAGCTTCATTCATTTTGTTCCCTTTACTAAGGTTTCTTAACCCAGAACATCAGGGATGATGGCCATTTCTGGTGACAAATAGACATCTGCACTGAACTCTCAATTCATTTCAGCTTAGAACACTTGTTCACAAAGAGTGTATTAACTTCCATTTTCTACTTAACTTTTATTGTGCTCAGACAGCTAGCTAAAGTTATAAACAGAGATGTTTTTCCCCACCAAATGGAGGAGTTACTTTCAGGATTAAAAAAATTAGAAGGACTTTCGAGTGGCTGAAGTTATAAAACTTAGTTGGTAAATTAAAAATAAATAAATAAATAAAGGTTTCCTTAATCATCTCAGGAAAAATGGTTCTTGCTGACAATTGTACCATGGTATTATATTACCACATAATTCATTTTGTACACATAACTGACTCTTACTTGAGTAGCAAGAAAGTCCGTGTGGAAATGTTCAAAAGAAGTCACGTGAGGGATCAGCTGGGAGAAATTAAATCTGTCAATGTGTGAATATAATACAAGGAAGGAACCCCGGCATTTATTGAGGGGTATGTGCAAATGCAGTGAGTTTACTAAAAGGGAAGTTCTCTGTAGCTTGTAATAGCTTGGGGAATTTTCAAAACTAGGTAGAATTTCAACTGACCATGACAGGTGGTTGAGACTAAGGTGATAAATGGGAAGGGATTTCAACTGGGGCAGAGTTGTAGATTTAAAAATGTACCTCTCCTTTTTTGTGGAAAATACACAATTTTGGCCAGAGACAAATGAGGATGTGGATGAGAAATAAATGAGAAGTAAGTTTTAATGTTGTTCAGCCAAGAGTAGGTAGAAAGGGATAGGTTTTGAATAATACAGTAATTATTATATGCACAGAGCTCAGTAGTGCAATGCTTAAGTGCTTGCCTGCTAGCTGAAAGATTGGTGGTTTTTACCCACCCAACGGGTCCATGGGAGAAAGACCAGGTGATCTGCTACTGTAAAGATTACAGCCAAGAAAACCCTAGGAGGGAGTTCTACTCTGCCATAGAGGGTTGCTGTAAATTGAAATTCACTGGATGGCATACAACAACAACAACAATTATATGTATGTTTTTTACTTCATACTTTGGGTCAGGCACTGGTTGCAAACATGTTTATATACATTTTTTAATCTATTCCTTAGAACAATACAATGAGGTAGATATTAATATTCACATTTTATAGATGAGGCAATTTAGAGAGGTCCGGAAGGCTGGCGGTTCAAACCCACCAGCCACTCCTCAGAAGGAAGGTTGGGCAATCTACTTCCCTAGTGATACCACCTCAGAAACCTAAAGAAGGGTCGCTATGAGTCGGATCCGACTCCACGGCAATGGTTGCGTTTTTGCGTTCCCCAGGTTAAAGTGCTGGGAGACAATTTTCTAAAGATCTCACTTTTCTGTACATTTTGAGAGCAGGGGCACTAGCTACTTTTATTCTGGGCTATCTTTACTTGGATGTTTGTGTAGGGAATAGCTTTGAAAACTAGACATAGTGTCTGCCTATGGAGCAAAGGGCGGATGTATTTATTATCTGGCATAATAAAGTATATTAAAGATAATACTTTCCTCTGGAACAAAAGATGATCAGGCTACTGCCCATTATAAGAAAGTCACATTTCTTAAGCTCTAGATTCCTCTCCTGGAATGTAATCCACTATGTAGATAGTCTCTTGATCCTTTCACATCACCCTTTGGGATTTGAAATTTAGAGAAGTGCCATAAAGCTGTCTTCTTACTGCTATTACTGTGAATAATAAAGTCTTTTGTGTCTGATCCAGGAGTTCCTATCTTCTTTCAGGATCTGTGAAACTGTGGAAGACTAACTTGTTAGCTTGTAAATAGGTAAACTGTCAGAACATCCACTGTTCTTGAACTAAACAGCTAGTAAGTGCTGAAACAATTTTGGAAAGGTTTTTTTGTGTGTGTGTGTTGTCTCTGACTCACCCAAATTTTATGTATAGCAGAATGAAATGAAATGTTACCTGGTCCTGTTCCATCTTCTCAATTGCTGCTATTTTTAAGCCCATTGTTGCAGCTACTGTGTCAATCTCTCTCATTGAGAGTCTTTAGAAGCCAATTAATATTAGATGATAAGGGCCTGTACTGGAGTAGTGATGTTAGGTGCTGGTTAGTTGTCCCTGACTCCTAGTGAAGCATAGTAATAGAAAGGAAGAAATGGGGACGAGCAGTGAAAGGAGGAAATAATGTTTGGACAGAATATTTTGGGATGGAGTTGGGGCAAGTGATAGAAAGTATGAAATGTCAAAGAAGACATAAAAATGCTGAGCTTGAGCAGATAAATAATATCATTGACAGAGATTAATAAAGTGAGTAATTAGAGATCAAGTTCTTTAGAGAGACAGGTGGTAGCTTGTTTTGTGCTTTTAGAATTTTACTTTTTTGAAGTTAAGAGCTGGGTACTTAAATATTTCCTTCATAAGATCTGGCCAAAGAAGCACATATAAATGTATCACCTCAATTTCGTTTCCCAAGTCTGGATAGCTAGAGCTGATGAGAGATCTCAGCAGAGGTAGCAGTTTACTACTGGCATCTATGTGTGTGTGAGGTTGCAGGTAGAAGGCGGAGAGGAGAGTGTCTGGAACAGTGGCCCAGTTGTCTTGGAGGCCATTTCAAATATACTCTGGCCGGCTGCAGGCTAGGTCTCTCTCTCTCTCCCAAAGAACTTGGCTCTTAATCAATGCTGTTTGGCAGCAGCACCAGTAAAACTATGTCCTCTTACTCTTTTTTCTTGGAAGGACTATTGAATAGTAAAAGCATAAAATGTCATCTATAGCTACTTCAGTGCCATTTATAATGGCAACAATTTAAATACCTTTTAACTTTGCTCCATTTTTTTCTGGGGAGTGTTTCCTAAGAAGCAATGAAAAGCAAATTAAAGGAAAGGCAAATGAGATGCTCTGCTTGGGTATTACCCTCTCCTGGATGCCCCTCCATTAACCAATTGACTATACAGAAAATTCTATCAGGTTTTATTTTTAAAAGAGTAAGAAATCCTCCAAGAGAATCCAAGCTGATGGAGCCTGAGGGGCACAGTTGCAAGGTTCAGTGTATTGTATTCCATAAGGCAAAATAAAATTGTTCTGTGTTTCCTTTTTCTGAATCAGTTGACAATGTTTGGTGAACTTTATCTACTGCTACACATTCTCTTCTTGTTGTTGTTATGTGCCATGGAGCGACCCCTCCTTGGGTTTCCCAGGCAGTATCACTGCGGAAGTAGATTGCCCAAACTTCCTTACGAGGAGTGGCTGGTGGGTTTGCACATTCCCTTAGTGAGTGGCAAATTATACAATGATAAGATTATGTTGTCATCCTACTAGGAAGTCCACAGAGGCAACACCTCATGCCTCTCAGCCTGGAGTCCAGGTGACTTGCAAATGTAATAGCATCATTTAGTGATAAAATGATTTTAATCTTTTAAAAAAGTGAGATGGTCTTTATTAGATCATTTTAGGAGTTGTAGTTTAGTCACCTATAAATGTACTACCAAGGCATGAATCAAATCTTCTTTCCTTCTGTTTTTTTTTGTATGTATTATTTTTAACATCCCCTGTATCTATGGGTAATAGGTTCTCAGGTGAACCACTGAGTATGTCACTGAAAGCCCAGTGGAGTTAAGTGTGCAAAGTCAGTCTGAACATATGCTGTAATGGATTTGACCTCGAAGAGCACTACAAAGAGAAATTGCAGATAACCATCAGAACTGACTTCTGAAGCTTGTAGCTCTGACTCCTGAGATACAGAAAGAAAAGTGAGACCAAACAGATTGGAGTGAACAACTTGGAGATAGCACAACGAATATATGTCAGATCTTAAAAGTAAATAAAGTGAAATAAAAAAGGAGTGAATCTTTAGCTTTTTTTCCCCCTATATTCTTTCCTTGTTTTTTACAAAATGTCCTTGAAATACAATTAAAAAAATTACAGTACATGTTATACTTTTCCTGATCACATTGGTACCTTGTAAAATGAATATCAGATGAATATGTAAACAGAAGCATAACAAATTAAACACCTTAAACTTTAGATTTATTAAGAGTTCAGCTTCACAGAGGTGACCTAGTCTTACCCATCACCCAAAGCAAGAATAGCTTTAAATGCAGTGATTTAAACTAAAACTTAATACTTCCAGTGATGGAGAGCTCAGCAATCAGCAGTTTGGTTTTTTTTTTTTTTTTTTTGTATTACGAAATGTTTAGAGGCATAAAAATTGCAGATACTATGAAGTGTTATGGCAAGCATTATTTATGCAATTTTTACCTAGACACACTATCAGTACCACATACATTTTTTTTGACTCTTATGATTAGTTTCCATGTGTTTCCAGTCTTTGTTTTCCATAGTCCCTTAACAATCAATAACTCATATTTGTTTTGCAGGTGGCTGGATTAAAGTTAAAGCATGTGGCCATCAAACAGCTCCACAATGACTGGCTTACCTGGAATCAGACCTATGACCTTGAGCTTCTGTTACCTAGAACTCATAAACAACATGCTGTAATCAACTCGATTGGCTATTGGCATATATAAACACACAAAGGCCTCCCTATTTGGGTAGTTATTCAAATGGTGCTGGAAATGAACTGTTGAAAAACAGATGACATTATTTTAGATGTTGCTATATGCAAGCATAAAGGCACATTATATAATTTGAGAAAACGGAAACATCAGAGTGAAAAATCCAGGTACTATGACAACAGACAAATTTACCAAACAGAGATACATTAATTAGATTGAACATGAGGTTATAATAAACTTTGACATTTTTCTTTCTGTAGAACTTTTTCTTTAGAAGCACAGCGGCTGGGATTCCATGTGAAACGTTTTTTGAGAACATTTGCTACCTAGACAAATGTTGCAGCAGTAAGATCCTGTGAGTGTCAGATGATGTGCCGATGATTATGGCTGCTATGCTGAACAGTTATTTCTAAACAATGCTTGCAAAATACTCTACTGTGTAATTTGTTGGTGTAGTTACAAAGCTAGTGATGGCACCCTTTAGAAAAAGGTTTCTTACAATTAACTCCCATGGTGAAGATAGAGCAGGATGACTTTCAAATTGCCTTTCTTCTATTGTGCTTCCCTTTTCTGCTTCTTAGGTTTTCCTCTACCTGTTGCTTAGAGGCTGAACCTAGTGCAAATAGAGGATCTGAGCAGAAGTAGGATGGCTATCATCAGACACAGTTATATGAATGGGTCCTAGGCGCAGGCTTGCATTATGGTTCCTAAATAATACAAAGCCAAAATTCTGAGTGTGTTTTTGTACAGGAGCTGAACTTGTTCTTGCTAAAATAAACACATAAAATAAATGATAACCTGGACTAAAGGCAATATTTAATGTAACTGCCAACAGAAATTTCCAATGCTATAAAACAACCACTTGGAAGGCAAACACATTCAAAACTAACATTATTTGGACAATTTGTGAGTTTCCTTTTCTAGTTTTGGAAACTCAGAGCAAAGAATATATAGCATGTTGAGAAAGATCTTACAGTGATGGTTTGTGCTTACATTTGTCCTGTTTGCGTGTCTCAGTTGAGGCAAGTCAACTCCAATTGTTTGGAATCGTTATCATTTTATTTATAAAAAAGTACTTTTCCTTATTTTATGGAACACTCCAAGCTGAGTGTAGCAGCAACTGTGCCATGGGGTGGGATGTTGAAATCATTGAACACTCTGAATTTCCCCACTGTGTCTTAGTGGCAGTACCCCTTGTGCTAAATGTGTGTGTGTGTGTGCTGTTCCACTGAGAAAATACAATGTTCAATAGCTCTTTGAGTTTCTTATTTCATACATATGGAGAAGAGGTTCAGTGGCTGCCTGCAGAGTTTCATTGTGAAGTATATATATATATGGTCTAGTTCAAGGTTCTTTAAAAGGCACACAGGGGAAGAAGTTATGTTTGTGCTTGCATTGTATGTTCTATGTGCATTTCTTTTCTGTTAAAACTTATATTTTGCACTATTAGTTAAATACAATATTGTTTTAGTTTTACTGAAGTAGAATACATGAACAATTTAACATTTTTTCTGAAGAAATAGACTCAAGGGTTGCCTAAAACTTGTTACTCTACCAGTCTACGTACAATAGCTTATTATACCCTTTCTAGTCTTTTCTGTGTAAATGCTGAGTTTGGTTCATATCTGAGACTCTAATCAGAACATTAGGCAGCCAGACAGTTGTAATTGCTTTGTGGCTTTTTTCTAAATGCTGCCAAGTATCACTAGACTGACTGAATTTGCCGTTTTGAAGACATAGTGAATGCCTTGGTCTGTGAAATCTAAGGGAGAGGAATTAGCAGAAAAATAATTGCATTTAAAGGATATGCACACAATATTTTAGAATCCTCCAAAAATGAAGAGAAGTCTTTGGAATAAAATAATTTACACTTCATAGCATGTTTGTTAAATGGATAGCCATCAAATGGAGAAATGTCCTTACTATCTCATACACAGGTTTGGCAAGTGATTTGTTTATAACTCAGTCCAACTTTATAGTTGGCAGAAGAGCATTGCTTTCAATGGGTTTTTAGCAAAGTAAAATAAACCTCTTTTGTCAATAGGTGAACCAATGTCCTCTGCTGAAGCACAGAAATTATATGCAGATGAGTTTAGTTTTCCTCTAAGACAGTGTGATGATATACTGTGTTATGAGATATGCAAGTAGAGTTGGGAGACTCACCTGGGAATGGCAACTTGATCCTTAATTACATACAATCAATTCCTTGCTCTCCAAAACTGAAGAAGAAAACCTATGAACTGTCCAAATAAAGTTACTTTTCAATATGTTTCCCTTTGTATTAGTTGTTTGATAACATTGAATACTACTTTAACTGCTCACAATTTCTTGAAAAAAAATTATAACTAAGACTGAGGATTGAAGAGGAAAAGTGAATGAACAAATAATGAAATATGGCCTTAAATGGTAAGCCATAATTATAATAAAAAGTGATCTCATAGAATCCATTTTTGAATGCTTTCTGAAAATAAATCTCTATTTCATACTTAAATATTAAAAATAATTTAAAAAAAAAGATTAAAAAAAAGAAAAAGAAACCAGTTTAGGCTATGCCCATGTAATGTGAACCCAACACAAAATGAAGCAGACAAAGAACTTCATTTTGGTTTTGATTGTGATCAATTGTTAAATGGATGGTTTTGAGTTCACCAAAGTGATGTTCTTATATTTAGAAAATCCAATATGTTTAAATGGGAAATATAGACAAGTTGTTAGGGAGTTTGTTGTATTTTGAACATATACAAAAATATAAGATACTAGACTTTTTCCTCCTTTTGGAAGATGACGTACCAAAACACAAAATTTATGACAATTAGATACTTACAAGGAGAAGAAATTTGACTTGAAAGAGGATTTGGATTAGTCATGTGTGTATACATTTCCTTGAAGTCACTAGTAGTAGTCTTTAACCACCATTGTTGTTAGGCGTCATTGAGTCGGTGCCTGCTCATAGAGACTATACGTGCAACTTATAAAACACTGCCCAGTTCAGTGCCATCCTCACAATCTGTCCTATATTTGAGCCCATCCTTTCAGCTGCTGTGTTGATCCATCTCATTGAGGTGGCTGGCCCTCTAATTTACTGAGCATGATATCCTTTTCTAGGGACTGGTCCCTTCGAACAACATCACCAAAGTACATGAGATGAAGTCTGGCCATTCTGGCTTCTAAGGAACATTCTGGCTGCACTTCCTCTAGGAAAGATTTGTTTGTTCTTCTGGCAGTCCATGGTATTTTCAGTATTCTTTGTCAACATCAAAATTCAAATGCATCAATTCTTCTGCAGTTTCTTTACTCATTGTTCAACTCTCATATGCCATTTAGGCTATTGAAAATACCATGGGTCAAGTCAGGCACACCTTAGTCTTCAAAGTTACATCTTTGCTCTTTTACACTTAAAAGAGGTCTTTTGCAACAAATTTTCTCAGTGTAATACATTGCCTGATTTCTTGACTGCTGTTTCCAGGGGCATTGATTGTGAATACAAGTAAAATGAAATCCCTGACAACTTCAATCTTTTCTCCATTTTTTTTGTGATGTTGCTTATTCGTCCAGTTGTGAGAATTTTTGCTTTCTTTATGTTGAGGTGAAATCCATATTGAAGACTATAGTCTTTGATCTTCATCAATAAGTGCTTCAAGTCATCTTCACTTTCAGCAAGCAAAATTGTGTCATCTGCATAGCACAGGTTGTTAATGAGTTTTCCTTAAATCTTGAAGCCATGTTTTTCTAATATATAGTCTAGCTTCTCAGATCATTTGCTCAGCATATAGATTGACTAAAGATGGTGAAGGATACAACCCTCAATCATACCTTTCCTGATTTTAAACCATGCAGTATCCCCTAGTTCTGTTCAAATGACAGCCTCTTGGCCTATGTACAGATTCCTCATGAACACAATCAAGTGTTCTGAAATTCTCATATTTTGCAATGTTATCTGTAATTTGTTATGATTCATACAGTCAAATGCTTTTCATAGTCAATAAAACACCGATAAACATCTTTCTGGCATTCTTTGCTTGCAGTCAAGATCCATCTGCTGTCAGCAATGATATCCTTCATTCCATGCCCTCTTCTGAATCCAGCCTAAATTTCTGGGACTTCTCTGTCAATATACTGCTGTAACTGTTTTTGAATTATATTTAACAAAATTTTACTTTTGTGTGATATTAGTGGTATTGTTCCATAACTTGCACATTTTGCTGTATCACCTTTCTTCGGAATGGGCACAGTAGTGTATCTCTTTAAGTTGGTTGGCCAGTAGCTGTCTTCCAAATTTCTTGGCATAAGTAAGTGAGTACTTCCAGCACAGCACCTATTTGTTGAAACATCTCAGTGGGTGTTCTGTCAACTCCTGGAGGTTTGTTTCTTGCCAGTCCCTTCAGTGCAGCTTGTACTTTGTCCTTCAATACCATCGGTTCTTGATCATATGCTACTTCTTGAAATGGTTGAACGTCAATCAATTTCTTAGCATAAAGGAATAAGTGCCTCCAGCAAAAAGAGTAAGTGCCCCCAGCACTGCTTCTGCTTCTTGAAACACCTCAATGGGTTTTCGTCAATTCCTGGAGGCTTATTTATTTATTTTTTTTACCAATTCCTTTAGTAAATCTTGGGCTTCTTCCAACACTAGTGGTTCCTGATCATATGCCACCTCCTGAAATAGTTGAAAATTGACCTATTCTTTTTTGTACATTGACTCTGTATATTCTTTCCATGTTCTTTTGATGCTTACTGCATCATTCAATATTTTGCCCATTGAATCCTTCAACATTGCAACTTGAGGCTTGAATTTTTTCTTCAGTTCTTTCAGCTTGAGAGTATATCCAAAACACAAAATTTATGACAAGTATATCCTTCCCTTTTGGTTTTCTAATTCTAGGTCTTTGTTCATTTCATTATAATACTTTACTTTGTGTTCTCAAGTGCCCTTTGAAATCTGGTCAACTCTTTTATTCTATCATTTCTTCCATTTGCTTTAGCTACTCTCTGTTCAAAAGCAAGTTTAAGAGTCTCTTCTGACATCCAAAGTTTTGGCCTTTTCTTCCTTTCCTGTCTTTTTAATGACCCTTTGCTTTCCTCACGTATGATGTTTTTGATGTCATCCCACAACTTGTCTAGTCTTCAGTCATTGGGGTTCAGCGTGTCATATCTATTCTTCAGATGGTCTCTAAACTCAGGTGGAATATACGCAGGGTCATATTTTGGCTCTCATGGAATTGTTTTAATTTTCTTCAGCTTAAATTTGAACTTGCATATGAGCAATTGATGGTCTGTTTCACAGTCAGTTTCTGGCTTTGTTTTGACTGATAATATTGAAGTTCTAAATCTCCTCTTTCCAGAGATGTAGTTGATTAGATTTCTGTGTATTCCATCTGGTGAAGCCCACGTTGTATAGTTGCCATTTCATAGTTCATAGTTGTTGAAAAAAGGTATTTGCAGTGACTAAGTCTTTGGTCTTGCAAAATTCTCTCATGCAGTCTCCAATGTTATTTCTTTCACCAAGGCCATATTTTCCAGTTACTGATTTGTTTTCTCCAACTTTCCAACTTTTTCCAAATTTTACATTCTAGTCACCAGTAATTATCAATACATCTTGATTGTATGTTTGGACAATTTCAGACTGCAGAAGTTCATAAAAATCTTCAGTTTTGCCCTTAGTGGTTGATGTGTGAATTTGAATAATAATAGTATTAATTGGTCTTCCTTGTAGTCATATGGGTATTGTCCCATCACTGACAGCATTGTACTTCAGGATAGATCTTGAAATGTTATTTTTGACTATGAATGCAACACCATCCCTCTTTAATTTGTCATTCCTGACATAGTAGACCATGTGATTGTCTGATTCAAAATGGCCAATACCACTCCATTCCACCTCACTAATATGTAGAATATTGAAGGAGCTCTGGTAGCATAGTGGCTAAAGCACTTGACTGCTAACCAGAAGGCTGGCGGTTCAAACCCACCAGCCACTCCTCGGAAGGAAGGTTGGGCAATCCTACTTCTGTAGTGATACTGCCTCGGAAACCCAAGGAGGGGTCGCTATGAGTCGGGGCCGACTCGACGGCACATAACAACAACAACAACAACAATATGTAGAATATTGATTGTTATGCATTCCATTTTATTTTTTGATAACTTCTAATTTCCATAGATTCATACTTCATACATTCCACATTCTGATTATTAATGGATGTTTGCAGCTCTTTCTTATCATTTTGAATCATGCCACTTTAGCAAAACAATGTTCTGAAAGCTTTACTCCATCTACAAGGCAACTCTTCTCTGGTTTTATTTTGAGTGACTTCCAAACTAAGGGATTCGTCTTCCAGCACTATATGAGACAATGCTTCATTGCTATTCATAAAGTTTTCCAGTAAAATATCAGACAACCTGTCACTGTTATTCATAAAGCTTTCAGTGGCCAATTTATTCAGAAGTGCATAGCTTCGTCCTTATTCCTTGTCTGGCTTAGTCTGGAAGCCTCACTGAAACCTGTCCACCATGGGTAACACTGCTGGTATTTAAAATACTGGTGTCATAGCTTCCAGCCTCATAGTAACATGCAAGCAATCACAGTATAATAAACTGAGAGATAAGTGGTTGTTTAACCACTATATTATTCATTATTTATGAAGAGAATGGTAACGTGCTAATAGATTGTTTATAAGGGCAAGATTTGTGCAGTGAGAAGGGAATAACACTTCAAATCACCTTAATCATTGAAAAAATGTTCCTGCAAAGGGTGAATGACTTTACTTAAACAAAAAAGAGAAAGCAGAAAACAATAGACTCAATCACCTCTTGTGTCTCAGTTTGCATACTGTGGTGGCTTGCACGTTGCTGTGATACTGGAAGCTATGTCACCGGTATTTCAAATACAAGGGTCACCAATGGTCGACAGGTTTCAGCAGAGCTTCCAGAGTAAGACAGACTAGGAAGAAGGACCTGGCAATCTACTTCTGGGTAAAAAA
>NW_006921659.1:10799521-10810162 GCF_000298275.1 Orycteropus afer afer
AGTGCCTCTCTGAAAAGAATATACCACAAATGGGATGGCTTACACAAACAGGAGTTTATTCTTACAATTTGGAGGTTTTAAGTCCAAGTTCAAAGTGCCAAGCTCTAGGGGCTGGGTGAAAGTCCCTCAGGCTTGGGCTTCACCTCTGCCTCCTGCTTCTGGCCCACTGAAGCTAGAGGTTTTCTTTACTCAGACAGCTGCTAGCTGCTGAGGCTGCGAAGCCCAGGGTTGACAAGTAAAACGGCACTGTCCCGATGTAACCAAACCACACGGCAGGCAATTCATTCAAGTCCATTGTAAATCCCAAGGTTGGTAGAACATGGCAGGCACGCAGGGTCCAAGTGTGCCATAAGCTAGAGACCATTCCCCAAGGCTTCTGTTTATATACAGGAAGCAGAGCACATTCCCTAAGGCAGCTCCTCAGCTGCTCACAGTAGCTTCCACCATGGAGTTGATTACCAGTCTCATCATGGGGAATACTACATCCAGCTGCCCAGCCACTCAATCAGGCCCAGCCAAGTTGACACACAAACTGAACTACCACTATTTCACCCCTTGTCAACTTGGCATCTGTACAGATCTTCATTGGGTGGCATCTGTACAGATGTTTCTCACTGGGTGGCTCCAGTCCCTAGTTCCTCTAAGTGGCAACCTCACCTCCTTGGCCTGCTGGGCCCCTTCCTCTCCCTCTTGGGCATGGCATCCCCGCCCCCTCAGTCTTGGGCAGCGGCTATGGCTCCATCCCACTGGCTCACATGAATAAGCAGCCCCACATTCCAGAACCAAGTTGGTGAAGGCCTGGCTCTTTGAAACCTAGGGGGCTGTGGTCATTTCACCCCCAAAGGCCATGGTCCTACCCTTTGAGGCTGAGGCAGCTCTGCTTCTGTTCCCTTGGTCTCTCTGCTTCTGCCAATTAATGCCAAAGGCAACCCACTCCGCAGGAAAACTTCCTGCCCAAAAAGCACTTGGCGTTTTTGCTCTTGTGGGCCCGCCAACCTGCTACTCCATTTCATGCTGGTCTCTTCACCAATCAATCGCAAAGGCAACCCACTCTGCCAGGAAGCTGCCTGCACAATGGTGCCTGGCTTTCTCCTCCTTGGGCTGGTAAGCCTGTTGCTGTTTATGCCAGTCTCTGGGCTTTGCTATTACCGTCTGTTATGCTGGTCTTTCAACTCTGCTCCTGCCATCTCTCATGCTGGTCTCTTGGCTCTGCTGCTGCCATCTCTAATACGACATACCGGGGTCTGTCTGCCAGGGTCTTGGGTCAAGGACGCATTCCACTCCTGTTTCCACATTTTAGGTATCTGTCAGAGTAGCAACCCACTCTCTTGGTACCAAATTCTGTTCTGGTTACCTAGTGCCGCTTGGACAAGAATATACCACAGATGGGATGGCTTAAATGAACAGGAGTTTATTACAATTTGGAGGCTTTAAGTCCAAGTTCAAAGTGCCAAGTTCTAGGGGCTGAGTGAAAGCCCCTCAGCCTTGGGCTTCAGCTCTGCCTCCAGCTCCTGGCCCACTGAAGCTAAAGGTTTTTCTTCACTCAGACAGCTGCTGGCTGCTAAGGCTGCCAAGCCCAAGATTGACAAGCAAAAAGGTACAGTCCTGACATTACCAAACCATCTGGCAGGCCATTCATAAACTGAACTACCACACTTGTTAAGAATCTACATTATAGAAAATAATCTAATGCTATAGAAGACCCCAAAAAATGTGTTGAGATATATAAGCATGCTTGACTCTTTTTGGGTTGAATTGATTATTAAAATCAATTAACTAAATAGGTTTTTGAATGTATGTACTCTTACAGTCATCATTGTTGTCCTGTTGTGAGATTATGTTAAATATAGATGTGAAAAGGATAGAATAGAAAATTATCTTTCTCAATATTATTGAGGAATTTATTAGGATTTTAGGATCCATCTTGTTCCTCATGTTTTAAAGTGATGCAGACAAAGAATATAGGTATGTAAAAGAATTTCATAGATTTTAAGGTTAGAAAAGGGTCAAGTGAATTGAAATTGTTAAATGATATAAAGTTTTTTTTAGGTAAATGTATGATAATTGTTTCTGACATCCTTAAGTTGAACTATTCATTAACCAATAGTACATCTATGGAAACCTAACATACTGATACTGTTATAGGATCAAATGCAGGTCCCTGCCTGGTGCACAGTCAGGCCAAAACAGTTTACACACCGAGATTGAGAGGAGAGAAAATTATTTATTGCAAAGCGGCAATGCAAGGAGTAGGGGTAGTTCAATTCCCAGATCTGACTCCCCGAGATGCTATCAAAATACAGATTTTGTAGGTTTCAGGAGAGTGGGTTATGCATATTTACAAAAGGTTGAGGAATTTGGGACGTGAATATGAAATGTGTGAGATTGGGTCCAGAGGCAGATGAGTCATACCAGCTTCCTGTCATCAGCTGATAGGGTGTTGGGCAAAGGGGAGAGGGTCAGTCATTAACTTTTGGCCAGAGTTAATTTACAAGCTGTTTTCTAAGACACTTTTAGCAAGTCTATCACCTGCAGGAAAGAATGTTTCCTTCCATTTAGTTCTTTAAGGAACTGAATACTCATCTGCCTGGGGTAGGGAAATAGTTGGGGGTAATTTAGTTTGCTTATCTATTCCCATCCGGGTACCAGAGTGGGGGAAATAGGTTTTACTTTACTCAGTTTCAATACTGTGCCAGGTATTGTATGGGATCCAGAGAAGTCTTAGTAGTCTCTGTTGTGAAGGAATTTACTATCTAGGCACCAAAACAACAGGCATTTGTAATTAATCAAACAAAATAAAGCTATGTGCTACTGATTATATGAGCAACAGTGTTTAAGAGAAGGGAAATCAGTATGATTCACTGGAGAATTCTTCCCAGAAAATATGAAGATTTACATGGGTTTGTAAAATAAGCAAGATTTGGAAAGAAAGCCAAAACATAAAAACATTTTGGTGAGAGATTCAAGATGGAAATAGTATGAGTAAAGTCAAAGAAAGAGAAGAATGGTAAGAGTGCAAAATGTTTATGTTCGTTTCAATCTGATATAGACACAGTTCTTAATTCTGGTTAATCCATATTTATTTCTTTTGTGATCAAAAAATTACAGTCAAGAAATATAAACATTTAGTGATGCTGATGTTTAAATGAAGCTAACCATTGCAGCAGGTTTTAGAACTGGAAATGACCCTAAATAGAATGTGAGTCAGCTTTTCATTTTAAATATGAGACTTGGAGAGGTTAAATTATTTGATGATGTCAACTACCTTGTTAGTCAGTTGCTGTGAGCTGATTAGGGTTCATGGCAACCCCATGTGTATCACTGTAGAACTATGTTCAATTGGATTTCAATGACTGATTTTTTGGAAGTAGATTGCCATGTCTTTCTTCCAAGGTGCCTCAGGGTAGACTTGAATCTCCAATCTTTTCGTTAGCAGTTGGGCACATTAACCAGTTGTACTTCTCAGTCACAGAGGGAAGACTTAAAGCCAGATCTAATTCTAGGCTAGTGTTCTTTTTGCTAAAATGTGTGGATTTTCTTATACAAAAGGAAAAAACAACTTTGATCTTGTTTTTTAGGATCTCTGATAATTTTTGAACAAAGGTAAGGTTTGCTGGTTATAAAACCTTGTAAAAAAGATTCTTATCAAATTTGCAAGCAATTGTTGATCATAAGTATTTATGCATTTGATCCATTGAGTTGCTCAGGGGTGAAAAGTTCCCTGTGCTGTTAGTGATACTCTTAATCAAGAAGTCTGAAGGCTGTCATAAGAGCAAGGAATAATGAGTTTTATATATTCTTTATTGATACATGTTGACCTTTTAACCCTACTAATTGACAAAGTCACTGAAGGCACATTCTCTCCTGCATGGCTCCTAGCACTGGCTGCGTTCCATAATTGTGTCAAGAGCGCTTTACATTTTGCTGCAGCTGCCATTTTTACCACCTGGCAATGTGCTTATCTGTCCATTAATGTTTAAAAAAATGATTAATAAGCTCTCCCACCTTCCACTGAAAAAAAGGGAAGTTCCAAATCATTCATAAATGCATAGGAATGAATTACCAGGCAACCTCTTCTGATCCGTGAGCCTCATGGGCATTTACCTCCAGCTGAAAAGGAGACTAGCTGTTCTCATGACAACATGGAATCTTGAAAGTAAAAGCAAAATTAAATGTCACTTATGAATGTGTGCACTTATAGTTTTAAGGTGACTTTTTTTGCAATTCAAATTATGGCTAAGAGATATAATGGAATACCTTATGAGATTTTTATGTGGCTTCAATTTCTATTTATGCTATTAATGTCAAATGTTATTCTGGAATGCATTCCCTTTTGTAACCTGTCCATCTGTTATATAACCAGAATGACCTTCCTTGTTTCTTTTCAATATGTAGACATCTTTCCTTGGTTGAATTTAAAAAAAAAAACAAAAAACAAAAAACAAAAAAACAAAACCAAAACCAAAAAACAACAAGTACCTTTCTTTTAAAATGACTGATGAACAATTTGGGAGCTCTGCTAGCATAGTGCCTAAGGCACTTGACTGCTAACCAGAGGTTGGCAGTTCAAACCCATCAGCCACTCCTCGGAAGGAAGATGGGTCAATCTACTTCCATAGTGATACTGCCTCAGTCTGACTCAACATCACATAACAACAACAACAATGAACAATTTAAATTCTATATATTTTGGGGAAAAAATTGTTCTCCCAATGGCACACACCATATCTTTAATTAATATTTTAGGTCACTAAGGGTATTAATAAGCATGTGATATTAAAACAGTGAGTGGATTCAGGAATATTTTTTTTAAAAAAAACTTCTTAAAATTTAAAAGAATCGGATATTCATATTTTTTAAATCTCCACAGGACATTACTATTATTATTTTTAATGAGAGTAGGTGATTTGAAATCTTTTACTAATGAGCAACTTGAAGAATTGCTATTTTTTATTTAATTCACTTTCATTGACTTAATACCTTGGTTATTATGTATTCTAATGCACTGCCGTAGAGTCAGATCTGATTCTTAGTGACCCCACCTTGGGTTTCCAAGGCGATATCAGAAGTAGATTGTCCAACCTTCCTTTGAGGAGTGACTGGTGAGTTTGAACCTCCAGCCTTCTGGTTAGCAGTCAAATGCCTTAGGCAGTATGCCACCAGAGCTCCCGTTATGTATTCTATGTAGGTACAATAATAATCATCATTTGAGTCAGTTAAAAAAATTCATCAAATAGATGAGATAGAGTCATGTGCAAATTACTGATTAAATGCTGAATATTTATTTTTTGAATTATTTGATTTAGTATTATTTCTATTAAATTTTTGAGATTCTTTATGAGAGTTTAGAGTGGAAGAAAAATGAAGCTAAAGATTCAGATTTTGCTCGTGACACTTCAGCTGTTTGGGAAATCTTGACTAAAATTTCAATACCTCAAGTGTCTGAACTATAAAATAAGAACAAGAAAGAGTCACTATAAATATAAAGCAACACATTTTTTGAAATGTTAATTATTATATACATTTACTACATTGTTATTAATTGTATCTGAGTTAGATGCAATTTAAGAACATTTACCCAACTACTTTTTCCCTCACATTTTCCAGTTCACATTCTGTTAATGCCTCTTTGCAATGCCCATAATTTCTTCCTTTTATTCCCTTTCATCCTTTATCTTTCCAGTCTTTGACATTATTCTTACATTTTGAAGCTCTGTCTATGAATAATTTACTGCGTATGTAATCTGTAAGGAGTTCTGGTGGTGCAGTGCCTAAGCATTTGACTACTAACAAGAAGGTTGGTGGTTCAAATCCACCAGCCACTCTGTGGAAGGAAGATGGGGCAATCTATTTCTGTAAAGATTTATCACCTCGGAAACCCAGTGGGGGTTGCTATGAGTCTGAATCAACTCAAGTGGCAGTGGGTTTAGTCTTTTTTTGGGCATGTAGTCTGTGCCCTCTTCATCAAGTAAGGATGATCACCAGCATCTTTGACTGATACTGGTTTGTTTTGACTTCAGTGCTTCTCTTTAAGGTATATACTGTGCATGTGGAGTTCTGTTGTGGATATGCATCAAATCTAACTACAGCGTGTACATGTGTGTGCAATGGGGGAAGGAGAGTATGCTTTATGTGAATTGAACATCTCAAAATTATAGTAGACATTTTGTGTTTAGAAAAATGTATTTTGGAGTTCAAAGAACAGATTTTTTTTTTTTTTTTTTTAATTAGGATGCTCAGAGGCAAATCTGAATCTCTAGACTTTTTGTAACCCATGAACACTAGGCACAGTGACTCTGCAAATAATGGACAGTCAGTATAGTTTGTTTATTTCTCCCTTGTAGGCTTGACTTTTGATTAGGGCTGATGTAACATACCTTTGTGGATGTTCAATTAATTTTTGGCTGTGTGTCTTAATTGATTTGGGATTATGTCCTACCCATTACTAAATATTTTGAATATCTCCTCCAAATAAAATATTATTTTGATTATCCCCACCGAACTTCTGATCAAGGGCATTATCCATGCCAGGGCATTGACTATATCTTTTCACTTCTTTCCTATTCGAACTCCCTTATTTCTCTCCCATGGGTAACACTATTTGAACTGCATGTATATTGTCCCTTTATTTTTTATTTCTTTTTTAAAGTTTTAAAGATCCACATAGAGCCCTCAACTGCTCATATGCATGTTCAAGTTGAAGTTGAAGACAATTTAAACAAGTCCACAAGAGCCAAAACATGATCTTGATAATATCCATCCTAAATTTAGAGACCACTAAAGAATAGATTTGATGTATTGAACACCAATGACCGAAAACCAGAGGAATTGTGAGGTGACATTGAGAACATCATCCATGAAGAAAGCAAGAGGTCATTAAAAAAGACAAGAGAAGAATAAAAGACCAAAATGGATGTCAGAAGAGACTCTGAAACATGCCCGTGAGTGGAGAGTAGCTAAAGCAAATGGAAGAAATGACAAGATCAAAGAACTGAACAGAAGATTTCAAAGAGTAGCTCAAGAAGATAAAGCAAATTATCATAATGAAATGTGCAAAGACCTGGAGTTAGAAAACCAAATGGGAAGAACACACTCAACATTTCTCAAGCTGAAAGATATGAGGAAAAAATTTAAGCCTTGAGTTGCAATATTGAAAGATTCTATGGGCAAAATACTGAATGATGCAGGAAGCATCAAAGGAAGATGGAAGGAATACACAGAGTCACTGTCCAAAAAAAAAAAAAATGGTTGATGTTCATCCATTTCAGGAAGTGGCATATGATCAAGAACCAATGGTATTGAAGGAAGAAGTCAAAGCTGCACTGAAGGAATTAGCAAAGAACAAAGCTCCAGGAATTGACAGAATAGCCATTGAGATGTTTCAACAGATGGATGCCCCACTGGAGGCACTCACTTGGCTATGCCAAGAGATTTGGAAGACAACTACCTGGTCAACTGACTGGAAGAGATCCATGTTTGTACACATTCCAAAGAAAGGTGATCCCACAGAATGTGGAGATTATCAAACAATATCAATAATATCACATGCAAGTAAAATCTTACTGAAGATAATTAAAAAATGGTTACAGAAGTATATTGACAGAGAAATTCCAGAAATGCAAGCTGGATTCAGAAGAGGATGCAGAATGAGGGGTATCATTGCTGATATCAGATGGATCTTGGCTGAAAGCAATGAATACCAGAGAGATGTTCACTTGTGTTTTATTGACTATGCAAAATCATCTGATTGTGTGGATCATAACAAAGTATGGATGACATCGAGAAGAATGGGAATTCCAGAACCATTAATTGTACCCATGAGGAATGCTACATGGACCAGAAGGCTGTCATTCGAACAGAACAAGGGGACACTCCATGGATTAAAATTGGGAAGGGAGTGTGTTAGGGTTGTGTCCTTTCACCATACTTATTCAGTTTGAATGCTGAGCAAATAATCTGAGAAGCTGCATTATATGAAGAAGAACATGGCATCAGGATTGGAGGAAGACTCTTTAACAACCTGTGATAGGCAGATGACACAACTTTGCTTGCTGAAAGGGAGGATGACTTGAAGCACTTACTGATGAAGATTAAAGACTGCAATCTTCAGTATGGATTACACCTCAATGTAAAGAAAACAAAAATACTCATGACTCGTTCAATAAACAGCTTCACAGTGGATGGAAAAAAGATTCAAGTTGTCAGGTAATTCATATTACTTGGTTCCACAATCAACACCAATGCAAACAGCAGTCAAGACATCAGATGACATATTGTATTGGACAAATGTGCTGCAAAAGACCTCTTTCAAGTGATGCAGAGCAAAGATATCTCTTTGAAAACTAAGGAGTGCCTACAAGCCATGGTATTTTCAGTCATCTGTTATGCATATGAGAGCTGGACAATTAATAAGGAAGACCAAAGAAGAGTTGATGCTTTTGAGTTGTGTTGGAGAAGAATGCTAAGACTACTATGGTCTTCTAAGAGGACTAACAAATCTGTCCCAAAAGAAGTGCAGGTGGATTGCTCTTTGCAAATGAGAATGGCCAGACTTTGTCTTACCTACTTTTGTCATGTTGTCAGAAGGAACCATTCCCTGGAGAAGGATACCATGCTTGGCAAGGTGGAGGGTCAACGAAGAAGGGGAAAGCCCTCAACGAGATGAATAGACACAGTGGCTGCAATGATGGGCTCAGGTATAGCAAAGATCATGAGACTGAAACAGGATAGGTCAGTGTTTTGTGCTGCTGCACATAGGGTCATTACGAGTTGGAGACAACTCTATGGCACCTAACTATGACAACAACAACACAGAGCTCTCATGGTGCAATGGTTAAGTACTAGAATTCTAACTGAAAGGTTGGTGGTTCCAACCCACACAGCAATTCTTCTGAAGAAAGACCTAGTGATCTGCTTCCATAAGGAGTATAGTCAAGAAAATCCTATAGTTATACTCTGTCACATGGGGCTGTTATGAGTTGGATTGGCTTTGACAGTACCCAAGAACAATAACAATGTATATCACTACACAAAGTATTGTTTATTTTCCTTGTTTCTGAGTTTTATAACAAAAGCTTTACACACACACACACACACACATATTCAGTTGAAACTTGCTGAATTTTCACTCAGTGTTACATTTCCAAAGTTCAATGCTATTATTCTATGTGACAACTCATTTTTTCCACAATCATCTGCAATGATATTTCTGTCACAAATCACATTTCCATGCATGTATGAGTTTGTTTCTGGACCCTCTATTCAATTCATCGGGGCAAAGTTTCTTTCCCTACTCCAATATCTCATTGCCGTAATTGTCCTGTACAACCACTGATATCTATTAGGTCAAGACTCTGATTTTAGGACACTGCTTCAGGAATGTCTTCACAATCCTTGAGCTTTTGGTCTTCTGTAAAACTTTTAGGAATAGTTCTCAAGTAACTTGAAAAAAGTGGGAAATTGAAACAAACATTGGAATTTGACTGAAATTGAACTCAATCCAAAAATAACTTTGGGAAAACTAATGTGTTGTAAAATTGAATTATTTTTCTTGGTATTGGAGTTTGACCAGAAAAACAACCAGTAGGATATATATGTTAAGAAATTAAGGCTTATGTGATTGTGGGGGCTGGGTATAAAACAACAACAACATCTCACTGCCATTGAGTTAATTCTGACTCGTAGTGACCCTTTTAGGACAGAATAGAACTGCCCTATAGGGTTTCCAAGGCTGTAAATCTTTATGACACCTGTGGAGTGGCTGGTGAGTTCAAACCAGATTCAAACCATGACCTTTTGGTTAGCATCCAAATACTTTAACCACTATGCCACAAGTCCACAGGGCAGGCAGGCCTTAAGGATGTTTATGCTGGCATTCTCAAGCACCAGGCAAAATTGCTGTCCACAGTCAGATTTTCTTCTTCTTCAAGGATGCTTCCTTCATCTCTGCTCTTAAGGACTTTCAACTGATTAAATCAAACCTCCATATTATCGAAGACAATCTCCCTTATTTAAAGTCAAATAATGATGAGCTTCTATCAGTTTGTCATTCTGTGGTGGCTTGTGTGTTTCTGTGAGGCTGGATGATATGCCACCAGTATTTCAAATACCAGAAGAATCACCCATGGTGGACAGATTTCAGTGAAATTTCCAGTCTAAGACAAACTTGGAAGAAGGAAGGGGCCATCCATTTCTCAAAGAATTGGCCAGTGAAAACCTTATGAATAGCAGTGAAAAATTATCTGATATATTACTGGAAAAACTTTATGAATAGCCCTGAAACACTATTTGGATTTATTGCTGGAAGATGAGGCCCTCAGTTGAGAAGGCACTCACAATACAAGTGTGAAAGAGCTGCCTCCTCAAAGTAGAATGGCCCTTAATGACGTGGATGAAGTACATCTTTTTATTTTGGGGGGTATTTATTTATTTATTTATTTGTGATTTGGGTGAATATTTACAGAGCAAATTCACTTTCCATACAGCAGTTCACATATACTTTGTCTCATGCCATTGACCACAGTTTACCACAATGCAACAGCTCCCCTCTCACTTCCTCCCCATAGTTACCTCTTCCCAGTGTCCATCCCTCCATACTCTCTTGCCCCCTGAGCTGTCTCCCTGTGCATAAGCAGCCCTTCC
>NW_006921659.1:10813975-10821348 GCF_000298275.1 Orycteropus afer afer
GACTGGGTAGGGCACCCAGGCTCTGTATGAGCACACAGACTGTGATGGAGTTCCTGTGGGCCCAGAAGGTAGGTGGGAGTGGGGATGGCCACACCTCCGTTCACCAAATGAGTGTAGGGTATAGTAACAGGAAGAATGTCTTACCTTTTCAGTCTTGCAGGCCCCAAGTGTCCTTGGGGTTGCTGGAAAGCAGAATATGTTCTTAAGCCCCAGAAATCTGTGAGAATGCTGTCTCTTTAAATATCCAAAATAGTCAAGCCGCTTTTTAAATCTTCAAAATGGCGGAACCCTCTGGACCGGCAAAAGTCCACAGCTCAGCCCACATTTCTCTTCACCTTCTCCATTTGTTCCCAGCCACAGTGCACAATCCTTGCAGTCCCTGGCTAGCAGGGTGATTTTTAGGTTAATTCTTAGGTTCTACCACCACTCGGGAATCTCCCAGCTGACTGTGCTGTCAGGGTCGCTCAGGAACGTTGGCAGACCGCAGCTCCGTGTGTCCCCTTTTATGGTATTTTCACTCAAATTCTTCTGCTAGTTGGGGTTTAGTCCACTTCCGTATCCTTCCCTTCAAGGCTCAGGGGTCTAAGATTATCTTCTGTGCCGGTGTTCATTGGTTTCCCTTTTCTTTGTTGTTCTGTCATCTTGTCCTGTCTCCTGGAGTACATCTTTTGAGACCTCCATTTGCTGATTGAGCACTATTCAAAATGGGAAGAAAGAGCTGCAAACATCCATTAATAGTCAGAATATGTAATGTATGAAGAATGAATGTAGAAAAATTGGAAGTTATCAAAAAGGAAATTAAACACATAAGGATTGATAGCTTAGGCATTAGTGGACTGGTTTTGGCCATTTTCAATCAGACAATAAGATCAACTATGCTGGGAATGACAAATTGAAGAGGAATGACATGTCATTCATTGTCACAAAGAATGTTTCAAGATGTATCTTGAAGTGCAATGTTGTCAGTGATAGGATAATATCTGTATGCCTACAAGGAAGATCAATTAATACCACTATAATTCAAACTTATGCACCAACCACTAAAGCCAAAGATGAAGAAACTGAAGATTTTTACCAACTTCTGCAGTCTGAAATTAACCAAAAATACAATCAAGATATGTTGATGATTATTGGTGATTGGAATGCAAAAGTTGGAAACAAAAAACTGACCAGTAGTTAGAAAATATGGGCTTGGTGATAGAAATGACACCATAGATTGCATGACAGAATTTTGCAAGACTAACAACTTATTCATTGCAAATATCTTTTTTTCCCAACAACATAAATGTCAGCTGTACATGTGGACCTTTCCAGATGGAATACATAGGAATCAGATCAACTATAGCCTGGAAAGAGGTGGTGAAGAAGCTCGATATCTTCAGACATAACAAGGTCAGGAACTTGCTCATATGCAAGCTCAAGCTGAAGCTGAAGAAAATTAAAACAAGTCCACAAGAGCCAAAATGTGGCCTTGGTTACATTCCACCCCAATTTAGAGACCATCTGAAGAATAGATTTTATGCATTAAACACCAGTGGTAGGAGACCATATGAGTTGGGGGATGACATCAAAAACAACATCATCCATGAAGAAAGCAAAAGGTCATTAAAAAGGCAGGAAAGGAAGAAAAGATCAACATGGATGTCAGAAGAGACTCTTCAACTTGATCTTGAACAGAGAGTAGCTAAAACAAATGGACGAAATGACAAGATAAAAGAGCTGAACAGAATATTTCAAAGAGCATTTCGAGAAGACAAAGTCTATTATTATAATGAAATGTGCAAAGATCTGGAGTTAGAAAACCAAAAGGGAAGAACATTCTTGGCACTTTTCCAGCTGAAAGAACTGAAGAAAAGATTCAAGCCTTGAGTTGCAATATTGAAAAATTCTATGGGCAAAATATTGACTAATGCAAGAAACATCAAAGAAGATGGAAGGAATATACAGTCACTATACAAGAAAGAATTGGTTCATGTTCAACTATTTCAAGACGTGGCATATGATCAAGGACAAATGGTATTGAAAGAAGGGGTTGAAGCTCCCCTGAAGGAATTGGTGAAAAACACGGCTCTAAGAACTGATGGAATACCCCTTGAGATGTTTCAACAAACAGATGCTGTGCTGGAGGCATTTAGTCATCTATGCTAAGTAATTTGGAATATAGCTATCTGGCCAACTGACTGGAAAAGATCCATATTTGTACACCTTCCAAAGTCATCCCACAGAATGTGGAAATTATTGAATACTATCATTTATATCACACACAAGTAAAATCGTGCTGAATATAATTCAAATACAATTGTAGCAGTATATTGTCAGGGAACTTCCAGAAATGCAAGCTGGATTTAGAAGAGGATGTGGAAGGAGGGATATCATTCCTGATGTCAGAGGGGTATTGGCTGAAAGTAAAGAATACTGGGAACATATTTACATATGTTTTATTGACTATGCAAAAACATTCAACTGTGTGGATCATAAATTATGGATAACATTGTGAAGAAAGGGAATTCCAGAGCACTTAATTGTGGTAAAGAGGAACCTGTACATAGATCAGGAGGCTGTCATTCAAATAGAACAAGAGTTCTTCACGATTTAAAGTCAGGAAAGGTGTGCATCTGGTTTGTATCCTTTTACCATACTATGCCAATCTGTATGCTGAGCAAATAATCCGAGAATCTGGACTACATGCAGAAGAACGTGGCATCACAATTGGAGGAAGACTCACTAGTAATCTGCAATATGCAGACAACGTAACTGTGCTTGCTGAAAGTGAAGATGACTTGAAGCACTTACTGATAAAGATTAAAGACTATAGGCTGCAGCATGGATTACACCTCAATATAAAGAAAACAACTGGACCAATAAGCCACATCATAATAAATGGAGAAAAGATTGAAGTTGTCAAAGATTTCATTTTACTTGTATCCACAATCAACATACATGGAAGCAGTAGTCAAGAAATCAGATGTTGCATTGCGCTGGGAAAATCTGCTGCAAAAGACCTCTTTTAAAGTTTTGAAGAGCAAAGATGCCACTTTGAAGACTAAAGTGTGCCTAACTCAAGACATGCATGTTAAAGCTGGACAATGAATAAGGAAGACCAAGAAAGAGTTGATGCTGTTGAATTGTGGTGTTGGCCAAGAATACTGAAAATACTGTGGACTGTCAGAAGAATGAACAAATTTGTCCTGGAAGAAGGGCAGCTGAAATGGGCCTTGGAAGTAAAAATGGCCAGACTTCATCTCAGCTTTGGTCATGTTGTCAGAAGGGACCATTCCCTGGAGAAAGATATCATGCTCAGTAAAGTGGGGGGTCAGCAGGAAAGGGAAAGACCATCAACAAGATGGATTGACACAGTGACTGCAATGATGATCTCAAGCATAGCAAGGATTGTGAGGATGTCACATGATTGGGCAGAGTCTTTTTCTGTTGTACATAGGGTCACTATGAGTTGGAGCTGACTCAACGGCACCTAACAACAATGATGGACTTTAATCACATTTACAAAGTATTTGAGGAGCTCTGGTAGCGTAGTGCCTAAGGCACTTGACTGCTTACCAGAAGCCTGACGGTTCAAACCCACCAGTCACTCCTCGGAAAGAAGGTTGGGCAATCTACTTCCGTAGTGATACTGCCTCGGAAACCCAAGGAGGGATCGCTATGCATCGGGTCCAACTCGATGGCACATAACAGCAACAACAACAACAAAATATTTGATGTTCTTGTTATGTTGTTAGGTGTCATCGAGTTGTCTCCGACTCATAGCGACCCCATGCACAGCAGAATGAAACACCACCCAGACCTACACCAGTTCTGTGATCTCTAATATACTTGAGCTCATCACTGCAGCCACTGTGTCAATCCATCTCTTTGAGGGCCTTCCCCTATTTCATTGACCCTCCACCTTACCAAGCATGACATCCTTCTCCAGGGAATGTTGTCTTCTGATAATGAGACCAAAGCAGGTGAGACAAAGTCTGGCCGTTCTTGCTTCCAAGGAGCATTCTGGTTGCACTTCCTCCAGGAAAGATTTGTTAGCTCTTTTCGCAGTCCATGGGACTTTCAGGATTCTTTGCCAGCATGACAACTCAAAAGCATCAATTCTTCTTCAGTCTTCCTTATTCATTGTCCAGATCTCACATGCATATGAAGTGATTGAAAACATCATGGCTTGTGTCAGGCATACCTTGGTCCTCAAGGAGACATCTTTGCTCCTCAGAACTTTAAAGAGGCCCTTTGCAGCTGACTTGCCCAGTGCTATATGTCGTCTGATGTCCTGAATGCTGCTTCCATTGGCTTTGATTGTAGAACCAAACAGTGTGAAGTCTTTGACTTCAATATTTTCTCCATTTATCATGATGGTGCTTATAGGTCTAGTTGTGAGGATTTTTGTTTTCTTTGTATTGCGATGTAATCCATACTGCAGATTGTATTCTTCAATCTTCATCAGTAAGTGCTTCAAGTCATCCTCACTTTCAGCAAGCAAAGTTGTGTCATCTGCATATTGCAGGTTGTTAATGAGTCTTCCTCCAATCCTGATGACATGTTCTTCTTCATATAATCCAGCTTCTTGGATTATTTGCTCATTATATGTATGGTGAAAGAATACAACCTTGATGCATTCCCTTCTTGATTTTAAACCATGCAGTGTCCCCTTGTTCTGTTTGAATGACAGCCTCCTGGTCTATGTACAGGTTCCTCATTAGTACAATCAAGTGTTCTGGAATTCCCATTCTTCTCAATGTTATCCATAATTTGTTATGATCCACACAATCAATCTTTTGGATAGTCAGTAAAATATAATTAACATCTTTCTGGTAGTCTTTGCTTTCAGTTAAGATCCATCTGACATCAGCAATGATATCCCTGGTACCATGTCCTCTTCAGAATCCAGCTTGTATTTTTGGAAGCTCTCTGTCAATATACTGCTGTGACAATTTTTGAATTCTTCAGGTTTTCAGTCATTGGTGGTCAATGCATCAAATCTGTTCTTTAGATGGTCTCTAAAATCAGGAGGGATATATTCCAGGTCATATTTTGGCTCTCGTGGACTTGTTTTAATTGTCTTCAACTTCTAGTTGAACTTGCATATGAGTAGTTGATGGTCTGTTCCACAATCAGCTCTTGGCCTTGTTTTGCCTGAAGATAGTGAGCTTTTCTATTGCCTCTTGCGCAGATGTAGTCAGTCTGATTCCTGCATACTCCATGTGGTGAAGTCCACATGTTTAGTTGCCATTTGTATTGTTGAAAAAAGGTATTTGCAATGAATAAGTTGTTGGTCTTGCAAAATTCTATCATGCTGTCTCCAGCATTATTTTTGTCAACAAGGCCAAATTTTCCAACTACTGGTGATTCTTCTTTGTTTCCAACTTTTGCATTCCAGTCACCAGTGATAATTGACACATCTTGATTGCATGTTCAGTCAATTTTAGACTGCAGAAGTTGATAAAAATCTTCGATTTCCTCATCTTTGGCTTTGGTGGTTGGTGCATAAATTTGAATAATAGTAGTATTAACAGGTCCTCCTTGTAGACATGTGGATATTATCCTATCACTGACAGCATTGTACTTCAGGACAGATCTTGAAACATCTTTTGTGATGATGAATGGCACTCCATTCCTCTTCAAATTGTCATTCTGTCATTGTAGATCATATGGTTGTCTTCTTAAAAATGGCCAAAACCAGTCTATTTCAGCTCACTAATGCCTACGACATCAATCTTTATGTGTTCCATTTCATTTTTGACAACTTGCAATTTTCCTAGATTCATACTTTGTACATTTCATGTTTTGATTATTAATAGATGTTTGTAGCTGTTTCTCCTCAATTTGAGTTGTGTCATGTCAGCAAAAGGAGGTCTTGAAGGCTTTACTCTATCCATTTCAGTAAGGTTGGTTCTACTTGGATGATGCAGCTCTTTCCCAGTCCTATTTTGAGTGCCTTCCAATCCAAAGGGCTCGTCTTCCTGCACTGTATCAGACAATGTTTCTGAGCTATTCATAAATTTGCCCAGTAATGTATTAGGCAGTGTTTCTCTGCTATTCATAAGGTTTCCCCTGGCCAATTGTTTGAGAAGTGGATGACCTTCTCCTTCTTCCTAGTGTGTCTCAGTCTGTAAGCTGCATTGAAACTTGTGCAATATGTGGAACCCTGCTGGTGTTAGAAACACTGGTGGTGCAGCCTCAAGCCTCACAGCAACACACAAGCCACCACAGGATGACAAACTAACAAAGTTTGTCTGCCTTAGCTGTTCAAAACTTCTCCACCTTCCACTTGCCTTGATCCCTGCTGCTGCTTGTTCTGTCCTCCACCTGCCTTGGTTTTCCTTTCCCCCCTTTTCCACCTCTCGGGGGTGGGGGCTGGGTCCCTCCTCTTACCTGGATCCCTGATGCTGCTGCTCTCTCTGTCTCACCCCCCTGGCTTGGCTTCCCTTTCCCCTGCTTTCCTGCTTCTTGAAGGTGGGACCTGGGTCTCTCCCCTTACCTGGACCCTGTAGCTGCAAATCAAATATTTGATAGACACCTAAATTAGTGTTTGAATGGGTAAATGGAGATGTAGCTAGGCTAGAGAAGTTGACTCATAAAATTGACCATCACACTTGTGATGTGCTTCTCCATTTATTTATATCTCCATATTTAATATCTTTTCATAAATAAATTTTCTCTATAAAATTAAAAGAAAATAATTTTCTTTTCTGTTTTTAAATTTATGTTTTCTATTTATAACACCTCTTTCTATAGAGAAATGCAACTGAATTTGGTATTTTCTTTTGGGTATTTTATGTTTGCAGTTATTTCATTTGAAAGAATTGTTTTGTTTCTTTGCCTTTAGTGTTTATGTCTTTTTTTAAACTAAATGTTTTTAATTATGTGCAGTAAAATTTGCTCTTTGTGATGTGCAGTATTTTGAATTTTTAAAAATCTACAAAGTTATCTGGTTATCATCACAATCAAAATTTCATCACCCTCTCCCCCAAAATATCTCCGTGTCATCAATTTGTAGGCAATTCTTTCCCTTCCTATAAACCCTGGAATCCACTCATCTACTGTTTATCCTTAAGTCTTGCCTATTCCAGAATGTCACATAAATAGAATCACATTGTATATGAAGAAAAGTTCTCATTTCTTTTTGCAAAACATATAGGAATGTGTATTTAACTTTATAAGAAACTGCCAAATGTATTCTTACCAATAATATAGTAATGGTCTGGCTACTTTTCATCCTCATTAGCATTTGATATTATCAGTTTTTACATTTATTTTCTTATTCTTGAATTTTGAGGGTTTTTATTTATTTTTTTTAATATGTTCTGGATATAAGTATTTTATCAGATAGGAAATTTGGAAACATTTTATTCCAGTTTAAAGCTTTT
>NW_006921659.1:10825843-10826540 GCF_000298275.1 Orycteropus afer afer
GCAGTCTTTCTGCTTAGTCCGCCATCTTGCCGGAACTCAACAAAGTCTTTTTTAGAGCAAAATATTTTAGTTTTGATAATGTTTAACTTATTAACATATTCTTTTTGTTTTATGCTTTGGTGTTGCATCTAAGGAAGCATTTCTTAGCATAGTGACACAATGTCAGAAAGATTTTCTCTTATATTTTCTTCTACATGTTTTATCACTTAACATTTTATATTTAGGTCTATGGACAATTTTGAGTTAATCTTTTATGACTTCACATTCATAAAATGTTAATTATTTTTGCATATTAAACCTAATTTTCCAGGACTCTCTATTTTTTCTTTCTTTCTTTTCTTTTCTTTCTTTTTTTTTTGAGACAGACAAATGTACTTGTTTCTACTACCCAAATGGAATTTTACTTTTTTTGATCTAGGGTTTAAAAAGGCAAAAATCTGTACATTTTAGCCATGTCATGTGGGCTGTTTAGCAGATCAAACACATTGGCCATAAATGACTCAGTTAAAATAGTGTAACTGTACAGTGCCTCTGACACTATATCTGGCTGCACCTGGAGATACCAATTAGGGAGGTTAATTTATATTGCAGTAACATAATTTAGGATTCAGAAGAGGACGTGGAACAAGGGATATCATAGCTGTTGTCAGATGGATCTTGGCTCAAGGCAAAGAATACCAGAAAGAGGTTTACTTGT
>NW_006921659.1:10827573-10854363 GCF_000298275.1 Orycteropus afer afer
GTGTTTCGTTCTGCTGTGCATGGGGTCGCTATGAGTCGGAAACGACTCGACGGCACTTAACAACAACAACAACAACATAATTTTCTGTTTTCTGTCACTTTACATTGAAACTGTGTATTGTTGAGATACTTCATTTTCCCAGAAAAATTTCTAGGAAAAAGGGTGAGGTTTTTTGTAATTTGATCAGATTAACCTCTCAGATAATTGAGCAAGTGTCAGAGGATCAGTGGTATAGGATTTTTTTTTTTTTCTCTCAAGAGTATGTTAGAATGAGGAAGTTCTGTTGACTGCTGAACTCTAGGTCTGGCTTACAACTACAGTGAACATGAATCAGATGCTATCAATTCCCTGTATCTACAAACAAAATCTTTTCTTCTAACATGTTTAGTGATAATCAAATCTTTATATCTAGATATAATGTTACTGGGGAAAGGCAACTAATAGCTATTAAGTTTCTGCTCAGTGGCAACACAGAACACGATATTTACTGACATCCTAATTCAATGAATCTTCATGTAAATCTAGGTGATAAGTAATATTATTATCCTATTTCTGTAATTGAGGTTCAGAGAATTAATGTCTTGCTCACAGTCATGCACCTAGAAAATGGAGGCACCAGGTCTCAAGCCCAGATAATTATGCTTACAAAGCCCACAAGGGAAATCCAGGGAGGATTCTACTTAAATCTTTAAATTCTTTTTTTATATTGTTTTTTCTTATTGTTTTTGAGAAATGACCTCTTCTTGCTTTAGAAAGCTTGTTGCTTAGTACAACATCCTCAATACTGAAATACCCTTCCATTGAGGTACGGTGGCTGGCCTGGGTAAACTCCTTTTGGAACTGTCTCAGAATGTTCTAACCATTGTAACTCTGGTAGGCCATGAAGCCGTGGAGCTTTGGCACTGAAGCAATTAAAGAGAAATAATGAAGTCACTGTCTTCATCAGCCACAAAGGATCTTCTTCTTAGGGAGAACTATAAAGGGACATACAAAATCAAACAACTGAAAAATAGCTCTTGTTTACTCTCGGCAAAGAGGATTGATTTTTACTTGTTCTGTTTTCAATTAATTTACCTAATTTAACCTTTAAAAATGTCACCTTCCCTTCCAACCTCAGTAATAAATATAAATTTTTTTCCTGATTTAATTTTAGCAGCCTCCACATTTACTTTCGGCCGCAGCTGCCCTTTTAGGTTGAGTTGAGATTAGGAGGGAGGCAAGAGAGATATGAAAAGAAAGCTTTAAGAACATGCCTTTTCTTTATTGAATTTTACTAGTTCAAGCTTCCAGAATGTGTTGGTCTGTTAAATATATATAAATGTATTCTCTTTCACTGGGATAGGGATGTGGGGTTTGGGGAGAAAAATAGATCAAGGATAAGTTAATCAAATGAAACACAGTAGAGGATATCCTAGCTGAGGAGGAGTTCCGTTGTTTGAAACAAATGATTTCAGAGGCTGTTGCTGAATGAAATAAACTTCTTTTGGTTTGGTGTTGACTGATATCAGTGCGTGTGCACTACACTTACCCTCAGGTCTCGGTTGTTGTTGTTGTTATGTGCCATCGAGTCGGACCCGACTCAGCGACCCCTCCTTGGGTTGCCAAGGCAGTATCACTACGGAAATAGGAATGCCCAACATTCCTTCCGAGGAGTGGCTGGTGGGTTTGAACCGCCAGCCTTCTGGTTAGCAGTCAAGTGCCTTAGGCACTATGTTACCAGAGCTCCTACCTCAGGTCTCTAGCACTATGCTATAAAGCGGTGCTTTTCAAATTTTTATGTGGATGTAAATCACCTGGGGTGCTTGTTAAAATGCAGATCTGATTTATAAGGTCTGGGGTGGGGCTTGAGGTTGTACATTTCTTACAAACTGTCAGGTGATACTGATACTGCTGATCCATGGTCCGCATTTTCAGTTGCAGATTGATACAAAATTCAATCCCTGAAAGCATAATCTTGTTAGAGACACTACATAAAAATCTGGCCTGTGTTTACACATACTGTGCCCAAATACTGAGACGCATTTTGGTTAATTTTTTTTTTTTTTTTTTTTTAATTGAAGGCTGTGGTAGTTGTGTGTCATCTTGGCTGGGCCTGGGTTTTAGTGGCTGGGCAGCTGGATGTAGTTATTCCCCATGATGATATTGGCAATCAACTCTGTGGTGGACTCTCCTGGCACAGCTGAGTAGCTGCCTTTGGGATGTGGTCTGTTTCCAGTATATAAGAAGAAGCTTTGAGAAAGGTCTTGGCAGTGTTTTGGCATGCTTGGTATGACCCTGCATGTAGCCGAGTCTTCATTCAGCAGCCTGCCATATTTCCTGCTGATCTTGGGACTGTCTCTGGACTTGAACTAGTGACCTGCCATGTTATTTGGTAATCTTGGGAGTGTGTAATTTTATTTGTCAGTCTTGGGGTTGTCAACGTCAGCAGCCAGCAGCAGCCTAAGCTAAGAGATGTGTCCAGCTTCAGTGGTCTGGGAGCAAGAGGCAGCTGAAGCCCAAGGTCAAGGGACTTTCACCCAGCCCCGAGAGCTGGCACTTTGAACTCAGACTTCTAGCCTCCTAAACTATAAGGGAATAAAATTGCTGTTGGTTCAGGCTCTCCCATATGTGGTATTTTCTGTTAGAACAAAACTAGAGAACCAAAACAAAGGCTTCCACCAAGTATTTTTATCTAAGGAGGACAAAATGGATAATAATGGCTTCAATTCCTGACTTAGTTGAAGTTGGGCACTGTGCTAAGAACTTTATATATCTTACTGTTGTTAGCATCATTGAGTCAACCCCAGACTCACGACAACCCATGGAGAATAGAATTAAATCACAAGAATCAGTTTCCATTGGCTGATTGCCAAGCCTTCATATTTTACCTTAATCTGCAAGCTCCGTTGACACCTGTTCAGCATCACAGCAACATGCAAGTCTCCACTGACAGATGGGGGTGGATGTGTATGAGGGTCATTGGGCAGGAAGAGAACCCAGCTTTCCTGTATGGAAGGCGAGAATTCTACCACTGAACCACCACTGCCTTCTTATATATATTTTGCTACCTTATTCTCACAACCTCAATGGGAGATCTAAATTATTTTTCGTATCCACAGAAAAGTGAAATAAGGCACAGAGCAATGAGTCCATAACTCTCCCGGAGGCCATACAGCTAGTAAAGGTGTCGAGGCTAAATTCAAACGTTAGTTGTTTGCCACTAAAACCTGTGCTTAATCACCATCCTATAAAAAAATACTGGCTAGTCATTTGGAAACTTATTTTTTATGAAATTGAAAGACGGAGGACATGGACTTTGAAATCAGATTCAGAATCAAAGGTTGAGACTTCCTAGCTATCTGGACCTGTGAAACTCTTGCAGCTGTCTTCCCAGCATTTGAAAAAGGGGTATTATATGAATTTCTCTTCTTTCCATTATGAAGTTGTTAAGACCAAATGAAATCAGATGTGGCATGCCTAGTGAACTGTAAATCAGCACATAGAGGTAGTTACCTCCACTCTCCAAATATTTTTGTTCATTGCATGTCCAGTAGAAGAACAGGCATGATGACTTTGAAAAAAACTAAACGTTTGGCCAGGGCTCATTGTGAACCATGGAGATGCCATGTGCAACAGGATTTGACCATTGCGATTGATGGGGTTTTCAATGGCTTTTTTTTTTGAAGTAGATCATGACTTTCTTTCAATTTATTATGAGTTGAGGCTGACTCAAAGACAACCAACTGCAACAACAACATTGAGAACCTTTATGTAAATAGGGAGTTTTCTTCATTTTAGTCACATCACAAAGTCAAAAACAGGTATAGTTCAGGGCATTCATTATTACCCTGCCCAACCTGGGGGCTGTTTTCTTATGTTCCATTTGAAGAAGGTAGGAACTGTGATCTCTAAATTCTTTTCTGAAACCTGAGTGGTTTTTTTTTTTTTTTTTATTGTGATTTGGCTTAAAGTTTACAAAGCAAATTCATTTTCCATACAGCAGTTCATACACATTGTGTTTCATGACATTGACTGCAATTCCTCACAATGTAACAGCTCTCTTCCCACTTCCTCCCCATAGTTACTTCTTCCTTATATCCTTCCCTCCCATGCACTCCTTCCCCCTGAACTTTTTCCCTGTGCAAACACTGTCCTTCTGTTCTCCCATGATTGATCGCTCTGAGGAGTGTATCTATTGAAGTAAATGTTCACCCCATATACCTGTCTATTGCTTTGCTGTTTTTTTTTTGTTTGTTTGTTTAATTGTGATTTGGGTGAAAGTTTGCAGAGCAGTTCATACATGTTTCATTTCATGATATGGATTGAATCATAATGTAATAGCTCTCTTCCCACTTTCTCCCTGTGGTTACCTTTTCCCCTGTATCCCTCTTTCTATGCATTCCTGCCCTCTAAGCAGTGCAAATACTCTCCCAGTGCAAATACTGCCCTTCTGATCTCCCATGATTGATTATTCTAAGGAGTGTACCTACCTGATGTAAATGTTCACCTTATATGCCTGTCTATTGTTTGGGTGGAAGCCGCAGGAGTGAGTTTAATTCCAGGGCCAAAGGGTGACTAGGGGTCATAGTGTTGGGGATTTCTGTAGTCTCAATTAGACAAGTAAACCTGGTCTTTTTTTTTTCTTTTTTATGATTTTGAGTTTTGTTTCACATTTTTCTCCTACTCTATCTAGGATCTCTCCTGCACTGATCCTTTTCCAAGTGGTTGACAGTGGTATCTGGGCACAATCTAGTTCTTCTGGTCTCATGATCATGTAGGCTGAGGTTGACATGGTCCTCTAGTCCCATGGACTAATTGTTTCCATGTGTTTTTGGTTTTCTTCATTGTTCTTTGCTCTCGATGAGGAGAGACCAATTATTGCATCTAGATGGCTGTTGCAAATTTTAAGACCCCAGTCGCTACTTACCAAACTAGGTTGTAGGAGCTCTGGTAGCATAGTGCCTAAGGCCTTTGACTGCTAACAAGAAGCCTGGCGGTTCAAATCTACCAGACACTCCTCTGAAGGAAGGTTGGGCAATCTACTTCTGGAGTGATACCACCTCAGAAACCCATGGAGGGGTCGCTATGAGTTGGGTCCGACTTGACAGCACATAACAACAACAAACTAGGATGTAGAACAATGTCTAACACCTGATTTTTTTTTTTAAATTTTTCTTTCAATTGATTTATAACTATTGTCTGGTTAGATATTTTTGCAGATATTGGATGATGATGGTGATGATAATGATGTTGATTATTTTGCAGTTTTGCCTCTCTTCCTTTGCTTGAAATTTTTCTCAATTCCTGGTAAAGGAAGTTGTCTTATAATAAAATAAGCTACAACTAATTAGTTTTCATTCTGAGTAAACCCAAAAGTAGAAAAGAACTTATAGGAATGATGAAATAAGGTACTATCTTCAGGCTTTGAGTTAAGGAAATTACTGTTCAGTGCACGATGCAATCTACTTCCGTAGTGATACTGCCTTGGCAACCCAAGGAGGGGTCGCTATGAGTTGGGTCCGACTCCACGGCACATAACAATAACAACAACAAAGCACGATATTTTAGACAGAGGCCTGTTTTAGGGGAAATGTGATCTGGAGCCTACAGTCAGCAGATATCACAAATCTCACAGCCAAGAGGAAGCAGCAGGAATGAAGTTATATGATCCGCTTGTGTGGAGTCAGGAGAAAACCAGGTACAGAATAAATTCCTGAGCTCCACAGGGAGAGGGCAGAGGTAAAACTTGGCCAGGATTGAGAGGAGATTTGGAACCTAGACAAATGCTGTAGAAGAGAAGTGAAGTAGTCAAATAACTACTACACCTGGGAAATCATGGAAAATGGGGCATCGTTTTTAGAAATAATAGTAACAATTACTATGTAATGCTCTTTAGTTTATACACTAACTTTATAATGCTGAATATCATTCTGACATTTCTTTTGCATTAGAAATATACCTCTCCACACTACAACTGATGACATTAAGCTTCAGAAATATTGAGTTATTTACTCCTGAAGTGAACAAACTAGAAACTGCTTTGTCCCATTCTGATGGCTTGCATGTTTGCTGTGATGCTAGAAGCTATGCTAGAAAAATTTCCATTACTAGCAAGGTCACTTATGGTGGACAGGGTTGAATGGAGCTTCCAGACTAAGACAGACTAGGAAATAAGGCCTGATGATCTACTTCTGAAAACTAGCCAGTGGAAACCTTATGGAAAACAACAGAACATTGTCCAGCATAATGCTGGAAGATGAGACACTGCAGGTTAGTAGACTCAAAATATGATTGGGGAAGAGCTGCCTCCTCAAAGTAGAGTCAACCTTAATATATTCTTCTTGTTCCAAAATTAATTCTTACATCTTAAATGAAATTTAAATTAAATTTTATTATGTTTGATTTTTAAGACAATTCTAAGGAGAATACAAAATGTCACTGTGCACTTGTGTTAATATTCTAGGGACTTCCACATCTGCCTCTAATTGGGATGGAAGGAACCCTGTCTTCTTGCTGAGGGAGGAAGAGAAATCACATTTTCTGGAGGCCCTGTGGATTCATAGAATACTTTCACAATATCTATATTATCTAGAGTGTGATATTGGTAAATATAGGTTTCAGTGGATTGACTGAAATTTGTAAGACATTGAAAACTGTATTCACAAAGATAATAACCGGGCAAAATGAAACAGTTTTCAGAAACAATTAGTGAAATAAAAGATCAATGTTGTTATGTGCCATTAAGCTGATTCTGATTCATAGCAACCCAAGGTGACAAAGTAGAACTTCCCCACAGGGTTTTCTAGGCTGTGATCTTTATAGGAAGGAGCCCAGGAAGCACCGTGGTCAAGTTCAGCTGCTAACCAAAAGGCATGAGTTTGAATCCACTGGTGCTCCACTGGAGAGAGATGTGGTAATATGCTTCTGTAAAGATTTACAGTCTTGAAAACCCTATGAGACAGTACTAATCTGTTATGTAGGGTTGCTATGAGTTAGAATCAGCAATGGATTGATCTTTGTAGTAACAGGTTAATGTTTACAGGATCAGATTGTCAGCTCTTTTCTCTTGTGGAGCTGGTGTGTGGGCTCAAGCTGCCAAAGTTACAATTAGCAGCTGAGCACTTGACCATTGTGCCACTAGAGATCCTTAAAAGAGTAATAAGTCCTTTGTAATATAACTGTAACAAAATTCTTTGAGATAATTTCTTAGTAGTTTATGTTCAATTGAAATTTTTAATTTGATACATCTGTTTTAAATTTTTCTATTATAAAATACAAATTTTATTTTATCTTTCATTATTGTTGCTGAGTTTCCTGTAAATTTTCAGAAATTAAGAGGTGGGGGTACATATGGCCAATTTTTCCTGAATTACTGTGCTCAGACACCGTGTGACCAGAAACCATAATTTGCTACCCTTCATCAAGAAACTGTTAAATGAGAGTCCTCAATGCTGAATCCTGCTGGGTATTTGGAAACTAAAACCACTGGAATGATTCAAATTGGATTGAAAGATGGAATGACCTGATAATCAACAAATCCAGGTGCATCTCCAGCCCAAAAAGTGTTGTTGAATTGATTCCTATTCCTAGTGACTCCATAGGACAGAATAGAAGTACCCCATAGGGTTTCCAAGCCTGAAAACTTTACAGAAGCAGACCACCACAACTTTCTCCCACGAAGCAGCTGATGGGATCAAACTGTAAACTTTTTGACTAGCAGCTGAATGCTTTCACCACTGCACCAGGGCTTCTTCTCAGACCCAAGGATAGTATGTATCGGCAGTACACTTGTATACATAATATTTTCATTGTCTCTGGCCTTCTTCCTTGAATATCCCAACTCTGTACCTCTCCTAGAACATGGATTCGGCTTGTGGCCTCTGCCTGTCAACCTCTTTCCCTTATTGTTCTTCTGGTGAATGAATTGTTTATAAAAGTCCTTGTTGTTGTTGTTATGTGCTGTCAAGTTGGACCCCACTCATGGCAACCCCTCCTTGGGTTTCCGAGGCAGTATCACTACAGAAGTAGATTGCCTCATCTTCTTTCCAAAGAGTGGCTGGTGGGTTTGAACCACCAGCCTCCTGGTTAGCAGTCAAGTGCTCTAGGCACTATGCTACCAGAGCTCCTATAAAAGTCCTTAAATATCTGCTATTCATATTCAGGTTTCCCTGACCCTCTACCTACAACTGGACACTGCTTCCTTTCACTGAAAACCATATCATTATTAGCATACGTGACCATGTGCAGGAACCATGTGCTATTCATACCAAAAAAAAAAAAAAAAATCCACAGACTCACTGCTATCAAGTTGATTCCAACTCATATCAACTCTCAGTGGGTTTCAAGGCTGTGCATCTTTATGGAAGCAGACAGCTCCATCTTTCTTCTGTGGAGCAACTGGTGGTTTCAGACCACTGAGCTTTTGGTTAGCAGCCAAATGCCTTAACCATTACACCACTAGAGTTCCTTGTGTTATTCATAGACTGTTATCCAAATATTCCCAGTATTTCCAGTGACTAGCTGTGAGTTGGAATTGGCTGCAGAGCAGTGAATTCTTTCTTTTTTGGAGAGTTTGAATAAACAAGTTAATTAATACATAATCATGGATTGGTTGAGAATAATTAAAATAACACTGGGAGGCAATGTGGCAGAGCAGAAAAATTCTTGAAATAACGAGACCAACCGGCTGTACAAGTTGGTAGTTATGTGACTTTGGAAGTCAATATTTTCTTTTAGCCACAATTTCTACATATTCAAAATGGAGATAATATTGTTCTTTTTAGCCACCATCCAATTGGCCCTTAACTCATGGTGACCTCATGAGCAAGGAACACAATTCTTCTTGGTTCTGAGCCATTCCCATGATTGGTTGCAGACTAGACCATTGTGATCTTTACTGTTTTCACTGGTTGATTTTTCAAAATAGATTCTAAGACTTCTTTTCCTAGTCAATCATCTTAGTCTGGAAGCTCCCCTCTAACCTGTTCCACACCATAGAGAAACATAAGCTTCCACAGACTAGTGGTGGCTGATCATGAGTTGCATTGGCTAAGAATCAAACCTGAGTTTCCTGAATGGCAACTCAGAATTCTACCACTGAACCATCACTGACTCCAATGAAGATGATAATTGTTACCAATTAAAAATTTAGGAATGGAATGTAAGTATTAATATGAGAGAACAGATGAGAAAACACCCAAGTTCCCAGCATACGTGGTTGTTCACATTTCCGTCCTTTACTCTTCTTTCCCAAACACTGAAATAACTTGAGATCTTACTTTTTCTGTTGGCATGAATGTCTCTGTACAAGCAAAAGTAACAGGCCATGCTTGTCTGCAGGTACATGCACACACACATACACACACAACCACAGGGAGTCTTTGTTATAGAGGCTATTCCTATTTTAGATCAATTTAATGTGTCTATTAAAAGATTTTTAATTTAAGGGGATTTCACGTTAACTTCTTATAAAGATTGGGATGCAAAATGATTTTTTTTTTTGTTATCAATAACTGTTTTGAAAAATGTAGATTCTTCAAACATCTGTCCCACATATGCATTTCTTAAAGAACACATTGTCATAATGCTCTTGCCAATAAACCATTCTTCATTTTAGCATTTTCATTATGCATTCTGATTTTTAACCTTGAAGGTTTTTAATGGAGCTATATAAATTTGTCTCAAGATGACATGAAATATTACTAGATCTTTTTCTATATAAGTGCATATCATCTAAGCTGGCATTATTTTTGGTGAATCCAAGAACATATTACCCAAGTAAGTCAACTCAATATTTATACTGGTGACATAAGATTTTTCTATTATATTTTTTATTATAATTAAACTGAGTGAAAATAATTATTATTTGTTGATGAGTGTCTAATTATAAAGATTCTGGCTGCTTGGTTACCAGGGATGGGAGGGAAGGGGAAGGGAGGGAAAATAGATGGATAATTAAGAGACAGATTTGATATAGGTGAAAGGGTTTAAAAAATAAAAAAGAATTTGGCTGCTGTGTTTAAACTTCATGTACTTTTTGACATAATGATGTAAGCAAATTAAAATTTTCCCAACCTCATCAGGTCATGATAATTGTTTTTTCAGCCATCCTTAGCACTGCTCTAAGCTAAAACTTCTTCACTGACAAAGTCTTATACCCTGAAATGCAGCTGTTTAAAAATTCTTCTCCTTCAAATATCTATCTCTTTCATTTACCTTAATCTACTATTTATTTTTACTGTGATCTCCAATTGTTCTCCTTCCTTAATGTTTCCTAATTGATTCTCCTATGTTGACATCATTTACTTCTCCTCTCTACCTGGACTCCATGGGCAGCCATTTCACATGTATCCACTCTTACATCTTTCCTTGCCTTTTGTTCTTGTGTCCTTTCTGCCTTTGATTCTCCAACTGTGGTTGATCCTGATCGCCAACTTTCTCTCGGGAGAAAACTACTCATTCTTCCACTCACTCAATACACATTTATTCACTTCCTTTTATGTTCCAAGAATGGTGCCAGATGCTGGAACACAGAAGGAAATATTTTCTGTATCCTTGAAGTTTAACATTTAATCAGGAGATTACTTTATATTCATATAACTACTACCCTGGGGCCTTGTACTTACTTCTCAATCCTTTTGTTCACTCCTACTGGTTATCCTTTGATCTTGTTGTTGTTGTTGTTGTTGTTGTTATGTGCTATCGAGTCAGACTCAACTCAGAGCGACCCCTCCTTGGGTTTCCGAGGCAGTATCACTACGGAAGTAGATTGCCCAACCTTCCTCTGAGGAGGGGCTGGTGGGTTTGAACCCCCAGCTTTCTGGTTAGCTGTCAAGTGCGTCAGGCATTATGCTACCAGGGATCCCATCCAAAAATGGTCATAAACACTCTCTTGATAGATACTCAAGGGAATTTGATAGAAATTCAGTCCCAGTCTCAGAACTGAATCAGAATCTGCATTTTAATAAGAACTTCAACTGTATTATGTGCATATTGAATTGAGTAAGCACTGGTCCATGAAAACACCCATAGCCAAGTGCTCTCATTTTTCACTCTTTTCAAGCCCAAATCAGACCCATATCCTTACTGTTAATGGAGGGTCTTACTATTAGTGACAAGATGGTTGAGGTCATCTGATATGAGCTCCTTCAACTTTCCTTCTACCTGAAGGGTTTTTTCTGTATGTTCATATCCCTCTCTTTTTAATCACATGTTCTTCCTCTTGCATGGGCAAGTGTTTCCCTTTTAGCTGTTGATCACTTTTCCTTGCTGCAAACTTACCCCATTAATGAACTCTTCCTTTATCTACATTTCCCATTTCTCCAGTCTTTAAGACTGTTGCTCTTTGTCTTCTAGAGATTTTCTCATATGTTAAAAACCTTCCAATGACTCTTGTCTCCTGTGGCCTACAATCTAAAATGAGTTGGAGCTCAGAAGTTTAGGAGCTCATGAGATTGAAAAAACTAACTTCTGTACACCAAACAGCAGGAAAGAAGATTGATGCCCAGGGATTTTTAGCAGTGAAGATCAGGTTAAGGATGTGTCAAGTGTATTGCTCAGATGGCCACAAGGCAGCTGCCATTAAAATGTGGAAGAGAAGGATGGGATCAACACAGAATTCAGTGACTGGTAGAAGAGAGTGGCAGGCTTAAAACCCATGATCAGAAGAGACCCCTGGCTGTGATTGCTTTTACATGTAACTGACTGAAAGCAAATATATTTGAAAACTATTATGTTTTGGGGGAATTGTATTGCCAAAACAACCAATGTTGAAGCCTGGAAATTAAGTGATATTTTAACATCTAACCTCAATTGTGACCCTTCAAAACTTTATCAGTAGGAAATAAGCTAAGCACAGTATAGCCTACCATACGGGTGTACACTCCAATATGTAACATAAGTGGGACCATAAAGGAAAAGGGAAAAGGGATCTTCCATGGCCTGTTACCTATTTTTTTAATGGTCTTAAAGAAAATAATATTTTTTAGCATTTTTAAAGGAATTTGAAAACATCATCAAGAAAAACAACTGCAGAAAGAATATGCAACAGATACACTATGTAGCTTGTAAAGCTTATAAGATTTATTATATGGCCCCTTAAAGGAAAAGTTTGACACCCATTGTCTCAGAGGGCAAAACTGAGGACTTTGGACAAGGTCAAGTGAGTTACCTTAAGAAAACAAGGACTTACTTCACTAGCAGTGCAGAGTATTTGTAATTCCTAACCAGGAGAATTTGATAGTTGCTGTCAATTGTGGCTTCATACATTCTTCCCCTTTATATATGATGGTGACTATTGAGGTTATTCTGGTCCTGCCTTCTTTTAATATAAAGTTTTGGGGAACAGATCTGTTGTCATTTTGTTCATAGACCAATAAATAGACTTGAGGAGGTAAGTCTGGACATTACATAAAGAACAGCCCCATCACCTGTGATCCTGACCTTTTAACTGGCTGTGACATCAGAATGGGTTTTGGATTACTTCTCTGGAGCAGAAGAAGGGTGAGCATGGATAATTGGCTGGCTAGAGGGGCTACTGATTAAGTGTCTATTTTCTCTTCTTTTCCTTTTGTAAATAGAACTCGTAGTGTTTTTGCTGGACACATAGTTGTGCAGATAGAAAAAACAAAAAACAACCAAACTTACTGCCATCAAGTCAGTTTTGACTCATAGTGACCCTTCTTTGGGGTTCCAAGGTGGTATTTCTATAAAAGTAGATTGCCCAGTCTTCCTTCTGAGGAGTGGCTGGTGGGTTTGAACCACCAGCCTTCTTCTGATTAGCAGTCAAATGCCTTAGGCACTATGCCACCAGAACTCCCTGTGCAGATAGAGGGAGTATTTTTCCCAGCCTCCCTTCCAGCTAGAGATGGTCATGTAACTAAGTTGTAGATGATGAGATACAAATGGAGATGATAATGCAACTTTTAGGTAACTGCTTTAAAGAGAATTAGTTGCTGTGGGCTTCTCTTTGCAAAATGGCAAAGATTGTAGCACCCCTAGAATTCATGAGTTAAGGAAGGACTGAGCTGCCTAGATAGCTCTGGACCCTTATCTTTCAGGAGGGAGAAATAAATGACCTTATTTAAGCCACTGCATTTTGGGGGCAATGGTGGCATAGTTGCAAAAGTGCTCAGCTGCTAACTGAAAGGTTGGTGATTCAAACACACTAGATGTTCAATGAGAGATAGATCTGGCAGTTTGCTTTCTTAAAGATTTATAGCCTTGGAGATCCTATGGGGCAGTTCTACTCTGTCCTATAGGGTCACTATGAGTTGAAATTGACTCAATGGCAATGGAATTGGTTTATGTTACAGCAGTTCAGAGTATACCCTAACTAATAAAACGCCCAAATTTTATTAATCTCAAATATCATCATATCCATGAAGCTTTTTTCATCCTCCCAACTCAACTTATTCTCTTTCCTTTGAACTCTTAACAGTGCTTTCCTCTTTTCTTATAGCACTGAGCACACTTTGTTTTATGGTCGTTTTTATTGCCTTTCTCAGCAGCTAGATTCTAAGCCCTTTGGGGAATGTGAGGAGAGGAAAAAGCAGTATTTAACTCATAGACTAGACTCTGTAGGTTCACACACAGTGCTTGGAATATAAAAGTTATTAAATAAATATTTGCTTAATTGAATTGACTGTTTAATTATTCTCTATGAAGTATATGTTCTCTGACTGAATGGATATGGAAAGCAGTGAGATAATGAACCCAGGTGAGAAATCTTTCAAATAAGTGGTTACAAATAGTGATGCACATTATATATAAAGCTTTTTTCTTTCTCCTTGCAATATCTTATTAGCCACAGATGACTGATATCTTTGGTGAATATTTTTCTTAAATGTATTACTTTTTCTTGAGTATCCTTAAACAGAAAGGCCATTGCCTCAAATTGTAATTGTAGACTACTTAATACAAATTTCTTTTTGCAACAAAAGAATTTTGAAATTAGGGTGATGTTTAAACAGGTAGTATGGCTTATTAGTAATGAAAATGGAATTTAGTATTAAATTGTTCTGCTTGGATTCCAGCTTTACCAGTTACTAGCTGTGTGACTTTAGGGAAGAAGCTTAGCCTTTCCAAACCTGCCTTCACATCTGTAAAATGAGTAGAACAGCAACTACTTTACAAAGTTAAATATATAGATTTATAGATAAATAGATATCTACTTATTGACTATCTCCTTATCTGATATTTTACATTTATGACAAAAGTAAAAATTCTACTGAGTATTTTTCACATTAATGATGTACTTCTGGCAGTAAGGAACACCTCAGTGTGTGGCTAGAGTTACCACTGGTTGTGTTGGTAAAGGTTATGTATCAATTTGGCTGGGCCATAACTCTCAGTGATTTGGCATTTATGTTATGATGTAATCTAGCAGTGATATGATGAAGTAAAATGGCAGTTATGTAGTGATATAATTTGGCAGTTATGTAATAATGTACTCATCCTCCATTTTGTAATCTGATGTGGTCATCCTCCATTTTTACATAATACTAATTTTCTCATAATGACCTGGTCTTTGGAACCTAACCATGTTGGTAAGCGAAGAGTGAGTATATATATAAAACTAATATATATAAAGCACTGTATTATCTTGAGGTAAATCACAGATATCATTTCATTCATAAGCATTTCAATATTTTTAAAAGATAAGAATTTTTGTTAAAACACAGCCATAATGCCATTGTCCCTCCTAAAAACAAAACTAAAAACAAAAACAAAACCACTGCTATAGAGTCAACTTTGATTCTTAATGACCCTGCAGAATAGAGTAGAACTGCCTCATAGGGCTTCTAAAGCTGTAAATCTTTGTTGAAGATGACTGTGACGTCTTTATTCTGAGAAGCAGCTGGGGGGTTCAAACTGCCTATCTTTCAGTTAGCAGCTGAGAGCTTTAACCACTGCATAACCAGGGCTCCTGTCATTACAACAGCCATTTCAAATGAACAAAACATTCTTAAAGTCATCAGGTATCTTGTTAACTCACACTCACTCACTCACTGCTGTCAAGTTGATTCGACTCATAACGACCCCTCCTTGAGTTTCCATGGCAGTATCTCTACGGAAGTAGATTGCCCAATCTTCCTTCTGAGGAGTGGCTGGTGGGTTTGAACCTCCAGCCTTCTGGTTAGCAGTCAGAGTTCCTAAATATCTTCTTAGAGATAAAATTTCATATGTATCATAAAAAATGCCCTTTGTTTTGAAAAATGTAACAATTTACCAAGAAATTGAAAATTGCTAAGCACAGATAATTTTTAAAAAATGATTTTTTTAAAGATCCAGTCCCATAAAGTGAACACAGAATTCTTTTGTAATTATAGAATGAAACACCTTGTATCATATTGTCTTAATAACTTGGGTTATAACAAGATATGTAGTAAGCTTCCTGTCATACATCACAACAGAGATTCAGTGCTGAAATCTCTCCACACAGTTTCTTTCTGATTAAATAATTTAGTGGCTGCCTGATGCATATGTAGCTTCATCATTTCCCATTATCTTCAAAGATGACATTGTAGGTATCGGTAGTTCCCTGTGGCATACTTCTACTCTTGGTTAGATAAAGGTGTAAAATGATTACCAAGAGAATGGGTTTCATTTTGCACTTCCTGCCTTTATCTCAAGTATCTATCCCTCTTCTCTGTGGACGTGTGCTGGGCACCTGCCTCAGGAGAACTCCAGAGGTGGGTTTTGAGTGGAGCATACAGGAAGCAGAAGACATGGCTCCTTTCCCTTAGGAGCTTATACCCTAGCTGAGGACAAAACACACACATAGAAAACGACATAAAACCAATAAAACCATTACATTAACAACTGAAAAAGCAAAGGGCAGACAGAGTTCCTAAGTTCTGATAGGGTGCGGCACCCTGGAGAGATCAGAATCAGGTGGGTTTAATTGAGAAAGGCTTTTGGAATGAGTAACCTTGAATTGAGTTTGCTAGGAGTTGATAGACATAAATTTGAGTAGGATGAAAAAGGCATTCTAGGTGAGAGGAAAGAAACAGAAGCAGAAACAAGGAGTCATCAGTGGAGACTGAGTTTAAAATGAGTGGGGCCTGGATTAATGAGTTTTTTTGCATTGGTTTGATGCTAATATAGAAGTATATTAAGGAAAACATGAGCCATGAATGGATATGACTTATGCAAATTTTGAAAACCATCATTTCACTATTATAGGACTTTTCAAATGTTTCTGACTGAAGGAATTATTATTGTGTAGGCATAGATGTTCTGGAAGCAAAGATGAGGAAAGCATAATAGCTTCTAAAATGAAACAGGCACAACATCTGGGAGAACATATGCATGTAGCATGGAGGAAACAGACTTGGGTGTCAGTTTAAAAAACAAATTCCAATCAATGTGTGCCAGTTGGCAATAGATAGTTTTTTTTTTTTAACTGATCTTGGATGTATACAACAGTGATGGAACCATAGATATGTTGAGTTTTGGGTGTAACTGTGATTTTAATGGAGATAAAGAAAAATAAATTACTCTGTGAATAAAAAAATAATGATTATAATTCTAATACATAATTCTTATCATTTATACTTTTCCTTTCTTCATCCAACTGATATGCACTAAATGTCTGTTGGGCTGCAATAATCAATTGCACTTGTGTGAGATTTCAGTCCTAAAATAATCAATGTGCAGGAAGAGGCATTGTGAATCCATTTTGCTGATAGAAGAATGACAGGCATTAAGATATTGCAGACAGTGGTATCTGCAAGGCTTAGACTCTGGTCAGAAGTACCACTGGGGTTGATAGCAGTGGTCTTTGCAGTAGAGTCAAGTTCCTGGCAGTTCAAATTGTAGCATGTACTTATTGGAGGCCTCGGCAGGAGGTGAGTTACCTAAGGCTGCTCTTAAAGGTTGGTTTGGGGTACTGTTTGTGGAAACTTTGGCCTTATGCCTGGTTCTTCATCACTTCCAAATGTTCTGTCAAGTACTCAGTATCTTTTAGGAAACCCTTTTCAGCATCAGTAACCAGAGTTAAGGTCTTTTGCTTGCAACTAGGAGTCTTGATATAGAAGCAAAGAGGGAGAATTTGAAGAAGGAAATGCACTCCTTTGAGTTTCTGATGAAGACTGATAAGAGTGTTAATACTCTTAAGGAGATAGAGAATAGACAGTAAAATTTTAAAGAACAAAAAGCTTTTGAAGAAAAAAGGCTTCAATATGACAGAAGTTTGTGGAAGAGAGAAGTTATAGGAACAATTGAATGTGTAAGGAGGCAAGGCTACTAGATTGATCAAAGTCCAGGAGCATTAGTGAAAAGGGTAATAGAGAGAGTGGGTAAATTTTCAAGAGCCCTGGTGGCATAGTGCTTAAGGCATTTGACTGCTAATTGGAGAATTGGCAGTTCAAACCCACAAGCCACTCCTTGGAAGGAAAATTGGGCAATCTGCTTCTGTAGAGATACTGTCTCAGAAACCCAAGGAGAGGTTGAATCAACTCTACAGCAGTTAGTGAGCTTGAGATAAACTTTCCTCTTTCTTCCTCCCTCCCCCCCTCCCCCCTAGAAAGGAAGGTTAAGAAAGGGACAGCATTGGGTGAAGATGAAAGGAATGTTAAAGTAATAAAAAGGGAATGGAGAGAATGGAGTGACATGGGAGGAAAGGGGATCTGAGAATGGGTGGTTTTGAGAGCTTATTGAGAAAGATTTTATAAACTTGGATTATAGAAAATGTAACAGAAAGTTTAATGAAAATGAATAAAAACATTTCTGAGCAGCAACATGTTGCATTTTGATATATGGAGTCTGAATGTGAAGCGGTATCCACCACTCAATCCTTACAGTTGCTCATCACCCTTAAGAAGTCTAGGAATCTTGGAGCTGGGCAGGAGTCTATAGAGTACTGGTGGGTTACATGCAATTTGAGGTAGTAGTTCAAGTAGTTCAAGGTGAATGGTAGTTCAAGGAAAGATAAAGGTCTGAAAGCTTTCAAAGCACTGAATGTTTTCTATTTCCCAGAAGTTATTTCTCCTTCTTCCTCTACTCTCTGTTCTCCATTTCATTTCCTTTGATATCTTAAAACTCCCTCAGCCCATTTATCTAGTTTTTACCCCTTCTCTGATTTTCTCACAATCTCCTTCCGGTTTACCTTCTCTCACTTCTCCTTGCCACTTCATGATATATTTGCCTCAAGCTCCAGCTGTTTTTTTTTTTTTTCTCTTGCTATTTTAATTCCTGATTCTTTAGCCTTCTCCCTAAAGTTAATTTTTTTCCCCTTCACCTTCTCTGACTTTTATCTTTTTCTTTTTATCCATTTATATACTTCTTATCTTGTTTCCCAAACTTCCTAGTCCTTTCAGTCTTTGCCCTTTACTTTTTCTTTTCTTTTTCAACCAACATTTTGTTCCTTTTTCTTTCCATTATATTTCATCCTCTGTTCTGTCCTGTCTTTCTCCAATCCCTAAGGAATTCAGGCCTTCATTTTTTAATCCTCTTTGCCATTTCTTACTCATTCTCTTCTTAGCTGTTTTTGAGTCACTAAGGTAATTTCATTTTTAACCCACCATAGTCTGACACGATTGTACTTCTTGGTCCCAGTAGGTTACAAATAAATATATGACCTCTCCTTGTTAATAGGGCTATTTGAGATGGGACAAGGAGCCCTGGTGGCACTGTGATTGAAGAGGTTGGTGGCTAAGGCGAAGGTCAGTGGTTTGAATCCACCCACTACTTTGAGAATGAAAGATGTGGCAGTCTGCTTCTGTGAAGATTACCGTTTTGGATATCCTTTTTGGGCAATTCTGTCCATAGGGTCACCATGAATCAGAATTGACTTGATAGCAGTAGGTTTGTTGGGTTTTGGCATGGGACATTGGGGCAGGAGAGAGAAACAACAATAACAAGCAATAACTCACTACCAGTCAATATTCAAATCTAAATGTCTGTGCTAAATTTTTAAGTTCTTCTTTTATTTAACCATGTTTCATAAATTCAGCTTTATTCTTCTCCATCAGCCACACTCTTCTTTATTCAACTGAGTACTTCCACTCTCTTATGACTATTCAATCCCTACTGCTAAATACTTGCTGTTGTTTATATTGTTTTTTTCCTTGAAACAATCATTCTCTCTCTGCTTTTCTAAGCTTCCTATAATACCTTGCCTCCTGTGAATATTCTAGCTTTTTACTGATCTGCTTTTCTTTGGAGTGCTTGCATGGCAAAAACAGTTAAGTGCTAGGCTTCTAACTGAAAGTTGGTGGTTCGAATTCACCTTGAGGTGCCTCACATGAAAGCCTGCTGATCTACTTCCAAAAGGTCTCAGCTAGTGAAAATTGTATAGAGTGCAGTTCTAGTCTGAACTATTTCTATTCATGGCAATAAATTTCTATTCATTGCCATGAATAGAAATTGACTTGACAGCAGCTTTTTTTAAAAAATCTTTTCTTTGAATTCCTATGGGACTGGTTATACCATACAACTTAAACCTAAATTATGTTGTCCTAAGTATTTTCCCTATTGCTCATCTGTCAACTTGTCGTACTGTAAGGCTTGTGTGTTGCTGTGATGCTGGAAGCTATGCCACCAGTATTTCAATTACCTGCAAGGTCGGTCACCCATGGTTGATGGGTTTCAGTGGAGCTTCCAGAATAAGACAGACTAGGAAGAAAGAAGAGGTGATCCACTTCTGAAAAACTTGGCCACTGGAAAGCTTATGAATAGCAGTGAGATATTGTCAGATACAGTGCTGGAAGATGAACCTCACAGCTTGGAAGGCACTCAAAATATGACTGGGGAAGAGCAACCTCTTCAAAGTAAAGTTGACCTTAATGATGTGGATGGAGTAAAGTTATTAGGACCTCCACTTGCTCATGTGGCATGAGTCAAAATGAGAAGAGAAAGCTTCAAACATCCATTATTAATCAAAATGCGGAATATATGAAGTATGAATGTAGGAAATTGGAAGTTGTCAAAAATGAAATGGATGCACAGAGATCATTATCCTACACATTTGTTGTTGTTGTTGTTATGTGCCGTCGAGTCGGCCCCAACTCATTAGTGAACCAAAATGGACTGGTATTGGCCATTTTGAATCAGACAATCATATATAGTCTATTATGCCAGGAATGATAATTTGAAGAGGAATGACATATTCATCTTCAAAAAGAATATTTCAAGATCTGTATTGAAGGACAATGCTGTCAATGATACGAAAATATTTATATGCCTACAAAGAAGACCAATAAATACTGTTGTTGTTAGGTTTTTTCGAGCTGGCTTCAATTCATAGTGACCTTATGTACGACAGAACACCACTGATCTTTCAGTTTGTCATACTGTGGTGGCTTGAGTGTTGTTGTGAGGCTAGATGCTATGTCACCATTATTTGAAGTATCAGCAGGGTCACCCATGGTGGATAGGTTTCAGTAGAGCTTCCATAATAAGATAAACTGGGGCAAAGAATGGGATCATCCAGTTCTGAAAAAATTGGCCACTGAAAACCATATGAATAGTAGAGAAACACTGTCTGATACATATGACTGGAAAGCTTTATGAATAGAGTGAAACAATGCCAGTTAATACAGCTATTATTCAAATTTATGCATCAGACACTAAAGCCAAGAAGATGAGGAAATTGAAAATGTTTATCAAATTCTGCAGTCTGAAATTGATCAAACATGCAATCAAGATGTATTGATAATTACAGGTGATTGGAATGTGAAAACTGAAAACAAAGAAGAAGAACTGGTAGTTGGAAAATATAGCCTTGGTGATAGAAATGATGCCAGAGATCACATGATAGAATTTTGCATGACCAACAACTTATTCATTGTAAATACCTTATTTCGATCACATAAGCAGTGATAATACACATGGACCTTGCCAGATGGAATACATAGACATCAGATAAACTACATTTGTGGAAAGAAATTATGGAGAAGCTCAATATCATCAGTCAGAACAAGGTCAGGAGGGACCAGCTGTGGAACAGATCATCAATTGCTCACATGTGCAAGTTTAAGTTGAAGCTGATGAAAATAGAAACAAGTTCATGAGAGACAAAATGTGACCTTGAGTATATCCCACTTGACTACAGACCATGTGAAGAACAGATTTTATGCATTAACCACCAGATACCAAAAACCAGATGAGTTATAGACATCAAGGACATCGTACATGAAGATAGTAAAATATAATTAAAGAGACAAGAAAGGCAAGAAGACCAAAATGGATGTCAAAAGAGACTCTGAAATTTGCTCTTGAATGGAGAATAGCTAAAGTGAATTGAAAAAATGATGAAGTAAAAGATCTGAACAGATTTCAAAGGGCAACTCAAGAGGGCAATGTAAAATATTATAATGAAATGTCAAAGACCTGGAGTTGGAAAATCAAAGAGGAAGAACAACTTGGTATTTCTCAAGCAGAAAGAACTGAAGAAAATATTCAAAGCCTTGAGTTCCAATATTATCGATTCTATGGGCAAAATAGAGGAGCTCTGGTAGCATAGTGCCTAAGGCACTTGACTGCTAACCAGAAGGTTGGCAGTTCAAACCCACCAGCCACTCCTTGGAAGGAAGGTTGGGCAATCTACTTCCGTAGTGATACTTCCTCGGAAACCCAAGGAGGGGTCACTATGTGTCAGGTCCGACTCGATGGTACATAACAACAACAACAACATGGGAAAAATAAGGGGCACTGATGGCTCAGAGCCTAAGGCATTTGACTGCTAACCAGAAGGTTGACTGTTTAAACCCAGCAGCCACTCCATGGAAGGAAGATGGGGCACATGTAAAGATTTGCCACTTCAAAACATAATGGGGATCGCTATGAGTTGGATTCAACTCGATAGCAGTGAGTTTATTTATTTTATTTTTGGATTGGCAAAATATTGGTGGATGTTCAAACATTTCAGAAAGCTAGCATGTAATCAAGCACCTACGATATTGAAGGAAGAGTTCAAAGTTACACTGAAGGAATTGGTGAAAAACAAGGCTTCTAGAATTGATGGAACAAACACTGAGATATTTTAAACAATGAATGCAGAGCTGGAGTGCTCATTTATGCCAAAAATTTGGAAGACAGCTACTTGGCCAACTGACTGGTAGAGATCCATATATATGCCCATTCCAAAGAAAGGTGATCCAGTGGAATGTGGGAATTATTGAGCCATATCATTAATATCAAACACAAGTAAAATTTTGCTGAAGATAATTAAAAAATGGTTGCAGCAAGACATAGACAGGGCACTACCAGAAATTCAAGCTGGATTCAGAAGAAGATATGGAACAATGGATATCATTGCTGATGTCAGATGGGTATTGGCTAAAAGCAAAGAATACCAGAAGATGTTTACTTGTATTTTATTGTCTGTGCAAAGGCATTCGATTGTGATGACCATAACGCATTATGGACAATATTGCAAAGAATGAGGATTTCAGAACAGTTAATTGTGCTCATGAGGAACCTGTACATAAACTAAGAAGCAGTCATTCAAACAGAACAAGGGGATGTTGCATGATTTGAAACCAGGAAAGTTGTATGTCATGGTTATATCCTTTCACCTTACTTATACTGTTTCTATGCTGAACAAATTACCCGAAAAGATGGATTGTATGAGGAAGAATGTGGCATCAAGAGTGGAGGAAGACTCATTAACAACTTGCAATATGTAGATGACATAACCTTGCTTGACGAAAGTGAAGAAGACTTGAAGCACTTACTCATGAAGATGAAATATGGAATATCTTTCAGTATGGATTACACCTCAATATAAAACAATAATCCTCATAATTGGACCAATAAGCATCATGATAAATGGAGAAAAGATTGAAGTTGTCAGGAATTTCATTTTACTTGGATCCATGATCAATGCTTATGGAAGCAGCAGTCAAGAGATCAAATAATGTAATCCATTTGGCAAAAGATCTCTTTAAAGTGTTAAAGAGCAAAGATGTCACTTTGAAGACTAGGGTGCTGCTGGCTCAAACCATAACATTTTTAATACCTCCTATGCATGTAAAAACTGGACAATGAATAAGGAAAACCACAAAAGAATTGATATATTTGAATGATCGTGTTGGTGAAGAATATTGAATGTACCATGGGCTTCTAGAAGAATGAACAAACCTGTCTTGGAAGGAGTGTAGCCAAATGCTCCTCAGAAGTGAGAATGGCCAGACTGTCACTCATGCTTTGATCATGTTGTCAGAAGTGACCAGTCCCTGAGTAATGTAGAGGTTCAGTGAAAAAGGGGAAGACCCTCAACAAGATGGTTTGACACAGTGTCTGTGACAATGGAATTAAGTATAGGAACAATTGTAAGGATGGCACAGAACCCAGCAGTGTTTCATTGTGTTGTAGGTAAGGTCTCTATGAGTCAAACCAGATTTGATGGCAACTAACAACAACAATAAGTATTTTCCTGTGTATTAGTTTATTTTGACCAATTGTAGAGGAAGTTCCTTGAGACCAGAGCTTCTCTCTTTTATTTCTATATCATCCATAATACCTAGAATGGTTCTGAGTATGTAACAGAAGGAAAACTGGGCAATCTAGTAGCCATTTAATATCATTGCATTTTTGAATTATTACCCTTATACAGCATAATTCACATTACATTTTTAAAGTCTACTTAAAATATAAATTTTACTCTGAGATTAAATGACCAAGAGACCTGCTATCATTTATTCCATGCACCAATGATCTGTGCAACATTTCCTGCAGTGTCTTCCTGAGCTGGCAGGAGCCAGCCTTTCATTTAAATTGGCAACAGACATGGAAATGAATTTGTGTGCTGTCTTACTTGGTAATAAAACTTAAAGTGCAGTGTAATTTGTGATGGTTTGAAGCGGTAATGCAATTTTGGCAAGTCTGCTATATCTCTGCAAGACTTACTGTTCAAAGATTTTCAAGTCAGTAGGCTATAGACTCTCCTCCTAAAAACAATTGATTAAAATTACCTTCTTTGGGACTTTATCCAATTCTTACTGGCAATAACTAAAGCATAGGTTACATTTTTGGTTGAAATCTTCAGGATCAGACCAAGCTGGATTTTGTATACAATGCTTTTTCTGATTTATTTTTTATCACCTGATATAATATTTCTTCTTCTAACTTCAGAAATACAAGATAATGAAACATGTTTCCAATGCAAGTTGAGTTTGGAATTGAATCAGTAACGGAAATAACCTGTGACACTAGGACAAAAATGACAGGAAGAACATAAAATCATTTCAGCTTTCCAAAATTCTTTACAGAAATAATCCTCATAATTTTGTGTATGTAAATTTAAAGCAGTTGGATGTCTGCATCCTAGATTTGATAGCTTTTCAATACCAAACTCTATCAGGAATTTTAAATCATAGGAGTAAATATTGCTACATATAAGCTATTCCAGTCCAGAATGTATTCAGTGAAGTCAATTCTGAAAACAAAAACAAAAACAACTGATTTATATTTGTTTCTTTGTTATAATAAAAGTTTTTTTTATTATTTATTTTAAATGATTCCCAGCCTTTCTATTACATTAGTGTCTTTAATCCTAATGATTGTTCTTAAAATGATTTATGTCTTCAAAATTACAAAGCAAGTTTACTAGAATCCATCTTTTCTTGTTGGATAAGATATATTAGGCTCCCATGACACATTCATGTGTTCGCCAAAAGGGGTAGATTTATTAGCCACCTACATAGTTGTAACTCCCAATGACAGAGTGGTTTTACTAGAAATCTCTTCTTGAAGGTTTACCAAAGAGAGCACACAAATCTTACTTGATTTAATTGGACTCCTACAAAAAACTGTCATTAAATTTTCAAGGGATTTGCTTTATCAGGGAGTCTACAAAGTCACAATTTTTATTTGGGTAAGGAAGTTGGCCAATACTTTCTTTTCTCCCAGTTGATCAGTTACTTTCTTGGTTTCTCTCTTCAACCTCTTTCCTGTCCTTGCCCTTAAAACCCAGTCCTCTGAATCTTCTGTTTTATCTGCTGCTCTGAAAAGCCTCAAATATTGGACAATCTGACCATTGCAGATCATCATTCCTTCTTTGGCTTTTGGGCACTGCTGGAGAAAAATAGATAACCATCCAGACTGGTGCAACTTTAAACATTCTAGCTGAAAACATTTGAAATCATCCTGTCCACCAAAAATGCCTCAATCTACTCATGAGCAAGGTTGTCTTCCATTTATTAATTTTTCTAAACTTGCATTAGTTTTCTCAGTACCATTACTCTAACCTTGATCCTGTCATACTCAGTCATTGATTTTGCCTCCTAATTCACATTAAAAATAAAACAGAGAGACTAACCAATATGAAATTTCCCAACTTTCAGCTGTCTTCAAATACCCATCTTTATCCAGGAACAACCTTACTTCCTTGCTGTCAATCTCTAAGAAAACTTAAACCTTCAACAGAAACTCTTTCATCATCATGTAATCTGCATTCTTCTTTCCTTCTTCCTTTCTCCGACTGTGCTCTTTAAATTAAACCCTCTCGGAATTCCGACAAGATGGCGGACTAGGCAGAAGGACTGCACAGACCCTCTTCCACAAAGAAAAGGAAACCAGTTAACACAGACACAGAAGATAATCTTGGACCCCTGAGCCTTGAAGGGAAGGATACAGAAGTGGACTAAACCCCAACTAGCAGAAGAATTTGTGTGAAAATTCCAAAAAAAAAATAAAATGAGACATACGGAGCTGTGGCCTGACAGCGAACTGAGCGACCCTGACAGTACAGGCAGCTTGGAGATTCCCGAGTGGTGGTAGGACCTAAGGATTAACCTAAAAAACACCCTGCTAGCCAGGGACTGCACGGAGGACTGTGCACGGTGGCTGGGGAACAAACAGAGAAGGTGAAGAGAAAGGTGGGCTGAGCTGTGGAATTTTGCTGGTCCGGAGGGCACTGCCATTTTGTAGGTTTAAAAAGTGGCTTGACTATTTTGGATATTTAAAGAGACAGCACTCTTGCAGATTTCTGGGGCTTAAGAACACATTCTGCTTTCCAGCAACCCCAAGGACACTCGGGGCCTGCAAGACTGAAAAGGTACGACATTCTTCTTGTTACTACACCCTATACCTGCTTAGTGAACGGAGGTGTGTCCATCCCCACTCCCACCTACCTTCTGCGCCCACAGGAACTCCATCACAGTCTGTGTGCTGAGACGGAGCCTGGGTGCCCTAGTCAGTCATCCACTGATTTTTTCTTTTTTCTTTTTTCACTTTCTTTTTCCCAGTGATTAGTTTGCTTGTATTTCTCCATTTCAAACCAAGTAATATTATTAACACTTTTGTCCTTTTTAATACTATTCTTAATCTACCTACCAGGTCCTAGTTTTCAGCATTTTTTCTTTTCCCTGTGCCTGGTTGAAATTCTGCCCCCACCCAATTTAAGGTGTTTTTTTTTTTTTTTTCTTTTCCCCCCTTTTTTTTTCTCATGCCTAACCCCAGTCCTTGTTTTTCTTTTTTTGCGTTCTTCCTATTTTTTTCTTCCTTCCCTACTTTTTTTTTTCTTTCTTAGTGCCCTATCCCCAGATATTGCAGATTTGCTTGTTTTCTATTCTTTTTTCCCCTTTTCTCTTTTTTTGGTTACTGTTCCTGTGTGATTACATGGGGTGTTTTTTGTCCATGGGCTTTTAGCTTTTTATGGTTATTCAATTGTAATTTGTGTCTAATTGAGTGGGAGACAACAACAATCCTCATAAGACACAACTACACCCACACCTCCTATGACTTCACTTACTGAGTGAGAGCCACTTCCTCCTTCTCCACCAATGGGCGAATGATAAAAAATCACCAAGAAGAGCCTGAACCACCCTGGGCTGCTCTTCACAAACAGTTAACAGAGATCTAAAT
>NW_006921659.1:10866528-10878276 GCF_000298275.1 Orycteropus afer afer
CACTGGGAAGAGGTAACTATGGGGAGGAAGTGAGAGGGGAGCTGTTGCATTGTGGTAAACTGTGGTCAATGGCATGAGACAAAGTATATGTGAACTGCTGTATGGAAAGTGAATTTGCTCTGTAAATCTTCACCCAAATCACAATAAAAAAAATAATAATAAAAAAAATAACTTTAAAAAAATTAAACCCTCTCTATGGTCTTTGTCTTCAACTCTACCTTTCCCTCTCTATTGATTCACTTACTTTGGTATGGACAAATGTTTCTATAGTAGGCAATAGTTCTGTTCTTTATCCAAGCACATGACAGGCTTGTACTTTCCTCTCCCTTTGAAGTTAGGGATGACCATGTAACTTGCTTTGACCAATAAGAATTAAATGGCTGATCATGAATTTCACTACTGGCTGGAACTTTAAGAGCAAGGTGTGTGATCCCTCTGTTGTAATAACTAGAGAAACAAAGTGGGAACAGAGCCTCCACTTTTCTAGATCCCTCATGACTATGATGAACTGCATTGGACATATGAAGACCAGGAGAAATACAACTTCAGAGTGTTAAAAAACAAACAAAGAAAAAGTCACTGCCATTGAGTCGATTCTGACTGACAGCAGCCCCCTTTTGTTTCCAAGGCTGTAAATCTTTACAGAAGTAGATTGCCCAGTTTTCCTTCTGTGGAGAGTCTGGTGGGTTTGAACCACCAGCCTTCTGGTTAGCAGTCAAATTCCTTAGGCACTATGCCACCAAGGCTATTTGTTACTGGAGTATAACTTAGCCTATCTGAACACACAGTCTTTCTTCTCAAAAATATAACGTTCCTTGGAGTTTTTCTTGCACACTCTTGTACTACATTGCTCCTTCTTTTAACAACTAATTTTTTTTTTATTTATTTATTTTTCTGTGATTTGGGTGAAAGTTTACAGAGCAAATTCATTTTCCAGACAGCAGTTCATACATATTTTGTCTCATGACATTGACTGCTTTTTCCCATAATGTAACAGCTCTCTTTCCACTTCCTCCCCATAGTTACCTCTTCCCTGTGTCCTTCCCTCCCATGAACTCCTGCCCCCCTTCCCCTGCCAGCTGTCTGCCTGTGCATACACTGCCCTTTTTTTCTCTTCCATGGTTGATCTCCCCAAGGACTGTATCTACCTGATGAGAATATCAGCTCATATACTGGTCTTTTATTTGGCTGGAAGCCACAGAAGTGAGTTCAATTCCAGACCTGAAGGGTAGCGAAGGGCCATAGTCTCAGGGGTTTTGCCAGTGTCTGTCAGACTAGCAAACCTGGTCTTTTTTTAAAAAATAATTTTGAGAAGAACCTTACTTTTTAACTTTCTCACTTCTCTTTGATTCCTTGTTTCTATTAAATGTTGTCTGACCCCACCAGTTCATCAGAACTATTATTGCTAAAACTGCTATCACTTCTTAATTTTCAGATCCACTAGACTAATTTTGTTGTCTTGCTTGACTTTGTGTAGTATGCAGCATTGTTGACCTTTGGAAACTTTCTGTGTTACCATGCTCTTCTCATCCTCCTTCTTCTTCTCAACCTTTTCCTTTTCACCTAATCTCTCTTCTATCATTTGCTACTCAGATGTTGGTATAACATCAACATGCAGCTTCCCCTATCTTGTGCACATTGTCATCTATCTGTTCATATAGCTTCAATTACCAATTATGTATTAACATTAAATAACTCCAAATCTCTATATAATAATTAAAAAAAAAACCACTTTGCAACATTAAGGCATTTTGATTTTCACTATGAGATTATTTTCACCATTAACTATTGTTCAGCCATCCTAACCATGCTAAAGCATTAATTCTTTGATAACAGGGGAGTCACTTTTACATAGCACCCTTCTCTAAAAATTTCCAGTAGGGAGTGGGATGAGTTTTCACCTTCCTGAAGCCTCTATCATTAAGTAAGAAGATGGCTTGTACTTGACCTGTTTGCATGAAAACAGACTTGAAAGCCAAGTTATATGTATAAAGGATGGGTTTACTAAATTTGTTTAACCTTCCCTCACCACCCATTGAACACATAAAGGATGAAACTTAAAGCATGAATAAGATCTTTGAGTTCTCTCCTTGGTGTAGCAAACACACTCTGTCTATCCCCAAGGCTCAGACAAGAGGCTGAGTCAGGAAGAAGGAGACTCACTCATGGAAAGTTTAAAAAAAAAAATGTTCTTGGAGCTTGTTAAGCAAAGAAAACTGAAAGGGATGAGATGAGCAAGATTTTCAGAGGTGTGTTCTTGTCTCCCCATTTCAAGCTTCAAATAGAATAAGAGACCAACAAGACAGACATACCTCATTCCTTTTGGGAACTGTGAGGGAAATCAAATCCCACTTCTCTGGTCTTTGACACCATACTGTAAGGAACTGTTGCAATCTCAAATCGATCTATTAATTCTGTTTCCCTTGTTCCATCTCTGCTCTGACACCAGCTGAAAATGTAGCACTTCTCATGACCCTAATCACCTGGAGTTATGTTATATTTCACAAGTTAAAAGACACAGTCCTCTAGACTTGCCAAGTCTGCCCAAGACACCTAGAAGCCTGTTGCGAGCGTGGAGTCCCTACAACACCATCACTTCTGATCTGCTGGCTATAAATTAGGGGTTTTCCTACTACCTCCTTACAATATCAGCTATAAAGCCCAGGGATTCCCCTAACTTCTGACCAATTGGCTCCCACTACTCCCTCAGGTTCGATAATTTGCTAGAATTACTCACAGAAATCATGGAAAGTACTACACTTATAATTATAGTTTTATTATAGCAAAAAGATACAAATGAACAATTTTGAAGTCTGGAAGGGACATGTATTTATTTTAATATTGACTTTTGCAGTTAATTAGATAGAATTCTCATTATGTATAGATCTAGGCATTCTAATTCAATCTTTTTGTTTCCTTTGCAATGTCCTAAGTAGAAAAATCCTTCAGGTATTGATATAGATGGTTTGTCCATGTGGATCCAATTGAGATAGCTATCAAACTTTGGTTCTCAGAGTATGCCAAATAGGGACACAGCCTCTGCTGTGGGAATATACCTTAACAAGGTTTTTTTCTGGGTGTCCCATGGGTTGCACAAGAATTTCATAGTTCAAATTACTTTTAGATCCTAAGTACAAAATAATCATAGATGTGGGCTTGCTTTTTAGATTTCCTAAGCTATGCCCCAAGTCAATTAAAATTAGGCAGTTAAAGCCTTGCAGCCAAAGAAACAATTCATCAATCCCTAAAGCCAGTCTAAGATCTTGTTTCTTCATCCACGTTCAGATTGGAAACACTTCTGAAGAAATACGTAGATGTTGATTTTTGTTTGCACTGATAGCATTGGTACCTAGCTCAGTGCTTGGCTAAGATTGCAATATACAGTGGTTTAATAAATGATTGAATGTGGAGATAGCACATAGATGCTGTGGGCAGTGATATATCATTGTTAGGGAGAGAGTAAGACTGGCACAAGCAACTTTCCTTCCACAACTAGATACGGAAACAGAACCTTAGATGTTGAACTAATAAGCAAGTATGTGTGTGCACACTCACATCTTTAGAAAAGACATGGGAAAAAGTAGGTTATTAAAATTCCAAATATTAGTTTACAATATTTGAATTCTCCCTCATGCCTCACACTCATCTCACTCACTGCTGTGGAGTCAGATCTGACTCATAGTGACCTCTACCAAGAGTGATTCTGAGGAGGTATCACTAAGGAAGTCGATTGCCTGACCTTCCTTCCGAGGAGTGGCTGGTGGGTTTGAACCGCCAGCCTTCTGGTTAACAGTCAAATGCCTTAGGTACTATGCCATCATTGTTCCTTCCTTATGGCTAGCTTACAGTTAATGACACCTAAATATTCATCTGTTTTTGTTAGTTGTCTAATCTGTTTCAACTCATGACAACCCTATGTGTGGACAGCAGAACTTCACCATAGGATTTTCAAGGCAGTGACCTTTCAGAAGCAGATTTTCAAACCTGTCTTCTGAGGAGCTTCTGATTGTGCTCAAACTGCCAATCTTCTGGCTAGTAGTGGAGCGCTTAACCATTTGCACCTTCTGGATCCCCTAAACATTTGGCAGCATTCATCAACTTCACTCTTGACATGATCATAGTAATTAACACATAATGGTTGCATATGTGTAAATACCTCAAACACTCAGTCCCTTGATCTTGTCTATTGAAACTCATCTATTGTTATATATTCCATAGTTTCTGTTGCAAATGCAATATTATGGTGTGTATCATTTTTTCAAAATTCCTAGAGAAATAAAAACCTGAGTTGTAAGTAGGAAAAACACAAAAGCAAAAAACCAGAAAGCAAGCACTAAAATGCAACCAATGGTTGTGTATTAAGATCATAATTACTTTTCCTCTCTACTTTCACAATCTTAAATAACATATTGCTTTTAAGTGGTATGTTACTTTAATACTGAGAAAAGCAAACATATTGAAAAACTCCCCAGTATGGCTCTAATCAGTGCTCTTGAATGTCATACTCATGGCATATTTTTCTCAGCTATATGTATAGTCTACTCCACAGGGAAGTCCACTGAGTATCTTACAGATGGTGGGATAAATCTGCTTTTGAAAGAGAGGAGGACCTGTTGAACTGATTCCTCCCACAGAGAACCAGAAACTATTCCAAACCATTCTGTTCTGCCATGTGCCAAGGAGTTTATTATTGGAATCTGCTTTTTCAAGAAAACATTTATTTACAGGCCACATATTAGTAACTATAGTAACTGTGAAACCACAGGGCCTATTTTGGTTCACTGAAATGCCCTTCCTCTGGCCTTGGCCTCTTTCCACCTCTGCTGGCAGCCCAGGGCTAGTCATGACAAACAACAGTAGAGAGATGTGGAGTTAAGAAGTGACCCAACCATCTCAGCAGTCATAAAATTTCTCAAACTAAGAGAATTTTATTAATGATAAAATTAATTGATTTTTATGGTTTTGCCTTACAAAAGTTAATATTATTCATACCCACCCCAGCTGAGTATGGTCAAATAAGGCCCTTAATGTAAATTGTGTCCATTAACTTCATCAGAATGTCACTGGGAATAATGATTCATATTGGAAAAGTTCCTACTTCTATTTCAGATAGTGGTCACAAGTTCACTCAGTGACACAGCCTTTGCAATTGTACGGAAATCATAACTTTTAACAAGCATCCTTTTTTTATAGACAGAAGAAAACTTTAATGTAGCTACATGAACCTGAACTATGCCCTTGAAGTGCATCAGAAAGGCAGGCTTTTGAGAATTGGAATGCTGTGGAATCCTCGATTAACTACTTAATATGTAAATTATGTTCTCTCTTGTACCACCTCTAATGACTGCCGACTTGTATTAATGAGCTGGTGATACAGTAGGAAACAACTGTGCCCTTTGAAAGCCATAGGTGGTAGCTGCAAGCTGATTTATGATCTAAGGCTTATCTTTCTCCATTATCTGCATCCCTTGACAAGCCATCTCTTTCCCCCTCCCTTCCACCGCCTCATCTCTAACACCTAAGCTGACGGGACATCTTTTCCTTCACACAGACAGCACTATTTGCTTCTTTGCAAAAGCATGCCCCAGCCCAGTGATCCAGAAGTCAAACTCAGTCATTCTGGACAATAAAGATAACAGCTCCTGGTCCAGGTCCTATCTCAAAGCTTTCTAACCCAGTCGTAAAAGGCGGCTGAGTTTCAGAGGCCTCTTCATTCAGTGGCAGTCTGTGTACTTGTTCAGCGGAGATGATAAACCTCGAGGAGGTGCTCCGATGACCAAGCAGAACAGCATGTGGTTTTTAACAAAGCGCAGATTGCTGTGGCGTTTTATTCTTGGGGGGGGGGGGTTAATGCAAACCTTTAATCCTCCTCACATATCCACAAAGCTCATCTCTGACAAACTCAGGAGTCATATTTTAGCCACAATATCATTTAGAGCCAACCCCAAGAGGAAGGCTTTGGTGTGACAAGTCCAGGCTTCTGCACACCCACCCCTTTTCATCTCCTTTGTTCTATTTTAGGAGGAAATTTTCAAAAGATTAACCCAGCACTTCAGTCTCCTGTATACCTTGTGCTCCGTTAATTCCACAAGTCCAGCCTTGTTTTGGCATTATAGTGTTTGAATTAAATCAGACTTTAAGGTTTAGCTTCAGCCACGCCTCTTGGCCCTCCCCTGATTAGTATAGATCGCGCTCTTGCTCAGCGGAGGGAGATGAAGTTTCCAGGGCTGGGTACTTCACTTACTCCCACCAGCGCTCATTTATATTCCAGAGCTGTTCTAAGTCAAATAAGCTGCAGAGTGGTTCTTTCTATCCGTCCATGGGTAAATAAACCTTAAATGAAATCTTTCAGCACAGACTCAAAGTGTTTTATTATCAGAATGCACTTTAGGCAAATCACAACATTGCTTGCTTAAAGATGCACTCCCCAAGATCATTAATGTTTCTCTGGGAAAATGTACTACTTCCTAACAGTCCAGTACAATCTGGTTTTATTATGACATTTCCATGGAATCCTGAGTGAATAGAGGTGAGGTGAGGCTTCTGCGTTGTACACCAGGAGCACTCTGCAAAGTATTTCATCCTGTCCTGACCGGACAAGTCAGAGCCTCATTTCCAACTTCAGATTGCTTTATGGAGGGACTCTTATTTTGTTTTAGGGACCATTTGAGGAGAAATATTCTGAAGGATCCTTTGGTCACTTGTTTGATAATCTTCCTGTTCAGAGTGAGTCAAAAATTAGTGAAGAACAGAAAAAAATCAGGGTGGGCAAAATGAGAAACAAAGTAACACACTGTCCTTAACCACTCCTTTCACGTCTTCTTTGTTTTAGTTCATAGGAAATACAAAATGTTTGCAGATGGCCAATCAGGCCAGCAATGAGCAGCATGTAATCATCCTCAAAGGCAATAAACCTCCCAAAGTGTCTTACACACTGATTTCAAAGCCACAACTTATCTGCTTATTTATTTAGAAAAATGTCATTGCTTATTTGGCACCTTAAATAAGTTGTTACTTCATTCGCACGTTATACAAGCTGGGGTATTTCACTTGTGATTGAACTAGTTCTGAATTGTTTCTAATTACCATTGCAAACTTGCAGATATGAAGCTGGTTAAAAGAGGAGATATGGTCTATCTCCTCGGAAGGAAGATTGGGCAATTTACTTCCGTAGTGATCTTGCCTGGGAAACCCAAGGAGGGGTGGCTATGAGTGGGATCTGACTCGAGGGCAGTGAGCTTGGTTTGAAGTTTATGCTGGTATAAATTTTTGATTATTTGAGAACAACTGTGGTAATAATTAATCGCTTATAGCAATAATTCAAATGTTTAGCAATTATTTATAGATTGGCTTTTTTTTTTTCACCAGACACTGGTCTGGAAACCGATGATACAAGAGCAAACAGAATAGAGGAGGCTCTTACTCTTTTGGAATGTATATTCTAGTAGTTAGGCTAGGTTAGCTGCCGGCGAGTTGGCTCTCACTCATGACCCTATGTACAACAGAATGAAACATTGCCTGGTCCTATACCACTGTCACAATCATTTGTATACCTGAGTCCATTGTTAAGGCCACTCTGTATTTTGAGTGACTTCTAACCTAGTGATCACCTCTCCTACCACTGTGTTGAACAATATTCTGTGTGATCCATAAGACTTTCACTGGCTACGTTTTGGAAGTAGATTACCAGGCCTTTCTTTCTTATCTGTTTTGGTCTGGAAGGCCTGGTGAAACTTGTCCACCAGAGGCCCTGCTGATATTTGAAATGCTAGTGGTATAGTTTTCAGCATTGTAGCAACACAAAAGCCACCACAGTAAGAGAAACTGACAGGTGGGTGATGGATATGCTAGTGGCAATGCATAATTCTGATAAGGCAAGACACTGAGTCATCTGTGCAGTGCTCTTGTGTGGCATTATTTACTTAGTAGACACAGAATCCAGACTCATTGCATGGACTGCTTCTCCTCACAAGATGTGTTATTTTCTTTTAATCATCACAAAGTGAGCAGCCCTGTTGAAGTATTGTTGGAAAATCTGAGGAGTCTTGAAAGTGCCTAGATGTGTCCTTTCTGAGTGTACTCAGTATGGACTCACACTTGATTTTTCTTTTTAAAAACAAAAGCTGTTTTGGGTAAATACTCATTCAACATTATATGGTAAATATTATTTTTCAAGCTTTGAATATCTTCAAAATAATTTTCAAAATACAGCCTCAATCAAATGAGACTGAGTTTTCATGTATTAAGAAGGATCTGATTCAGAGTTACTTGACAGTCGAAACTCCACCCTATCTCACGACTGATTATCTGTATTCTGTGGCAAATCTTCCTTTCAATACTATTATAGCTAAAACCTGTTTTAGATAAGTGGTGGTTTTATATGTAGACTCTTTTAACTCTGAATTCTTTGTATACACTGAAGTAATTTGCTACCCAAATACTTCTTTTAAATTCTTATCTGTCTCCTTTTCTTTATCCTGTCCTCCACCTTTCATCTCAATCTCCCCAGAAGTTCTATTGCAGAAATGAGATAGATGAAATGAATATCAGTACAAAAGAGAGGGGAGTATATCTGTATATCGTAGTTTGTAAGAAATAACTGAGTGGGAAGGAGGGGAAAGAAATATATTTCAGGGAAAATGAAGATGAAGAAACCAGATTATTTCCTTGTTTTTACAAAAGTCAAGACTTTTATGATGTGGCACCCTTTTTTTTTAAATAAAATTTGTTTTAAATTAGTTAATAGAATATCAAATTCACACTCAAGTGCAAAGATTCAAATTATAACATTAATTATCTCAGCATTATATATCATTCTTTTGGTTTCATCTATACATGTGAATAATGGATTCTCTAAATAGCACTATGTTATGGATTGAATTGTGTCCTCCCGAAAGGTACATTGTTGTCCTAAGCCCTGGAACCTGTGAATATGACACTGTTAGGAAAAAGGATTTTTGAAATGGAGTAGGGTGGCTTCTAACCCTAGTGTCTTAGAAAAGAGAACCGTGACACATGGAGTCAGAGAAAGAATGTCCATGTGATGAAGAAGGCAGAGGCAGCCTCAAGGCAAAGAACACTAAATATTGCCAGAAGCCACCAGAAGTTGGGACAGTCATGGACCATCTCCTCTCTCAGAATTCTCAGAAGGACTCAGCGCCTTGATCTGGATTTCTACCCTCCAGAACTACTAGACAATAAATTTCTGTTCTTAAGTCACTCAATTCATGATATTTTGCTACGGCAGCCCTATACAATAACAATGAACAGGCAGACACTCATCAAATTCATTCAGTGTAGTGTACATGAGAGTACAGAATGCTTATCTATACAGCCTTATTCCTGCAGAGCTATTTGGAAATTAGGCAAGTGCATTGTTAATTTTTATAATTTAATTTTACTAGATCAAAATGATTAAAGTTCCTTTACCTGTGATCTGTAACGATGGTCTCAAATGTAACGATACGGGCTAAATGTATCAAACATTTGCTTAGTGTTAGACATTCTTCTAGATGTGTTACCTGATTCAATATGTCAACTGTCTATTGTAGGTATACATACTAACCTTGTTTCATAGATGTAGAAACTGAGGCACAGGGATATTAACTAACTTGTTCAAGTTACAGAGATAGTGAGTGGGAGAGGGAAACTATGTGAACCCAGGTATCCTGGCTACAGTGTCTATGTTCTTAAGGACTACAATATACTGTCTTGTAACTGCACATTCTTAAACACATACATATAAATGTTTTGGGAACAGCTGGGAGTTAGTGAAAATGGAGATTTCTAAGTCCCACTCCAGATTCTAATTCAGTTGGCCTGGGATAGATACCAGCTAACCATGTTAAAAAGGGACCTAAGTAATTCTGCTGGGGGTAGTCCATGGCTGATTCTTTAAAAACAATGCAATGGGGTGTAGTAATGTGAAGAAGTATAGTAAAGCTGTTAATGTTAAAGGCTCAGAAATTCATAACCTGACTGGTATCCCAAACCCACTAGCTCTGGACAAGTTGCTTAAACTCAGTTTTCTAACATTTATAATGGAGGGTGAGGTGGCGGGGTTTGTGAGGATTTAGTTCATTAATCCATTTAAAATGCTAAGTATAATGCTGGCAAATAGTAAGCTTTCAATTTATCTTGGCTATTATTTATGCAGCATGAGTAAGTCATAATTAATTCAAATCTGTATGCACAGACCACACACACACACACACACACACACACAAACACACACACAGAGAGAAAACAGAAATTTTTTCTTTTTGACTCAAAAAGAAAAGGTGATGTTCTGACATTTACATCTTTCTAACATTTATTTATTTATTTTTATTTTTTCCCCTAACTTTAAAATAATTTCTTTCCAGTTGTCAACTTTAGCTCTTAGGTTCTTGGCTTTCTTTCTCTATTTGGAAGAACAGTAATCTGTTTTCCTGTCTTCTGTATCTCCTGCTGAGTTGAACCGATTGAGTAGCATTAAATTGGGTCAGTAGGGGAAAAAAGATGGAGGTAGTAGAAGTTGTCTTAGTTATCTATGTCTGCTACAACAGAAATACCACTAATGAGTGATTTTTATTTATTTATTTATTTTTTTATTGTGTTTTGGGTGAAAGTTTACAGAGCAAATTCACTTTCCATACAGCAGCTCACATATACTTTGTCTCATGACATTGACTGAAATTTCCCACCATGCAACAACCCCCTTCTACTTCCTCCCCATAGTTAGTTACCTCTTCCCTGTGTCCTTCTCTTCCATGCACTCCTGTCCCCTGAGCTGTTTCCCTGTGCATACACAGCCCTTCTATTCTCACATGATTGTTCTTTCCAAGGAGTGTATCTACCTAATGTGAATGTTCAGCTCATATGCCTGTCTTTTGTTTGGCTGAAAGCCACAGGAGTGGATTCAACCTGAACCTGAAAGACAGCTAGGGGCCAAAGTCTACTAATGAGTGATTTTAACAAATTAATTGTTTCACAGTTTAGGGGGCTAGAAATCTGAATCCAGGGTGCAGGCTCTAGGGAAAGGCTTTCTTCCCTAGAGTCCCTCTGTTGACTCTGGAAGAAGGTCTCTGTCTCTTCTGAGCTGCTGCTCATGGGCATTCTTCAAGAGGCTTGGCATGTATCATCCCCTTTGTCTATTCTGCTCACTAGTGTAATTTCTTTTATATCTCAAAAAAGATTGATTTAAGATACACCCTACATTATACTGCTTTGTTAATTTAACATAGACAATCCATTCCCAAATGAGATTATAAACATAGGGATAGAGGTTAGGATTTACAACACATACTTTTTTTGGGCGACAAAATCCAATCAGTAACAAGATAAAAAAAGGTATTTACAAAAATATGAGATTAAATCCTCACCAATTCATGGAAGTGTTATACAGGCTTTTGTTCTTTGTGTTTTCTTTTCTTTTCTTTTTTTTTAATTTGATTTGGGTGAAAATTTACAGAGCAAATTCACTTTCCATACAGCAGTTTACATATACGTTGTCTCATGACATTGACCACAGTTTACCACAATGCAACAGCTCCCCTCCCACTTCCTCCCCATAGATACCTCTTCCCAGTGTCCATCCCTCCATGGACTCCTGCCCCCTTAGCTGTTTCCCTGTGCATAGGCAGTCCTTCTTTCTCAATGATTGTTCTCTCCAATGAGTGTATCTACCTCAGGTAAATGTTCAACTCATATGCCTATCTTTTGTTTGGCTGGAAACCACAGGTGTGGGTTCAATTCCAGACCTGAAGG
>NW_006921659.1:10880366-10899956 GCF_000298275.1 Orycteropus afer afer
TTCTTCCAAAATTCTTCTAAGTTTTTTTCTGTGTTTTCTTTGGTCTGTCTCTCAATCCTTTGAAGATACCTAAAGATAATTCTTTTGAATTCCTTCTCAGAGAGTTCCAATGCTGCGTCTTCCTCAGGGATGTGTTGTGGGTCTGTACCTTGCTCCCTTGTTTCTCTCACTTTATCCTACTTCTTTGTGTGGACTGTGATGGTCTGTTGTCTCCGAGGCATTGTGGCATTGTTGTATTTAGATCTCTGTTAACTGTTTTTGAAGAGCAGTCAAGGGTGATTCCAGCTCTTCTTGGTGGTTTTTTATCATTGGCCCATTGATGGAGAAGGAGGTAGTGGCTCTCTCTCAGTAAGTGAAGTTGCAGGAGGTGTGGGGTGTAGTTGTGTCTTATGGGGACTGTTGTTGTCTACCACTCAATTCGACACAAATTACAATTGAATAATCATCAAAAAACTAAAAGCATATGTACAAAAAACACATCATGTAATCACACAGGAATAGTAACCAAAAAAAAGAAAAAAGGGAAAAAGAAGAAGAAAAAACAAGAAAACCTGCAATATCTTGGGATAGGGTATTAAGAGAAAAAAGTAGAGAAGGAGAATAATGGAGGGAAAAAAATGGGAAAAATGCAAAAAGAAAAACAAGGAATGGGGTTAACCACTAGAAAAAAGGGGATGAAAAAAATTTCAACCAGGAACAAGGAAAAGAAAAAATACTGAAAACTAGAACCTGGGAGGGGAAGATTAAGAATAATAGTAAAAAGGACAAAAATATTAATAATAATAGTTGTTTTTAAACAGACAGGTACAAGCAAACTAATCACCAGGAAAAAAGAAAGCAAAAAAGAAAAAAATAAAAATAAAAAAAAGGAGAGAGGGGAAAAAAAATTGGTGGAGGACAGGGCAGGGCACCCAGGCTCAGTCTGAGCACACAGACTATGATGGAGTTCCTGTGGGCCCAGAAGGTAGGTGGGAGTGGGGGATGGCCACATCTCCATTCACCAAGTGGGTTTGGGGTATAAGAGTAACAAGAGGAATGTCATACCTTTTCAGTCTTGGAGCTCCAGAGGGTCCTTGGGGTTGCTGGAAAGCAGAACCTGTTCTTAAGCCCCAGGAATCTGCAAGAGTGCTGTCTCTTTAAATATCCAAAATAGTCAAGCTGCTTTTACACCTTCAAAATGGCGGTGTCCTCCAGACCGGCAAAAGTCCACAGCTCAGCCAGCCTTTCTCTTCACCTTCTCTGTTTATTCCCCAGCCACCGGAGCAGTCCTCTGCTCAGTCCCTGGCTAACAGGGCTGATTTTTAGGTTAATTCTTAAGTCTTACCAGCACTTGGGAATCTCCAAGCTGTCTGTGCCGTCAGGATTGCTCAGGATCGCTGCTAGACTGCAACTCCGTATGTCTCCTTTTTTGGTATTTTCACACAAATTCTTCTGCTAGTTGGGGTTTAGTCCACTTCTATCTCCTTCTCTTCAAGACTCAGGGGTCCAGGATTATTATCTGTGTTTGTGTTAATTGGTTTCCCTTTTCTTTGTTAAAGGGGGTCTGTGCAGTCTTTCTGCCTAGTCTGCCATCTTGCCTGAACTCTCTTTGTGTTTTCTTTAGTTCTAGTGTGGTTTCATGACATAAAGGTAAATTATTTAGATAATGCTATTTCACTCCTTTTGACATAATCACTATTGTTTATTTCTTTCCAATGATAACAGACAGGCTCCTCAGAGAATATTTGGAAGATTTTGTAGTAGAAGCAAACTGAAAATGAACTAATATCTTTTGATAACTGACTTGCATGCAGAAAATATGGCATTGATGTTTAAATATACTCATATCATTCTAGTTATCAACCAGAAAAATCAAGTACTATGCTATGTAATTGGAAATTTAGTCTCCCTTGAAGATGAAAGAATTTGCAAAGATTCAAACACAAAACACAGAAATGAGAAGCACTTGTCTGTAGTCCCATCATGTCACCCTATTGGTATAATTGTGATTCCCTTGGGTTGAGAAAGAAATAATTGACAATATTTGGGGACATGGAAGAAAGTATTAATTGCTTTATTCCCAGTATTATCTGGAGCTGCAAGGAAGATAGGTACATTCACAATGAGGTTTTAGCAACTTCAATTCAGATTGCAGTATCCCCAGAAACTTTATTTTGTCCTCTTGGCAGCATTCTGGAGGGTCCAGAATTTCCCACCCTTTTATGAGCCTGTGGGTGTTGTCATTTTTATGCCCATTTTAACAGTTCTTCATGGAAGAAGACAAGGGCTGAAAATTTCCTGAACTATATAAATTCTTATTATCACCAAGCTTTTAACTTTCAGTTTTTGAAGAAGTCCCTGTTCAGAAGAAATGCTATGGAATAAATTTGCCATATCTCAACAATTTTACTTAATCCCTTTTTAATTCAGTCATAAACAGTCTTGAAATGAGCAAATGTATATCATATACTATTTACATATGAGAATTAGTGTATATAAAAGACAGAAGAACCAACTAAATATATGAATTACTGTGAATTTGCACTGTCTACAAATGTGCTACACATATAAAAATATACCATAAACTTTACTTTTAACCATAGAAGTTTCTTGATATGATGAAAATATGGAAATGTTCTATGTTAACACAGTAACCAGCTAGCAAGATGTATCAATTGGACTCTTGAAATATTGCTAGTGTAGTTATGGAGCTGAATTTTTAGTTTTATTTTATTCTAATTGCAGTTCAAACCCACCAGCCTCTCCTCGGAAGGAAGATTGGTCAATCTACTTCTATAGTGATACTACCTTGAAAACCCAAGGTGCTGAATTTTTAGTTTTATTTTATTTTAATTAAATTAAGTTTAAATAACTCCAAGTGGCTAGTAGGTACAGTAGTGGACAATGCAGTTTTAGGATCTTATGGTCTGAGATGGGAGGCAGAGATTGTGGATCTACTTGGAAATGTACTGTTCATATGTAAAGAAGAATATTCTCTATGCTTGAATTTGTCTATTGAGAAAAGGATAAGGACTGAAAAGTAGAAATCTATTGCTGTTTTTTTGACAGAGATTTATCTGTATCTTCATTGTGATGAAACAAATTAAAAATTAAATGTGCAGCCCTAGGGAGGTGGACACGAGATGGTGTCCGGCTAACACAGTCCACTTGCAAAAATGGCATGGAGGCCACATGTTCTGACCTCCTCTAATCCCACAAGAGGAAGGCAGAATCACCATCAATAGCACAAGCCTATTACTGCAAGGCCAGACATGCTGCCTCCCTCCAGCCCTTTCACCAACTGTTCCTCCCAAAGCACCCACCACCTCTCCTATGGGTTCAATAATACACTGCAGTGGCCACACAGAACTCATGGATTACGGGGTTTATTAGGGAAGCACCAGGCTACAACTAAAGTTCAAGAAGAATGCTCAGTTTCTCTCCTAGCCCACCATCCCTCAGCCAACAGTCTCTCACAGTCACTTTCCCAGCAGTGCTGGTCCCTCGGTGTCTCACTCAGCAATGTGTGTCTCTTGTGTCTCTTTCCCAGCAGTATGTGTCTTTTTCAGGGGCGTGTCTCTTTTGGCAGCACATCTTCCTCAACCAGCAGTCAGAGAGAGAGTTCTGCCCTAGGATGCCTCCTTTTGAGCCTGGCAGGGTGGTCAAAGTAGCCAATCATAGCATCAGAACTCTAAGCACCTGAGAGAGAGTGGGCACATCCCAGAACATTGTTTTGTGCCATTCCCAACAGAAATACTCCAGGTGAACAACTTCAGCAATCAGGAGCTCCTCAGTTGCTCATAGAAAATCCCACCTTGGAATTTACAAAGACTTATGGGTAGAAAAGCCTCACTAAGTAATTTACTACACCACACCACTCAATCCCGCCACAACAGAGATCCAGAAAACCTGAGTAGAAGAGATGCAAATAATGATCCTGGAACTTTCAGCATCAAATAAGAAGATAAAGAATTAGATTGAGCAATGATTAGAAAGAGCAGTGGAATGAAGTAAATGACTAGGGAGAGAAAAGAATCTGGAACCACCCAAATCACTGCCATTTTAAGCATATAGGTATTGGACATGGACGAAGAGACAAAAAACTTCATGGTATCTATGTGGTGATAAAGACACAATGTAGACAGATTGGAAGGAATTCAAAGTCAGCAGAGGATGTGTGGGAGATGAGAGAGGAATATAGAGGAACACATGTCAGACTTACAGTGGCAAAAGGAGCTATGGAATAAGGAAGGAGCCAGAGAAAGGCAATGATATAACTCACCACTGGTAGACACTAGTTGTTTGGGCTAAGGACCTATGTCAGGGAGAAAGCCTTTTTTGGGGCTATTGAAGCTAGACTTGTGGTGGCCTCTCACTTAATTGAATATGGGCAAGATCTGGATAAAAGACTGTGTACTCCCAGAAGGGTGCCACACCTACACCAGTGAATCATGACTGAAGAGCTACACTTTCTTCTCTAACAAACACACATCTTCCCAGAGCCTAAGGGAAATACTCTTTCTTCACTCAGCAACTCAGTAGTAGGCTAACCACACCCTTACCTGCCCAGATCCCTGGCCTCCTTCATGGCAACTCAGACACTCCCAGGCCCAGCAACTCATCTCTAGCAGACAGAGCCAGAGATGAAGCTTGCCCACCCAGTGCCTGAGTCACTGACAGATCTTTTTCACACTGAATGGAAGAGGCCCAACTGAGCAGCATCCTCTCTCATAGGCACATACTCACTCCTAGCACCTCCCTCACTTGAGAGGGGAAGACTCTGTTGGAGCAGTTGGAAAAATGAGTCTCATGGTGGCCTTTCCCTTGAGTCCAGGCAGGAGATGGATGAATGGCTGCATGTGCCATATCTACAGCACAGACAACCTTATCCAACAGTCAAGCACCACCACCAGCTTCTGCACTGAACTGATGATAGATGGTGGAAAATACTTGCTCATCCTTTCTGAAGCTCCTTTTCATGACAAACAGAGACCTGTGAGCACATTGCCACCAATTATTCTTCCAATAATTCCTAGAAACTAATGAGAATGAAAATGCAACTTATAGCAATAAATGAACACATCAAAAAGAAGAAAGAATAAAAATCAACAAGGAGGTGAGGTTCAGGACATAACAGTTATGTGCACACCCATGTTTATTACAGCATTATTCGTAATAACAAAGAGATGGAAACAGTCTAAGTGTCCATTAACGGATGAATGGATAACCAAACTATGGTACATCACACAATGGAATACTATGCAACATTAAAGAATAAGGAAGAATCTGTGAAACACCTCATAATTTGGATGAACTTGGAGGACATTGTGCTGAGTGAAATAAGTCAATCATAGAAGGACAAATATTGTATAAGTCCATTATAAAAAGTCAAGGAAATATTTACATAGGCAAGGAAATTTTCTGTTGTTTACCAAGGATGGGAGGAGAGGGGAGAAAAAATTGCTAACTAATTAAGACACATTAATTGATTTGGATGAAGGAAAAGGCAGTATAACAAAAGCATGTAACTGGCACAATATTACTGAGGATAAGAAGACACAGAAAGATGCACAGAAGGTAAAGATAAAAAAGTTAAATTCTATTATATACACAATACTGCATTATTGGTAATAACAAATGTTAATCTATTAGTGAATACATTGGTAGACAGACAAGATGATCAGGTATGGGTAGGTGAGTTTAAATAAACCCATGACCATATATAGGTTGGCTGATGATATTTCTACATACATATTTGTATGTGCTATAAAACTGTCCATAGATATAATAGACTTAATGGGGGTAAAGTTAAAATAATTTCTTAGCCACATCCAAGCACCTTGAGAGAGTGAGTTGCTGGGCCTGTAGGCTTGGGACCATGGGCATATGGGACATCAAGCTCAATTGGCTCAATATAGTACATAAAAACATTGTTCTACATCCTACATTGGTGAGTAGCGACTGGGGTCTTAAAAGCCTGCAAACAGCCATCTAAAATGCAAATATTGGTCTCCTCATTTGGAGCAAAGAGGATTGAAGAAAAGAAAAGAAAAGAGACATGGAAACAATTAGTCTAAGGAATTAATGGACCATGAGTATCTTAATCTACATGGCTCTGAGACCAGAAGAACTGGGAGGTGCCTACTACCAACGCTAACCACGTGGAAAAGGCTTAAAATCTGAGATCCTAGATAGAGTGGGAGAAAAATGTGGAACAAAATTGAAAAACATAAAAAAGAACAGGATTACTGATTGGATAGAGACTAGTGAAACCCTGAAACTATGACCCCTAGGCACCCTTTGGGCCTGGAATTGAACTATCTTCCATGGCTTAACGCATAACTAAACAATAGAGAGACCAAAAAGAGGAACATTTAGACCAGGGAGATGCACATCTTAGAACAATCAACCATGTGAAATCAAAAGGGCAGCATTTGCACAGGGAGAAAGTGGGAAGGCAGGAATGAAAGGAGAAGGAAAGAAGGAGACAGGGGAAAGATAACCACAGGGAGGAAGTGGGAAGAGAGCCGTTACATTGTGGGGAATACAATCAATGCGACACACACAAAATGTATGGAACTATTGAATGGAAAATGAATCTGCTCTGCAAAATTTCACCAAATAACAATAAATTCTTTTTTTTTTTTAAATGGGAAAGGATTATAAAAAATAAAACATGCAAACAAAAACCAAACTCATTGCTGTCGAGTCATATCCGACTCAAAGCAACCCTCTTTGGATTTCTGAGGTGGTATCACTAGGGAAGTAGATTGCCCAACCTTCTCTCTGAGGAGTGGCTGGTGGATTTGAACCGCCAGCCTTCTCATTAGCAGTCAAATGCTGTAGGCACTATGCCACCAGAGCTCTTAATCTATGGTCATGCTTATGTATAACAAATATACATTTTTTAAGTATTGGGATATTTATTTATTTATTTTTCATGTTTTTATTTTAAGCTAACACCTGTGAAAAGGCAAGACATGGAAGTACTCAGCTTTAAAATTTTTTATTTATTTATTTTTAATTTAGAGAAAGTGGAAGCAGATCAATATTTTCAAAAAATAATAATAAAAAAAGTATTAAGGGAAGGTTGTGTTTGAATTGAAATATGGATAGAGCAAACTGTTATTTCTAGAAAACTATGTATGGTAGGCATTATAATGGCTTCTCAGAAATGTTCATATCCTGTTTGCCAGAACTTGTAAATATGTTAGATTACATAGCAAAGAGGAATTAAGATTGCTAATCAGATAGAATTAAAGCTGCTAATCAGTTAACCTTTAAATAGGACATTATCCTGGATTTGGCACAATGTAACCACAATGCTCTTCAAAAGTAGATGAAGGAGGCAGAAAAGAAAGATTACCAAAAATCAGCCAGAAAGATAAAATATTGCTAGCTTCGAAGACAAAGAGGGCCATGAGTCAGTGAATAGGGGTGGACTCTAGATGCTGGAAAAGACAAGGAAAGGGATTCTCCACTGATGTCTACAGAAAGGAATGCAAAACTAAATTCACTGCTGTGGAGTCGGATCCAACTCATGGAGACCCCTCCGTGGGTTTCCAAGGTGGTATCACTATGGAAACAGATGGCCCAATTTGCCTTCCGAGGAGGGGCTGGTGGGTTTGCACCGCCAGCCTTCTGGTTAGCAGTCAAATGCCTTAGACACTACACTACCAGAGCTGCCAAAAGGAATGCAGGTCTAAGCCCCCGAAAAATTTTATGAGTGACAGCCATATTGAATTTCTAATTCAAAGGACTCTTTGATAATATACTTTGTGCTGTTTCAAGTCACAAAATTCATGGTAACATGTTATAGCAGCAATAGAAAACTAATACATTATGCCTATTTCCACAATGAAAAAATTTTCTTCAATGAGCCTAACGATGTAAAGCTGTAACCTCAATACATGACGCTTTATACAGTTTACAAAATCTCTTTTGTATCCATCTACCCATCATTCATTCAGTCAAGTGTTTAATCTTGCCTACCATGATTTTTACTAGGCTTGGTAAAAATGATGAAAAATTAGATCGATAAAATATTTATTCCTTACTAGACCCTTTGAGGGAGCTCTGGTAGCATAGTGCCTAAGGCACTTGACTGCTAACCAGAAGGCTGGTGATTCAAACCCACCAGCCACTCCTCGGAAGAAAGGTTGGTCAATCTACTTCCATAGTGATACTGCCTCAGAAACCCTTGGAGGGGTCACTATGAGTTGAGTCCGACTCTATGGTACATAACAACAACACAACAGAAACAGACACTTTGAAGTGGTTACTTTTTTCCTATTCCCAAATAAAAAACGTGAGGTTCTGTTATTGATTTGCCCAAGGTAACACAAGTAACCTTTTGACTCCAAACTCAGGGATATTTCCAGTAGAAACTCTTAGAAGAATAACAGATTATGTTTAGTTGTATATTTGTTCTAAAATAACTTGAAATTTTATTATTTTCTTTCAGTTTTATGGATATGGGCAAGCCTTTAGCTTTATGTTTTCTGTGAAATGAGGGGGAAAATGCTTACATGATTAGTCCAACAATGAATGAGATATGGGTCTAGCTCATTGATAGGTCTTGAAGGAAGATGTCTACAAGTAAATTTTATTATTTTGTCTAGTATTTCACACATCAGGATATTCTGGAATATATGTGTACCACTTTTGATGAGCATGTAATTTGGGAAAAAACTATTACTAGATAGTGCAATCAGTGTTATTAAATGCATGAACTAGTCATACCAAGACACAAGCTACAGTCATAAAAATGCTGACCTTAAGTACTGCCTGCTTATTATCCCATTTGCTAAAAAATTATTTTGCATCATTATGATTCTACATATGTTTCACAGATGTCTTTAAGGACATATTTCTGCAACTTATTATTAAGCTAACTTCTGTGCACTGCTTCAGATTTCCATAGCATATTAATGAGAACATTATGGAATTGTAAATAAATATGTTTACAGCAATCAAGATGAAGAGCAGAACTATAAAAATGGTTATAAAAATCTAATTAACATTTTAACAGTAAAAAGCTTGCTGCTTTGATACCACAAGAGAATGGTCTCAGTCAGTAGATAAAATGAAGAATTCCCAAGTGGGCTTAAGAATGGATGAAACACTGCTATTAATGTTTAATGGGATATGTCAGATTTTACCAGCATTTGAAAGAATGCAAATAGGGGTTACCACAGAAATCACCTTGACAGAAACTGTACAAAATATAACACAAGTCATCCCTAAGGCAGCTTTGTAGTGGTTACTAGGATGTCTTTTTCACGTAAGTGCTTGATTGTGGGAAAAATGAGAGCAAGTTAGTATGATTGTGTGTATACCTAGTAAAACTTGGAAATTATAAAAGTAGTATGGAAATTCTCACTACCAACTTTATATAGAAAGAAAGAGACCCCAGATAAGGCAAACACTATTAAAGAAGAAGAATGAAGTAGGTGGACTCATCATACTCCATGATCTCAAAACCTGCTTTATAGCCATGGTAGTTAAAACAGCCTGGTATTGGTACAATAAGAAACCCATAGACTAATGGAATAAGGAGCTTTGGTGGAATACTGCCTAAGTCATTTGACTGCTAACCAGAAGATTGGTGGTTCAAACCCACTAGCCACTCTGTGGAAGACAGATGGGGCAATCTACTTCCATAAAGATTTGCCACGTTGGAAACCCTATGGGGGTCACTACGAGTTGGAATCTACTCAATGGCAGTGAGTTTGGTTTGGTTTGGTTTGGTTTTAGGCCAGTGGAATAGCACTGAGAACCCCGAAGTAAATCCATCTACCTATGTACAGCTCATCTTTGACAAAAGGATAAAACCCATTAAATGGGGAAGAGGTGATAGCTGGTAAAACTAGATATCCATTTGTAGCAAAATGAAACAAGATTCATATCTCTCACCATATACAAAAACTAACTCAAGACTGATGAAAATCTAAATGTAAAACAAAAAAACTATAAAGATCAAAGAAAAAATATAAGGTCGGAGATAGGGAACGTAACACATGGCATAAATACACTATAAAACATAACTAATAAATGTACAAACAGCAAAAGATAAACTTGATGACTGAGACCTCCTAAAAATTAAACATTTGTGGACATCAATAGGCTTCATCTAAAGAGTAAAATGAGAGCCTACAGACTAAGAATGCATTTTTGACAATGACATATTGGCAAGGGACTAATGTCTAAAACTTAGATAATACTTCAACATCTCTATGACAAAAAGACAAAAAAAAATCCAATTGAAAAATGAGCAGAGGACATGAACAGACACTTCACCAAAGAAAACATTCAGGTGGTCAATAAACCATAAAGGAATGCTTGTGATCATTAACTATTGAGAAGATGCAAATTAAAAAAAAAAAAATCATTTCACCCTACTTATTTGCAAAGTTAAAAAACAACAACAACAACAATAAATGCTGGTAAGGGTGTGGAGAGATTAGAATCCTTATACACTGTTGGTGGGACTATAAAACGGTGCAACCACTGTAGAAAACAGTATGGCACTTCCTTAAAAAGTTGGAAATAGAAATATGATCCATCAAACCCAATACTAAGTTTACATCCTACAGAAATAAGAGCAATGAAACAAATAGATGTATGCACACCCATGTTTATAGCAGCACTATTTAGAAATTTAAAAATTTGGAAACAACCTAAGTGTCCATCACTGGATGAATGGATAAACAAACTGTGTTACATACAAACAATGAAATACTATGCGATGTTAAAGAATAATTATGAATCTGTGAAATGCCTCATAACATGAATGAACTTGGAGGGCATTATGCTGAGTGAAATTTGTCAATCACAAAAGGACAAATATTGTATGAGACCACTACTACAAAAAGTCAATAAAAGGTTTACACACAGAAAGAAAAATTCTTAAAAGATTACCAGTGGTAGGAGGGGAAGGGAGGGGAAATCACTAACTAAAGGATATACATATATTAACTTGGGTAAAGGGGAAGAAAATATACAATAAGGGGAAGTCATATACAATAAGGGGGAAGTCAGTACAAAATAGTCAAGGCAAAGGAAGCATTGAGATGAGCACAAGAATTAAAGGCAACAAAAGTAACTACTGTTATACTCAAAATCCTGTGAAAACAGTCATTGAAATAATCCATGAGCTGATACATAGATAGATATACAAGGTGAACAGGTGTAGGAAGGGGAATGGGACCACATACATAAATAAACATGGGTTTAACAGAAGATATTATTACATACGTATTTATGTTTGTTGCTGTTAGGTGCCATCAAATTAGCTTCAACTCACAGCAGCCCTACGTACAACAGAATGAAACACTGCCCGGTCCTGTGCCAGCTTCACAGTCCTTGCTATACCTAAACCCTCCGTTGCAGCCACTGTGTCAATCCATCTCATTGAAGGTCTTTCCCTTTTTGCTGACCCTCCACTTTACCAAGCATGACATCCTTCTCCAGGGACTAGTCCCTTCTGACAACATGACTAAAGCAGGTGAGACGAAGTCTGGCCATTCTCCTTTCCAAGGAGCATTCTCACTTCACTTCTTCCAGGAGATTTGTTAGTTCTTCTGGCAATCCTTGGTACTTTCAGTATTCTTCCCCAACACAAAAACTCAAAAGCATCAGCTCTTCTTCACTCTTCCTTACTCATTGTCCAGCTTTCACATGCTTTTGAGGCTGTTGAAACATGCACATAACCATGGCTTGGGTTAAGTGCACCTTAGTTTTCAAAGAGAAAATCTTTGTTCATCAGCACTTGAAAGACGTCTCTTGAAGAATATTTGCCCAGGGCAATATCAGCTGATTTCTTCTTCTTCTTCTTCTTCTTTTTTTTTTTTTTAAATTTTTATTGTGAGTTGGATTAGCAAATTCACTTTCCATACAGCAGCTCACATATACTTTGTCTCAAGACATTGACTGCAATTCCCCACAATACAACAGCTCCCCTCCCACTTTCTCCCCATAGTTACTTCTTCCCTATGTCATTCTATCCCATGTACTCTTACCCCCTGAGCTGTCTCCCTGTGCATACACAGCCCTTCTATTCTCCCATGATTGATCTCTTCAAGGAGTGTATCTACCTGAGGTAAATATTCAGCTCATATACCTATCTTTTGTTTGGCTGGAAGCCACAGGAGTGGATTCAATTCCAGACCTGAAGGGCAGCTAGGGGCCATAGTCTCAGAGGTTCCATCAGGTTCTATCAGACCATCAAACATAGTCCTTTTATTTTTGTTGTTGTTGTTAATGATTTTGAGTTTTGCTTAACATTGTTCTCCCACTCTATCCAGGATCTTCTACATAGATGCCCCCCTCTGAGTGGTTGACAGTGGTAGTGGGTTCCATGTAGTTCTTCTGGTCTCATAGTCATATAGGCTGAAGATCACATGGTGTAGCAGTCCCTTGGACTAATTGTTTCCATGCATCTTTGGTTTTCTTCATTCTTTTTTGCTCTGGATGAGGAGAGACCCATTGTTCCATCTAGATGACCACTTGCAAGCTTTTAAGATTCAAGTCACTACTTGCCAAAGTAGGATGTGGAACATATTATTGTATAGTATATTATGCCAATTGAGCTTGATGTCTCCTGGGACTATGGTCCTGAGCCCACAGGTCCAACTACTCACTCTCTCTGGGTAGCTGGCTGTGGCCAAGAAGTGACTCAACCTTGTCCCTTGTCAACTCAACTATATACCTGGGAATTCTTATGGAACATACAAATACACTGTCTAAAATACACTGAAACATTGCCTGCCAACTCTGGTCTTGGGCTCATTTTCACCTGCGTAGACATATCTAATAGTTTAGCCTGTCCACCCATCTATCCACCAGTATAACCATGTTTGCTGTCACTGACAATGTAGTCTGTTATGTGTAAAAGGGTTTGTCTTTGTTGTCTGTACCTCCCATGGAGCTCCCTATGTCTTCCACTTCTTCAATGCCACTGTGTTGATCATTTACATTTGGTACAATGCCCTTGTCTTCACCCATATTAATACTTGTCTCTACCTATCTAACCATGTTCCCTCCCCTCCCCTCGCACCCCTGGTAACCAACAAAGGAAATTTATTTCCATATACAAACCTTTCTTTGACTCTTTACAATAACGGAATAACACAATATTTGTCCTTCTGTAATTGACTTATTTCACTCAGCGTAATGTCCTCCAAGTTCATTCACGTTATGTAGTATTTTGCAAATTCAATATTATTCTTCAGGGCTGCATAGTATTCCATTGTGTCTATACACCATAGTGTGGGTATCCATTCTTCTGTTGATGGGCACCTAAGTTGTTTCCATCTTTTTGTTATTGTAAATAGTGCTGCAATGAACATGGGTGTGCATATATCTGTTCTTGTCCTGGCTTTCACTTCTTTAGGATATATACCTAGTAATGGAATGGCTGGTTCAAATGGTGTTTCTATTTCTAACTTTTGTAATTCCAACTTTTGCACTGCTTTCCACAGTGGTTGTATCATTTGACAGTCCCACCAGCTGTATATAAGAGTCCCAATCTCTCCACATTTTTGCCAGCGTTTATTATTTTCTGTCTTGTTGAACTTTGCTACTAGTGCTAGGGCAAGATTTTATCTCATTGCTGTTTTCATTTGCATCTCTCTAATAGCTAATGATTGTGAACATTTCTTCATATGTTTGTTGGCTGCCTGAATATCCTCTTTGGTGAAGTGTCTATTCATGTCTTCTGCCCATTTTTTAATTGGATTGTTTGTCTTTTTGTTGTTGAGGTGTAGTTTTCTATAAATTCTAGAGATAAGTCCCTTGTCAGATGTCATTGCAGAATATTTTCCCCCAATCTGTAAATTCTCTTTTGAATCTTTTGGAGAAGTCTTCACAAGCACATAACAATTTAATTTTTAGAAGGTCTCATTAATCTAGTTTATCTTCTGCTGTTTGTGCATTTTGGGTTATGCTTGATAGTCTATTTATGCTCTATAGTAGGGCCCCTAAATTGGCTCCTCATTTTTACTTGAGGTACTTCATAGCTGTAGATTTCACATTTAAGTCTTTGATCCATCTGGAGTTAGTGTTTGTGTATGGTTTGAGGTACAGATGTTGTTTCATTTTTCTGAAAGTGGGTATCCAGTTTTGCTACTACCATTTATTAAACAGACAATGTCTTCCCCATTTAAAGGATTTCAGCCCTTTGTCAAAGATCAGCTGACCACACGTTGATGGATCTATTTCTGAGTTCTCAATCCTATTTCATTGGTCTATGTGTCTGTTGTACCAATACCGGCAGTTTTGACTACTGTGGCTGTGTGGTATGTTTTAAGATCCGGGAGTGTGAGACCTCCTACTTTGTTCTTCTTCAATAATGCTTTGCTTATCTGAGGTCTCTTTCCTTTCCATGTAAAATTAGTGGTTAGTTTTTCCATCTCCTTAAAGAATGTTGATGAGATCTGGATTGGGATTGCACTAAATATATAGGTTGCTTTGAGTAAAATTGATATTTTCACAATGTTCAATCTTCCTATCCACAAGCACGGTATGTTCTTCCATTTATGTAGCTCTCTTACAGTTTCTTGAAGTAGTCTTTTATAGCTTTCTTTGTACAGGTCTTTTGTGTTTCTGGTAAGATTTATTCCCAAGTATTTCATTTTTTTGGTAGCTATTGGAAATGATATCGATTTCCTTATTTCTTTTCAGCAATCTCTTTGCTTGTGTAGAGGAATCCAACTGATTTTTGGATGTTGATCTTGTATCCTGCCATGATGCTAAATCTCTCAATTAGCTTCAGTAGATTTTAGACCGAATATCTTGGATTTTCTAGGTATAGGATCATATCATCAACAAATAGGGATAGTTTGACTTCTTCCTCACCAATTTGGATGCCTTTGATTTCCCTTTCTTGCCTTATTGGCCTGGCAGGGACTTCCAATACAGTGTTGAATAGAAGTGGTGACAGAGGACATCCTTGTCTGGTTTGTTTGCAAGGGGAGTGGTTTCAGTCTCTCTCCATTGAGAATAATGTTGGATGTTGGTTTTACAAATATGCCCTTTATTATGTTGAGGAATGTCCCTTCTATTCCTAGTTTGCTGAGAGTTTTGACTAGGAATGGGTGTTGGATTTTATCAAAAGCCTTTTTTGCATCGATTGATATGATCATGTAATTTTTTCCTTTGTTTCATTTATGTGGTTGATGACGTCGATTGTTTTTCTAATGTTGAACCATTCTTTCATACTTGATATGAACCCCAATTGATCATAATGAATTATGTTCTTGATATGTTGTTGGAGTCTATTGGCTCAGATTTTGTTGAAGATTGTTGCATCTATATTCATGAGGGATATTGGTCTGTAGTTTTTCTTTTGAGTGATGTCTTTGCCTGGTTTTGGATCACAGTTATCTTGCTTCATAAAATTAATTTGGGAGGATTCCATCCTTTTCTATGTTCTGGAATAGTTTGAGTAGGATTGGTGCCAGTTCTCTGAAAGTTTGGTAGAATTCTCCAGTGAAACCATCTGGGCCAGGACTTTTTTTGTTGGTTATTTTTTATGACCTGTTCAATTTCTTCTTTTGTTATAGATCTGTTAAACTTTTCCACCTCAGTCTATGTTAGTTTAGGTAAGTATTGTGTTTCTAGAAATCTGTCCATTTCTTCTAGATTTTCAAATTTGGAGTATGATTCTTCATAGTATCCTGATAGTATCCTTTTTATTTTAGTTGGTTCTGTTGTGATGTCATCCATTTTGTTTCTCACTCTATTTATTTCTATTCTCTCCCTCTTTTCCTTTGTTAAATTTGCCAGTGGTTTGTCAATTTTATTAATCGTTTTGGAAAAAAACAACTTCTAGTCTTGTTCATATTTTCTATTTTCTTTCTCTTTTCTGTTTCATTCATTTCTGCCCAAATCTTTATTATTTCCTTTCTTCTGATGAGTGTAGACTTTGCTTGCTGTTCTTTTTCTAATTGTTGGAGATGTTGGTTTAAAGAGTTGATTTTGGCTTTTTCTTCTTTTTTGATGTGTGCATTTATTGCTATTTTTTGGCCTCTGACTACTGCTTTTGCTGTGTTCCAAAGATTTTGGTATGTTCTGTTTTCATTCTCATTTGGTTCAAGGAATTTTTATTTCTTCTATTACCCAGTTGTTTTTGAGGAGGATGTTGTTCAGTTTCCATGTTTGTTCTTTCTCCATTGATCTTCCTATTGTTGATTTCTAGTTTGATAGCATTGATCTGAGAAGATTCTTTTCAGTATTTCAATGTTTTTAAATTTATTAAGGTTTGCTTTATAACCTAACATGGACTATCATGGAGAATGCTCCATGTGTACTGGAAAAGAATGTATATTGTGCTGTTGTTTGGTGAAGTGCTCTGTGGATGTCTATAAGGTCAAGTTGGTGGATTGTATTGTTTAGTTCTTCTGTGTCTTTGTTGAGTTTCTTTCCTGTTGTTCAATTTTTCATTGAAAGTAGTGTATTAAAGTCTCCCACTATGACTGTGGAGTCATCTACTTGCCTTTTTAGCTCTTTTAAAGTCTGGTGTATGTATTGTAGGGCTCTTTCATTGGGTCCATAGCTATTTATTATGGTTATATCTTCTTCTTCAATCGATCCTTTAATCATTATATAATGTTCTTCCTTGTCTTTTATGGTGGTTTTTGCCTTAAGTCAATTTGATCAGAAATTAATATTGTCACTCCTGCTCTGTTTTGGTTTCCATTTGATTGATACATCTTTTTCTAATTTTTGACTTTTAGTCTATTTTTGTCTTTCTGTCTAAGATATGTCTCTCATAGACAGCATATTGATGGGTTATGTTTTCTTATCCATTCTGCAACTCTCTATTTTTTGAGTGGTGCATTTAATCCATTGACATTCCGTGTAATTATTGGCAAGTATGAATTGGTTACTGTCATTTTATTATGTGGTTTTTCATGGTGTTCCTGGTTTCTTTGTTCCATCTAATTTTCTATGCTGAGCTTATTATGTTTATGAATTGTGTTATCATTTCCTTTGTTGCTATTGTTTTAGTATTTGATAAATATTTGTGCTTGTCCTCTTTTTTATTGTGGTGTGAAGGTTTATCATTTTTCTTTGAGGTTACCCTGTGATTTATAAGTTTCTCCCTGCGTTTAGAAGAGTCCATTCTATCTTGCAATTCTCCTGACTTCTTCACCATTTAGTAGTTCTGTAAGTACACTATTTTTTCCCCTCTTTTTGGTTTGTAGTTTTGCTAATTTTCCAATTGATCTCTCTGGTTCCCTCTTTACAATCTTTTAGGCTTATTTTATTTTGGATACATCCATAGCTGTGTTGGTTTCTGGGTTATGCCATCTTGTGTATTAATAGTCGGTTGTTGTTTGCTATTATTGGTTCTTTGTTCAAAGGACTTCCATTAGTATCTCTTGTAAGGTTGATCTGGTTTTAACAAATTCTCTTAATTTATGCTTATCTAGAAATCTCCTAATTTCACTGTCATATTTGAGGGACAATTTCACTGGGTATTCTTGTCTGGAAATTTTTCTCTTTCAGGATTTTATATATACTGTCTCATTGCCTTCTCACTTGCATGGTTTCTGCTGAGAAATCAGAGCATATTCTTATTGGTTGTCCTTTGTAAGTAACTTTTTGATTTTTTTCCAGTGCTGCTTTGAGGATTCTTTCTTTGTCTTTGGTTTTGATGTGTTTGATGATGATATGTCTTGTTGATTTTCTTTTGGGGTCTATCCTGTTTGGGGTTTGTTGGACTTCCTGAATGAATATATTCTCATCTTTCATCATATCAGGGAAGTTCTCTTCCGACAAATATTGGATAATTTTCTCAGTGATTTTATTTTTCTCTTCCTGTTCTGGAATTCCAATGACACGTAGATTATTCCTTTTGATGGTAACCCATGTGAACCTTAGGCTTTCTGCATTTTGTTTTGAACTTTTTCTGATTGATCCCTTTCCAAAGAAGTATTCAGGTATTTTTCTTCCATCTCATTAATTCTGTCTTCCATTGATTTGATTAGATTCCTTTGCCTTTTCAATATGTTATTTATTTATTTATGAAAATTTTGATTGATATTTGATATTGGATTATTATCTGTAGATTTTGTATCATTTCTAATGTTTCATTTGTTTTGTAATTTTGTTCTTATATTTTCTTCAGAAATTGTTGTAGGATTTTGTGTTTTCCTTAATTTTTTCAGTGTTTTCCTTGATCTGTCTCTCAATCTTTTGAAGATACCAAAATATAATTCTTTTGAATTCCTTATCAGGGAGTTCCAATGCTGCTTCTTTCTCAGGGATGTGTTCTGGGTCTCTATTCTGCTCCCTTGTTTCTACTACTTTTTCTTCTTTCTGTGGACTGTGATAGTCTGTTATCTTTCTGAGACACTGTGAAATTGTTGTATTTATATCTCTGTTAACTGTTTGTGAAGAGTAGTTAAAAGTAAGTCAGGCTTTTCTTGGTGATTGTTTATTGTTGGTTAGTTGGTGTAGAAAGAAGTGGTGGCTCTCACTCAGTATGTGGAGCTGCAGGAAGTATGGGTGTGGTTGCATCATATGGGCATGATTATTGTTTACCACCCAGTTAGACAAAAACTAAAATTGAAAAACCATCAAAAAAGTAAAAGCAAACAGACAAAAAACACACTACATAAACACACAGAAAGAATCACCAAAAATAGAAAAGAAAAGAATATCCTGGACTATCTGGGGAGGAGGCAATAAGAGAAAAGAGGTAGAATAGGAGAATAATGAAGAAAAAACTGAGAAACATGCAAAAAGAGAAACACGGAACAGGGAGAACCACAAGAAAGATAAAAAAAAAAAAAATGGGATCCAGGGATAAAGAAGAGAGAAAAAGCTGCAAACTAGAACCTGGGAAGCGAAGAAGAAAGAATAGTCATAAAAAAGATGAAAAAAGAAAAGAAAATAGTAATAATAATTTTAAAACAGACAAAAACAAATAAACTGAAAAAGAAAAAGAAATCTGAGCAGGGAAGTGCAGGCTACCCAGGCTCTGTCACAACACATGTACTGGGATGGAATTCCTGCCAGTTCAGAAGGTGGGTGGGAGTGAGGGATGGCCACACCTCCATTCACCAAGAGGGTGTGGGATATGGGTATCTAGGGGAATATCACACCTTTCCAGTTGTTTGTGTCCAGAATATTCTTGCTGTCCCAGCAAGTGAACCCTATTCTTAGGTCCCAGAATCTTAAAAAACACTGTCGCTATAAATATCCAAAATGGTCAAACTGCTTGTAAACATTCAAAACAGCCACGTTTTCTGGACATGCAAATGTCCACAGACCAGCACGTCTTCCTCTTCACTGCTTCCCCCTTTATTCATCAGCTAACAGTGCAGTCCTTTATGTAGCCCCTGACTGGCAAGGAAGATTTTTAGGTTAATTCTTAGGTCCTAACACCACTTGGCAATTTCCAAGCTGTCTGTGCCCTCAGGATTGCTGGCAGACTGCAGTTCCATATGTCTCCATTTTATATGTTTTCATGCAGGTTTTTTTTCTAGTTGGAGTTTCTTGTTGTTGTTATATGCCGTCGAGTCGGCCCCGACTCATAGCGACCCCTCCTTGGGTTTCCGAGGCAGTATCACTACAGAAGTAGGATTTCCCAACCTTCCTTCC
>NW_006921659.1:10902066-10902560 GCF_000298275.1 Orycteropus afer afer
TTGTATTTAGATCTCTGTTAACTGTTTGTGAAGAGCAGCCAAGGGTGATTCAGGCTCTTCTTGGTGGTTTTTTATCATTGGCCTGTTGCTGGAGAAGGAGAAAGTGGCTCTCGCTCAGTAAGTGAAGTCACAGGAGGTGTGGGTGTAGTTGTGTCTTAAGAGGACACTTGTTGTCTCCCACTCAGTTAGATACAAATTACAATTGAATAACCATCAAAAAACTAAAAGCCCATGGATGGAAAACACCCCATGTAATCACATAGGAACAGTAACCAAAAAAAGAGAAAAGGGAAAAGAAGAGGAAAAAACAAGCAAACCTACAATATCTGGGGATAGAGCACTAAGAAGAAGAAAATAAAAAAAGTAGGGAAGGAGAATAATAAATGAAGAAAAAAACAGGAAGAATGCAAAAAGAAAAGCAAGGCATGGGGTTAGTCACGAGAAAAAAAAAGGGGGGGAAAGAGGAAAAAAAATGTTAAATTGGGGGGTGGGCA
>NW_006921659.1:10903257-10948731 GCF_000298275.1 Orycteropus afer afer
GTTTTGGTATTTTCATGCAAATTCTTCTGCTAGTTGGGGTTTAGTCCACTTCTGTATCCTTCCCTTCAAGGCTCAGGGGTCCAAGATTATCTTTTGTGTCTGTGTTAATTGATTTCCCTTTTCTTTGTTGAAGAGCATCTGTGCAGTCCTTCTGCCTAGTCTGCCATCTTGCCAGAACTCTCCATAGAATCTTTCAATATTGCAACTCAAGGCTTGAATTTTTTCTTCTTTAAACTGGTGAAATACTGAGTGTATTCTTCACTTTTGTTTTTCTAACTCCAAGTGTTTGTACATTTCATTATAATAATTGACTGTGTCCTCTCAAGCTGCTCTTTGAAATCTTCTATTTAGCTCTTTTATCTTATCTTTTCTTCCATTTGCTTTAGCTACTCTCTGTTCAAGAACAAGTTTCAGAGTCTCTTCTGACATCAGTGTATGAGAGTCCCAATCTCTCCACATTCTTACCAGCATTTGTTATTTTCTGTCATGTTGAACTTTGCTACTAGTGCTGGGGGCAAGATGGTCTCTCATTGTTTTGATTTGCATCTCTCTAATGTGCAATGGCTTAATCTTGGACTAATAGGCAGAGATTCACACTGTGGTAACCCTTGGGAATTGAATTGGGATTATAGGCATTGTAACATCCCACTCATAAGGAAACCATTCTGTCAGTTGTTATAGATTCCAAGGAGGCATGAGTTCCATTCAATTGTTGCTAAATTGTCTCTGATTCATGATGACCCAGGTGTTTCAGAGAAGAACTGTGCTCTATTGGATTTCAATGGCTGATTTTTTGAAAGTATCAGGTCTTTCTTCTGAGGTTCCTTTGAGTGAACTTGGAATTCCAACTTTTTGGTTAGTAGCCAACCACAGTAACTTTTCGCAGCTCCCAATGATTCCAGTGGGTGAGTTAGAGAGGTTATTATTATTATTATTATTTAACTTTTTATTGTGATTTTGATGAAATTTTACTGAAATTTTCATTTTATATTCAACATTTCATACACATTTTGTTTTGTGACACTGATTACAATCCCCACATTGTAACAGCTCTCTTCCCACTTCCTCCTTATGGTTACCCTTTCTGTGTGTTCTTCTTATCTGTGCATTACTGGCTCCCTAGCCCACCAGCCACTCCTAGGAAGGAAGGTTGGGCAATCCTACTTCCGTACTGATACAGCCTCGGAAACCCAAGGAGGGGTCGCTATGAGTCAGGGCTGACTCGACGGCACATAACAACAACAACAACAACAACAACAACAACAACTGAACAGCAGAATGCTTGATTTTTCTTTATGCCAACATCTATTTGTCCTAAAGTCTGCCCTATCTCAGTCTTGGTGTATCCCTTATTCCTTTCTTTGTTTCATATAACACATTCTATCCATCACCAAGTCCTGTTTGGTCTACAGTTGAAACATCTGACTCCTTTCATCTACTCCACTACTATCACCCTAGTAAAAGATGCCAACATTTCCCATTTGTACTATTGCAATAGCCTCCTAACTGGTCTGGCAGCTCGTCTTGGCAACAGTCTTTTTTATTTTTTTAATATGTCAGATTATATCATTCCTCAGTTCACAATTCTCAAACATTTCCCATCTTAATCAGATTAAATCCCTGGCTTCCTACTATTTATCTGATCTCATCTCCTATGAGGAGCTCTGGTGGCATAGTGCCTAAGGCATTTGACTACTAACCAGGCAGTTGGCAGTTTAAGCCCACCAGGGAATTCTCAAAAAATTTTAAGCAGGAGGCAAATAAAAAATTTTGCTTTTTAAGAGGTGTGGCAACCTATGGAGAGCTAAAGGAAAATACACTAGATAGAGACTGCAATGATCAAAACAAGAGACATGAGCAACAGATTTAGCAAATGTGGTATCTAGAATAGAAAGAAGGGGAGGAATTGGAGAGAGATTTAGGAATATTCTTGCTATCAAGAGCTGTGTGGGAAAGAGATAGTAAAGAAAGAGAAAATACATATATGCCAATTGAGGGAGAATGCTTTGAAGAAAAGTAAAGTGGGGGAGTGGGAAAAGGATGTGTCTTATATGACATTGAATCTAAGAGTCCTCTACTGAGAACATGTTTGAACAAAGACCCAAAGAAAAGGAGAATGTAGGCCATGTTTTGTGGGGAAAGATAATTCCAGGCAGAGACAATAACGTTACTGGCATCCTGAAAGAACCACAAAACATCTGATATGGCTGGAAAAGAGAGATAACATAGGAGATGCACAGACAATACAACAAACTCACTGCCATCGAGTGAAATCTGACTCATAACGACCCCTCCTTGGGTTTTCGAGGCAGTACCTTTATGGAAGTAGAATGCCCAACCTTCCTTCTGAGGAATGGCTGGTGGGTTTGAACTGCCAGCCTTCTGGTTAGCAGTCAATTTTTTTATTCAAACCGCCTCACACAAACAAAAGTTGAAAAATTAATATCAGTACATTTTAACAAATGAGTCCACTGAAAAATAGAGAGGAACACTGGCTTGTCCAAGGTCACACATGCAGTAAGTCATGTACTGGGAATTTCAATCCAGATCTTTTGGTTTTTTGTCGGGCTACTTGTAAGAATTTCTTTTGTCTCCATGTGCTGTCTCTACTTTATTTACATTGTTTTGAAATCCACCTCTTTGTTTTATACACTCTTCAGTAGTCTAGAGGGAAAGATACCAGGAAAAATAATCTCATAGCATAAGAGCAGAAGGAAAACACATACTTTTATACAAAAGACGTTTTCTTTTAAAGCATAATAGAAGACGAAAGAAAAGAAAAGGTGAAAAGAGGAAGTGCAGTGTATGAAAGAGAATTACTTTGGATACTAAGGGATGCATTTATTCAATCTGTGAATAGTTTTAACTATAAACAGAAAATTGTACTCAATGGAAATTTATCAGAGTTTTAAAATTTCCCTATCCTATTTTATTTCCCAAATTGGTTTTCTCAAGTTTCCTATTGTATTAGACAAAATGAAAAACCCAAGTTGCTTGAAGATAGCTGCTTTGGTGCTATTTTAAAGCAACAATGACTGGAGTACCAGAAATCTTTTAAGAAATCCTGTTCCTATAAAAATAGTTTTAGGACAGATTTGCAGATTCTAAAAATTATTGGTTTCACATCTGAACAAATGTTCAAGGCTGTGATGTGTTTTTAGTTGTCCAAAATGTTAAATCAACATTCTGTATTATTTCTGCATTTCTTTTTTGGTTATAGTTGGTATTGCCACCCAGGACCCAATTTCTAGCCACAGGCATGGCAGAAAGGTTACAGCCACTGCTACAATCAATGTTAATGCTGCTCTTTAGCCAGCTAGAAATTGGACCTGGGTATTTCTCTGGAGTCCGAAATCCTCAGGTCATAACACTAACATCTCCCAGCACACAGCCCAATTTCATTTAATCCTGCTTCTGGGCATCGCACATTTTAAAACTATTTTCCTTTTCTGAACAGGTCTCCAATTGACTAATGCTATGGATACAAGTTCTTTTTTTTGTTTAAAAGAAAGTATATTACAAGAAATAAGCAATAAGTCGATAAGAATTAGATGTATGCACATACATGGAAGTAAATGGTGTGGAGACCTTACCTTAATTTGTTAAAGATGCAAATGGCTGATCACAAATTGATGATAAGGGTAATTGAGTTTTAAATGTGTCTAATCACTAAACTGAAGGAGTCATTTCATAATTTGAAGATCTTATTTTTAATTACTGGTGAATCATCATCAGTTTAAAGTAAAAATGGATTCATGGAAATCTATATAGTACAATAACAACACCAGTAGTCCTCTTTTGCATTGAAAAAGGCATGATTGGCTGTCATCTCCAGATGACTCCAAGGTAGGTATTTGTCCATTGACTGTAGCAATCAATAACTGATGAGTCAAACTCGTTTGTTGGTGAATCAATGCTTCCTGTTGGCACCTCCTACCAAAATTTCCTTCTAGTATTTTTCCTAGTAATGGTAGTTCTTTCAGTAATTGTTAGAGAGGAATGGAACTTCTCCAAAGAGGACTACTGATGTCTGAAAAATCAGTTGGGGATACAATTTCAAGACCATCTGTTTTAATGTTACAAATGATGATTTCCTGACCCTGGCTTCTATGGTTGCTAATATTAGGAATCTTCAAGTGTACTAGTTATATTTCAATCCATTTCCTTTGTATAAAAGAAGTTCTGACAGAAGGTCAGCCATTTTGGAGTTTGGAGCACCAGATGTTGAATCAGAGACATAGCACTGTCCAGTGGCTAGAGGATGGAAGTACAAATTAATATTTCAGTTACGAGATTTACTCATTTAATAAAATTTATGTAAATAGAAAAGACCAAAATGAATGTTAGGAGAGACTTTGAAACTTGCTCTTGAATGGAGAGTAGCTAAAGCAAATGGAAGAAATGATGAAGTAAAAGATTTGAACAGAAGATTGCAAAGGACAGCTTGAGAAGACAAAGTAAACTATTGTAATGAAATGTACAAAGAGCTGGAATTAGAAAATCAAAAACGAAGAACACATTTGATGTTTCTCAAACTGAAAGAACTGGAGAAAAAATTCGAGCTTTGAGTTGCAGTATTGAGAGTCTGTGGGCAAAATGTTGAACAATGAAAGAAGCATCAAAAAAAAATATGGAAGGAATACACAGAGTCACTGTACCACAAAGCATTGTTTGACATTCAATCATTTCAACTGGTAGCATATGATCAAGAAATTGTAGTATCAAAGGAAGATATCCAAGTTACATTGAAAGAATTGATGAAAAACAGGCTGCAGGAATTGACAGAATACCCATAGAGATGTTTCCACCAATGGGTGCAACTCTGGAGATGCTCACTCATTTATACCAGGAAATTTGGAAGATGGCTACACAGCCAACTGACTGGAAGGGTTCCATATTTGTGCCTATTCCAAAGAAGGGTGATGCAATAGAATGTGGAAATTATTGAACAATAATACTAATATCACATGAAAGCAGAATTTTGCTGGAAATGGTTCCTGCAACACATCAACAGCGAACTGCCAGAATTCAAGCCAGATTCAGAAAAGGACATAGAACAAAGGGTATCATTCAGATGGAACTTCGCTGAATACAAAGAACACCTGTGTTTCAAAGAATACCTGGCTTTGCAAAGGTATTTGACTGTGTGGATCATAACAAATTATACATAACATTGTGAAGAATAGGAACTCCAGAACATTTAATTGTGCTCATGAGGAACCTATACGTAAACCATAAGGTAATTGCTCAAACAGAACAAGGGAATACTGAATGGTTTAAAGCCAGGGAATATGTATCTATGCTGTGTAGGTTCACCATACTTATTCAATATGTATGCTGAGCAAATAATCTGAGAAAATGGCCTATATGAGGAAGAACCTGGCATCAGGATTGGGAGAAGATTCATTAACAGCCTGTGATATGCAGACAACACAACCCAGCTTGCTGATAGTGAAGAAGACTTCAAACACTTACTGATGAAGATCAAAGATGACAGTTTTCAGTATGAATTATACCTCAACATAAAGAGAATAAAAATCCTCAAAACTGGACCAATAGGTAACATCATGAAAAATGGAGAAAGCATTGAAATTGCCAAGGATTTCATTTTAATTGGATCCACAATCAACACCCATGGAAACAACTGTTGTTGTTGTTGTTGTGTGCCTTCGAGTCATACCCGACTCATAGTGACCCCTCCTTGGGTTTCCGAGGCAGTATCACTACGAAAGTAGATTGCCCCATCTTCCTTCTGAGGAGTGGCTGGTGGGTTTGAACCGCCAGCCTTCTGGTTAGCAGTCAAGTGCCTTAGCAGCAGTCAAGAAATAAAATGATGTGCTCCATTGGGTAAATCTGCAAAATAACTCTTTAAAAAGTGTTAAAGAGCAAAGATATTACTTTGAAAATTAATGTGTGCCTGATTCAAGCTATGGTATTTCCAACAGCCTCATATGCATGTGAGACCTGGACAATGAGTAAGGAAGACTACAGAAGAATTGATACATTTGAATTGTGGTCTTGGTGAAGAATATTGAGTATACCAGAAGAATGAACAAATCTGTCTTGGAGGAAGCATACCCAGAATGCCCCTTAGAAGGGAGAATCACCAGACTTTGTCTCTCCTCCTTTGGTCATGTTGTCAGAAGGGACCATTCCCTGGAGAAGAAGGACATACATGGTAAAATAGAAGGTCAGTTAAAAAGGGGGAGACCTTAATTAAATCGATTGACACAGTGACTGCAACTATGAGATCCAGCATGACAATGATTGTGAGGATGACACAGGACTGGACAGTGTTTCCGTCTGTTATATATATAAGATCATTATGAGTCATACCAGACTGGGCAGCATCTAACAATAACAACAACAAATAAATAGAAGACAAAGGTGGTTCTCTTGTAAAGTTTTCACCTTCTGCATGGACACCTGTTCAATTCCCAGCAATGCAACACATGTGCAGCTACCACTCACTTGTCAGCAGAGGCTTGTGTGTTGCTATAATGTTGGATAGGTTTAAGTGAAGCATCCAGGCTAAGATAGACTAAGATAGGCCTAGTAATCTACTTTTGAAAATCAGCCAGTGGAAACTCTATGGATCACAATGTTCTGAGTAGGGTTGAGTTGGAACCTGACTTCACAGCAGTGAACAACAACAACAACAATTTAAATACTATATATTGGATTTCAGGGCTTCATTTGCTCAGCACTTGCTCTGGTAGAGTTTCAATCCATGCTCCCTCTCTCTGAACACAGCAATGGATGTCTCAACCCAAGTTGAGACAAACAGTATCTCATTCACACAGGAAGTGAGCCTTGATTAAAGGTAAGAAGGATGGAATGTGGTGGGAGCTGATGTGTCATCTCTATAAGTTCCTGCCAAAGAAACCACTGGAGCTGCACTGATACTCACCCTTCTCAAAGCAAGAAAATCAATTCATTTTTCTTTTAAAATTGTCTTAAGACAACTACAGCCAGTTACTGTTGTTTGAAAACAAGGAACTGGAATTGATTTAGCCAATTCTATACCAGGAAGACAGGATCCCTGGTGACACAGCAGGTTAAGCATTAGGCTGTTAAAGTGCTCTGCAGGATAAAGATATGGCAGTCAGCTCCCATAAAAATTTACAGCCTTAGATACCTTATGGGGGCAGTTCTACTCTGTCCTACAGGGCTGCTATGAGAGAATCAACTTAACAGTAGTGGGCTTGTTTTTGTGTTTTGGTACATTTAAGGCTAAATAAGAAAGTTAATTTTCACATGCTAATAAAATACTTTAAATCATAAAAGACATTAATTTGCTGAAGATTATTGCTATTTGAGATAATCCCTCATAGAATTGGTTTTAAAAGATTTAAGAAGTAGGCTAAATTTATCCTAGAATTTTTTATTTTCTCTCTGGACCCTTCATTAACATCCTTCTCCAGCCTGTGCTGCTCAAAATGTTTTTATTTTTAAGTCACTAAATGTAGAGGGAGGAGCTCTGGTGGCTAAAACATTTGGCTGCTAACCAAAAAGGTGGCAGTTTGAACCCGCCAGCTGGTCTGCTGGAGAGAGATCATGGAGTAAAGTTCTGTATAGATTTACAGACTTGGAAACCTTTTGGGGCAATTCTACTCTGTCCTAAAGTGTCACTGTGAATCAGAGTTGACTCAAGGGGACTCTGTGTGTGTGTGTGTGTGTGTGTGTATATATATATATATATATATATATATATATATATATATATATAGTTGTTGTTATGTGCCATTGAGTAAATTTTATTTATTTATTTATTTTCCCAGGTGTACAGTACAAATGGTTAATGTGCTTAGCTGCTAGTTTGAGTCTACCCAGAGGCACCTTGAAAGAAAAGTCTGGGATTTGTTTCTGAAAAATCAGCCACTGAAAACCCTATGCAGCACAGTTCTACACTGACACAGTTGGAGTCACCATGAGTCAGAGTCCATTTCAAGGCAACCGGTTTGGTTTTAAAGAGCTCTGGTGGCACAATGCTTAAGGCCTAGAAAGTTGGTGGTTCAAACCCATCAGCCACTCCTTGGAAGGAAGATGAGGCAATCTATTTTTGTGAAAGATTTACTGCCTTGGAAAACCAATGGGGTTTACTATCCATTGGAGTCAACTCGATGGCTTGGGTTTGGTTTTAAGTGAAGAGAGATATTGCACCTCCAGTTGCCTAGGACAGTCTAGGTTTATGTCTATTGTTCTGGTACAATTATTTGAATACTTCCCTTCACTCTCAAAAGTCTCTCAGTTTATGTCTATCTTATTAAGGGTTTTTATATTCTCAGAACTTTCTACCTGGAAAAAACGTTGAGATGATCAAGTTATCAGAGAATTATGGAATTTTTCCAAAGTCTTTTTTTTTTCAGTTAATTTTAAAAGAAAAAGGCAAGGGAATGAGAAGTGTTTTTGTTTTTCCTTCCCCTGACTGTCCTCTCAGCACTTACACTACTTTTTCCTAAACTATTTCATCTTAGCTTAATATCTCTAATCATTTTAGATTATTTATTACTGTCACATTTTTTTGTTGTCACTTAAACTATTCTTCTCTTGTAGCCTTACTTTATTTAGCCCTTTTTCCTCTTTTCATTTGTAGCTCAAAAAATACCAAACCTGGAGAAAGCCAAATGTTCAATTCATCTCGTCAAACATCTTGGCTGTGAAGCATTGAGAGCCAAACAGTACTTTGCTACATGGATACGACACACACACACACACACACACACACACAAATAAACTCCAGCAAATACTAGGCTCTAACACTGCCAGGTGATCCACTTTTCATTTATTAAGGAAGTTCCCTCCTTCTGTCATTCCCTCCACAGCTATTTCAGAACCCTTAGTTCTCTTCTCCAACTCCTACATGCCATCTCTCCATTATTTTTATTGATGATGCCACCATCCTTTTCCTCATGGAGAAAATGGAGGCCATAGGAAGAAATTCTCTGTGCACATCTCTCACACTGAAATACCCACCCAGTGTTTGTACTTTCAGACTCATCCTCCACTCTCTCCTTGTGGACTTAGAGGGGAGGATGGAAGTATTGTGTCATAGAATTTTATTTCTTTATTTAAGAATATTCAGACTTCCAATATCTTTTTCCTTCTTCTTCTTCTCCTTTTTTTTTTTTTACCATCCATCTCTCATTATGGCCTTTTCTCTTTGGTATATTTTTGGGATATAACAATCCCAGATCCCCAATTTTCAGTCATTCTGGATAACTATCTGCTCTCCAGTGGCTCTCCAGTGGCCTTATAGAATGTCTCTGTGTTACCTCTGCAAGGTCTGCTCCCCACGTTTTTCTTATCCCTTTGTTCACTCCGCCATGAAATCATCATTCCTGCTTCTATTGTCCTTCCAAGAAGCTTCCTCCTCCCCTGCCTCAGTCTGCATTGAGTACCACCACTCAGTCCTCTCCCACATCACACAAATGTCAGCCTTTGTGAAAATGGTTTACTACTCTGACTTTCTCACTGTATTGGGAGATACGTGAGAACAGGATCTGCGTTACATCTCTCTATCTCTAATGGTCTACTTCAGAGTGGTATTCTTCAGCAATATAGTGTTCTTTCTTGGGCAGAAAATACAAGAAAGCACAGCAACAGTTTGGGAAATACATCCTCATACACTGTCTTCATCAAGTGAAAATATTTCATCACAAGATATGTGTTCTACAGGAGATTTTACAGTTGAAACAATTATTTCTATTACCATGAACATTATCTCTCCATTTGCCTAAAGGTAATGCAACATCAAGGGTGGCCTTTTTAAACAATAGAATGGGTTCTGGTGTTGGTGATAAAGTTCAGGAATCTGAGTAAAGATTAAGAACAAGATTGGAACTGCATAAAAAACAGCTAGAGAAGGAAGAGAACAGAATTGGAGATGAGGACTTTCAAGTAGAAGAGTAAAAGTTAATAATGCTGTACCATTTCCCACTAACCCAGTCCTCCTTGTATATTAACTCACTTAATTCTCACCAAAGCTCTAGGACACAGGCACTGTTATTAAACTCATTTTATAAATAAAATCTATTCTTATGTTGATAACTGACTTGCCCAAAGTCAGAGTTGTTGTCAGGTGCCTGCGGGTCTGTTCTGACTCAGAGTGACACTATGTGTAATAGAACAAAACATTTCCTCGTCTGTGTCATCCACAAAATCATTGCCATGCTTGAGCCCTCATTGAGGGTCTTCCTCTTTCCACTGACCCTCTATTTTACAAGCATGATATCCTTCTCCAGGGACTGGTCTTTTCTGGCAACATGGCTAAAGTAGGAGAGATGTAGTATGACCATTCTCCCATCTAGGGAGCATTCCCTTCAAGATAGATTTGTCCATTCTTCTGGCAGTACATGGTATATTCAATATTCTTCACCTGTACCATAATTCAAATGAACCAATTCTACATGTATATGAGGCTATTGAAAATACCCTGGTTTGAGTCAGGCACACATTAATCTTTGAGGTGACAGCTTTGCTCTTTCACATTTTAAAGAGGGCTTTTGCAGCAGATCTGCCCAGTGGTGTATGTCATTTGATTTCTTGACTGCTCCTTCCATGGCTGTTGACTGTGGATCCAAGTAAATTGAAATCCTTGACAATTTCAATCTTTTCCCATTTATCATGATGTTGTTTATTGGTCCAGTGTGAGGATTATTATTTTCTTTATGTTGGGTTGTAATCCATACTGGAAGCTGCAGTCTTTGATTTTCATCAGTACGTGCTTCATGTCTTCTTCACTTTCAGCAAGCAAGATTGCATCATCTGCATATCACATGTTGTTAATAAGTCTTCCTGCAATCCTGATGCTGTGTTCCTGTTCATATATTCCAGTTTCTTGGATTATTGCATACATAATGAATAAGTATGGTGAATGGAAACAGCCCTAATGCACATTTTTCCTGATTTTAAACCATGTAATATCCCCTTGTCTGTTTGAATGACTGCTTCTTGCTCTATGTACAGTTCCTCATAAGCACAATTAAGTGTTTTGAAGTTCCCATTCTTCATGATGTTATCCATAATTTACTATGATCCATATACTTGAATGCTTTTGTATAGTCAATAAACTACAGGTAAATCTTTCTCTACCCCTAATGTGTCAGTTTGTTGTACTGTGGTGGCTTGTGTGTTGCTGTGAGGCTGGAAGCTATGCCACCGGTGTTTAGTATACCAGCAGGGTTACCCATGGTGAACAGGATCTATCCTGAAGTACAATGCTTTCAGTGATAGGATAATATCCATATGCTTATAAGAAAGACCAGCTAATACTACTATTAATCAAATTTACTCACCAACTACCAAAGCCAAAGATGAGGAAATTGAAGGTTTTTACCAACTTTTGCAGTCTGAAATCTACCAAACATGCAATCAAGATGTGTTGATTATTACTGATGAGTGGAATGCAAAAAATTGGAAGCAAAGAAGAGTCACCGGTAGTTGGTGATAGAAATGATGCTGGAGATTGCATGATAGATTTTTACAAGACCAAAGACTTATTCATTGCAAATACCTTTCTGCAACAACATAAACGGTGGCTATACATGTGAACTTTGCCAGATGGAATACATGGGAATCAGACTGACTACATATGTGGAAAGAGTTGATGGAGAATTTCAATATCTTCAACCAAAACAAGGCCAAGAGCTGATTGTGGAACAGATCATCAACTGCTCATAAGGAAGTTCAAGTTGAAACTGAAGACAATTTAAAAAAACTCCACAAGAGCCAAAATATGACCTTGATTATATTCCTCCTGAATTTAGACACCATCTAAAGAATAGATTTGGTGCATTGAACACCAACAACTGGAAACCAGATGAATTGTGAGATGACATGAAGGACATTATCCATGAAGAAAGCAAAAGGTAATTAAAAAGAAAGGAAAGAGGTAATAGACCAAAATGGATGTCAGAAAAGACTTTGAAACTTGCTTTTCAACAGAGAGTAGCTAAAGAACATGGAAGAAATGACAAGATAAAAGAGCTGAACAGAAGATTTCAAAAAGCATCTTGAGAAGAGAAAGTAAATTATGATAATGTGATGTGCTAAGGCCTGAAGTTAGAAAACCAAAAGGAAAAGATATGCCCAGCATTTTTTAAACTGAAAGTCTGAAGAAAAAATTCAATCCTCATGTTACAATATTGAATGATTCTGTGGGCAAAATATTGGCTGATGCAAGGAACATGAAAATAAGATGGAAAGAATACACAGAGTCAATGTACCAAAAAGAATTGGTTGATGTTCATCCATTTCAGGAGGTGGCATATGGCAAGAACCAAAGATACAAATGGAGGAAGTTGAAGCTGCATTTAAGGAATTGGTGAAAAACAAGGCGTCAGGAATTGACAGAATGCCCATTAGGATGTTTCATTAAATGGATGAGGCACTGAAGGCACTTACTTATCTATGCTAAGAAATTTGGAAGACAGCAACCTAGCCAACTGACTGGAAGAGATCCATATCCAAAGAAAGGTGATCCAACAGAATGTGGAAATTATCAAACAATATCATTAATATCACATGCAAGTAAAATCTTGTTGAAGACAATTAAAAAATGGTTACAGCAGTATATTGATTGGGAACTTCCAGAAATGCAAGCTGGATTCAGAAGAGGATGTGGAAAGAAGGGGATCATTGCTGATGTCAGATGGATCTTGGCCAAAAGCAAAGAATAACAGAAAGCTGTTTACTTGTGTTTTATTGACTGTGCAAAAGTGTTTTATTGTGTGGATCCTGACAAATTATGGATAAAATTGAGAAGAATGGGAATTCCAGAGCACTTAATTTTGCTCATGAGGAACCTGTAAATAGAACAAGAGGCTGTCCTTCGAAAAGAACAGGGAGATACTACATTGTTTAAAATCAGGAAGGGAGTGCATCAGGGTTGTATCCTTTCACCATACTTATTCAACTGTATGCTGACCAAATAAGCCTAGATGCTGAACTATATAAGGAAGAACACAGCATCAAGATTGGAGGAAGACTCATGAACAACTTCCAATGTGCAGATGACAGAACCTTGCTTGCTGAAAGTGAAGATGACTCGAAGCACTTACTGATAAAGATTATACACTACAGTCTTCAGTATGGATTACACCTCATCATAAAGAAAACGAAAATCCCTACAACTGCACCAATAAGCCTCATCACAATAAATAGATAAAAGATTGAACTTGTCAAAAATATAACTTATTTCCACAATCAATACCAATGGAATTAGCTGTCAAGAAATCAGAGGATGTATTACACTGTGCAAATTTGCTGCAAAGACCTATTTAAAGTGCTGAAGAACAAATATGTCTCTGAATAGTAATGTGCGCCAAACCCAAGCCATGGTGTTTTCAATCACCTCGTATGCATGTGAAAACTGGACAATGAGTAAGGAAGAGTGAGGAAGAGTTGATGCTTTTGAGTTGTAGTGTTGGTGAAGAATACTGAAAGTCCCATGGACTGCCAGAAGAATGAACAAATCTGTCCTGGAAGAAGTGCAGCTGGAATGCTCCTTGGAAGCAAGCATGGCCAGAGTTTGTCTCACCTACTTTGGTCATGTTGGCAGAGGAGACCATTCCCTGGAGAAGGATATCATTCTTGGTAAAGTGGACGATCAGTGAAAAAAGGAAAGAACCACAATAAAATGGATTCACACAACTGCTGTAACAATGGTCTTAGGTATAGCAAGGATTGTGAAGTTGGTGCAGTGTTTTGTTCTGCTGTACATAGGATTGCTATGAGTCTGAGCCAGCTTGACAGCACCTAACAATAACAACAGCAAATATCTTGGTATCTTTTGCTTCCAGGGAAGATCCATGTGATAACAGTTATTTTGTATACTTCATGTTGCTCTAACAGAAAATACCACAAATGGGTGGCTTAAACAAACAGGGCTTTATTTTCTTACAGTTTTTGAGGTTAGATGTCTGAGTTCGAAGTGTCAGCTCTAGGGGATGTGTGAAAGCCCCTTGACGTTGGGTTTCAGTTCTGCCTCTTGCTCCCAGCCCACTGGAACTAGAGGTGTCTCTTCATTCAGGTAGCTGCTGGCTGCTGAGGTTAGCAAATCCAAGGTCAACAAATAAAATGGCACAGCTGTAAGATTACAAATGTGGTAAGCAACATGGTATGATATTAGCAAGTCCAGACATAGTCCCAAGATCTGCAGGAAATATGGCAGGCTGCTAAATGAAGACTCTGCTACATGCAGGGTTCCAGCATGCCAAAAAGCTGCAGAGACTTTTGTCAAAACCTCTCTTTATATATTGGAAGCAGACCACATCCCCAAGGCAGCTATTCAGTTGCTCCAGTAGATTCCATCATGGAGTTGATTACCAATCTCGCCATGGGTAATAACTATATCCAGCTGCCACTTAAATCCAGGCCCAGCCAAGTTGACACATAATCTTAACTACCACAACAGCAATGATATTTCTCATTCCATATCTTCTTATTAATCTGGCTTGAATTTCTGGCAATTCCCTGTTGATGCACTGCTGCAACCTGTTTTGTATTATTTTCAGTAAAATTTTACCTGCATGTGACATTAATGATAATGTTTGATAATATCCACATTCTGCTGGATCACCTTTCCTTGGAATGGGCACAAATATGGATCTGTTCCAGTTGATTGGCCAGGCAGTAGTCCCACAAACCTCCTGGCATAAACCAGAAAGGGTGCTATATCCATTGGTTGAATCACCCCAGTTGGCATTCTATCAGTTCCTGGAGCCCTGCCACTAGCCAATTCCTTCAGTGCAGTTTGGAGTTCCTCAATCAACACCAGTGGCTTTTGATTATTTACTACCTCAGGTAATGGTGAAACATACAGTGATTCTGTGTATTCCCTTCATCCTTCCTTGATGCTTCCTGTATCATTCACTATTTTGCCCATAGAATCTTTCAATATTGCAACTCATAGCTTGAATTTTTCTTCAGTCATTTCAGTTTGAGAAATACTGAGCATGTTCTGTTTTGGTTCTCTAACTCCAGGTCTTTGCATCCTTTATTATAATGTACTTTACTTTGTCTTCTCAAGCCACCCTTTGAAATATGTTCAGCTCTTTTACTTCATCATTTCTTTCTTCATGTATAATGCATTTGATGTCATCCTACAACTTGTCTGGTCTTCTTCAGTCACTGGTGCTTAGTGTGCTAAATCTATTGTTCAGATGGTCTCTAGATTCAGGTGGAATACTCAAGGTTGTGTTTTGACTCTCTTGACTTTGTTTTTATTTTCTTCATCTTCTACTAAAATTTGTTTAGGAGAAATTGATGGTCTGTTCTACAGTCAGTCCTTGACCTTGTTGTGACGGATGGCATTGAGCCTTTCTACCATCTCTTTCCATAAATGTAGTCTATTTGATTCCTGTGTATTTCCTCTGGTAAGGTCTACATGAATAGTCACCATTCATGTGGTTGAAAAAAGGCAGTAAGTCGTTGATCTTGCAAAATTCTCTCATGCGATTGCTCACTTCATTTCTATGACCAAGGGCATATTTTCCAATTACTAATGCTGCTTGTTTGTTTCCAACTTTCACATTCCAATCACCAGTAATTATCAATACATCTTGACTGCATATTTTGTCAATTTCAGACTGCAGAATTTGGTAAAAATCTTCAGTTTACTCATCTTTGGCTTTAGTTTTTAGTACGTGAATTTAAATAGTAGTATTAACTAGTCTTCTTTGTAGGTATATGGATATTATCCTATCACTGACAGCATTGTACTTCAGGATGGATCTTTGTGACATGATCCCTGTTCAATCTGTTATTCCTGGCATAGGAAACCATCTGACTGTGTGATTCAAAATGGCCAATACCCCAATACCAGTCCATTTTAGCTCAGTAGTACCTAAGATATCGATCTTTATGTATCCTATTTCAGTTTTTACTTCCAAGATCAGAGTTGTTGTTGTTGTTATGTGTCATCGAGTTGGACCTGACTCATAGTGACCCCTCCTTGGTTTCTGAGGCAGTATCACTACAGAAGTAGATTGCCTAACCTCCCTTCTGAGGAGTGGTTGGTGGGTTTGAACTGCCAGCCTGCTGGTTAGCAGTCAAGTGCCTTAGGCACTACACTACCAGAGCTCCCAAGATCAAAGTTAGTATGTGTTAAAGGTGCTTCATAGGCTGAGAGAATAGGTATTTAAGAGCATGAACAACAGAGTTAATTGGCCTGGGTTCAAATCTAACACATACTAAGCTCAGAGTTAGTTACATACTTCCATAGTATGTGTTAAAGATAGGATTTGAACCTAGGCCAATTGACACTGATGTTCTTGCTCTTAAATACCTATTCTCTCAGCCTATGAACCACACAGAACAGTTGCAAGACAATGAAATTGTATGCCGTGACAAGTAATTCAATATCCAAAATAGCTGAAACCAGAATTTAAGGTGAGCAATTTTCTTTACTGAAATCTGTGAATAGGATCTTCATTGCATTCTAAATTGGTCTTATTTTCTTTGTTTGAAATTTCTGTTCACTGGTCTCGTTTATAAAAATGTCAATATTTTTTTTCCAGAACCAATAAGCTTATTAAGAAATGTTACTTAAACATACGCACACACACACACACACACACACAGAGGGTCTACTTATCTAATCACCAAATTGTGGGTATTGAAAACCAAGAGGTTTTTTGAAGACTGCAGTCCCATATAAATGGTTGAAAGTGCTACCTTTCTTTTAAAGCACAAACATTTACTAATCTGCCAGGTAAATCTACCTGCTTCAACTCTGCTTTAGAGGTTTTCTGTACCAAACATAGCCAAACATAAGAGCTACAACACTTCCAAAATGTTGCTGCCTAATCTCCTGTGCTATTCTCTTTATTGAAGATGTCTACATTTAAACAGATTTGATGAGCTTTGTGAGATTTTGACTTCAAAAGGAGCTCTTGAATTTTTAATCACCTTTCTCAGGAACAATGTTGTCTTGGTGTGCCTTCCATTTCTCTTTTATATGGGCGAAATTACATGCATTTTTACTAAGTCATCAATTCCTACTTGAAATTCTATCCCCAGTTTCATGCATGCGTGACTTTATAAAAATGGGATAAGTTTTATATGCTTCAAGGACTGTACAGCAAAAGCAAGATCCAGCAGAGATTTGGCCACATCCGACAAATGCCTGCTGTCAGATTTTCTCTTCTCCTCTGTTTGACAAGATGGAAACCTTTACAAACATGTCGATTCAGACCTGCATGCTGCATACTAAATTATGGAAACAATATTCATGTTAGCATCAAAAAAGTGGGCTCATCAGGTAGTACTGTTCTGAAGCACAACCTTAGTGATGAGAAGAGAAAAGAAGACTATCCATCAATTATCTCAATATGTTGAAGGTAGTAGCATAAGGTGGATGTTTGACTCTTGCTGTGGGGTAGGAGGTTTGCTGTGACTTATGTGGATCTAGCTATATGATTTTGCTTTGGATGACAGATGTTATAAGCATAATACCCAAGTTTGTGGCATGTTGTAACACCCTTGGGGCAAAAATGAATCTACCTTGAATTAAATAATATTGTAGTTGTATTTCTTAATTGAAGCTATTGTGCTTTGCACCTTATTTCAGAGCATCATGTCTAAACAGACATAGAAGAATAGCAATTATTTTTAGCCAGTGCTTTATTGATTTGCAGAATTCCTGACATGTGGCAAGCCTCCAGACATACAGGGAAGGAAAAGAGTGGGTTGCAGACTGGTTTTTCACTGTGGGATGCACTTGTCATCTCTGGAAACGAATCATGTTTTACATGTGTTTTGTTCCAACACTTTATGCACGATAAGCTGGCTTTAAATGTGATGGAGTTAAGTGGATATGTGACAAAATCATGATTGAAAGTCATTCATTTTTCTATGATTCAATAATTTAGCCATTTCAAATCCTTCTCAGAACATACTGAAGTGTCAACATTTTTTTTTCCACTTGGAGGCTGGAAATCATTAGAATTAAAAAAAAAAAAAAAAAGTTAAATATACCCAGTGGAAAGAGTCTCAATGATACATAACAACAGAGGGAGAGTTTATGGGGCATGGTTACTCTGGAGCAATGTCCAGACAACTGAAACAACCACACTACTTTCTTTTTTAAAATTAATAATGTACAAGGAATTTAACAAAAAAGTTCTTCTGTCCAAACCATCCTCAATACCACTTCAAGATTAATTTCTTAAATATATTTTAATCATGCCACTATATTAATAAGACAATGTCAACAGCCTTCCACTGACTAAAGGACAATGGCCACATGCCATATTGATATTCAATGTCTTTTTCAAACAGGCTGAGTAAGAGGAACTTCTCAGAGTGCTAGAATTGGGTACACTCTAAAAAGTACCTGCGTGTATAGTGTCTGTTTAGTTGGAGAAACTCTTTAGACTCTGCTTTCTATTCATTATTAAAAATAATTGCTAACATGCACCAAATATTACACTGAGTGCCATACATGCATTATCTCATTTACTTATCACAAGCCAGTGAAGTGAGCTCTATTATTTCCTCCATGATGAACGTGAGGCACACAGAGGTATAGAACTTCCTCATGGTTGCAGAGGTAATTAGCAGTACGGGTATGATTTAATGCAACCAGTCTGACTATAGACCTCAAAGTGATCTAAATCACTAAATTGTACTGCTTCCATTTTGCTTTAGGTTTTCTCTTGCACAGCTTTGTCCTTGGATTCTACCTTAAACTAGCATCATGGACTTGCTGCTTTGGTTAGTCTATCTGTCTGGCTTTCCATTTCATTTTGCACTTGAGCCCTTCCCAGATCAAACTTAGCTTCAAACTTCCCAGCCCTTCAGATGCTCCAGTCCCTCCAGATCTGCTCTGTCCTCTTCCGGCGGTGGCACCCACTCCATCAATATTCTGGAGAAGCGTTGTATTAAGTGACTTACGCATTAACATATTCACTGATGCTTTCTCTCACCCACCCAGAAGTCTTGGAAGTTCCTCCCACCTTCAAATTGGATGAATTTCAGCTTTTGGGGCTTTCTGAAAACAGGACAATTCAGATTCTTCTCCTTTTCTGAATGTCCTCTTTACCTGTCTACAGGCACCTGCTTCCTTTACCCTGTGACTCTGGCACTTTGAATGGTTCTGATCTTTCATCCTATTTTTCATATTCTTTCTCTTTGGAAACCTCATAACCTCAGTCATTGTACTTTTTTTTTTTTTTTTTTATAGATAATTAAAATCTAGGCCTCCTCTCAGGACCTATATCATGCAGTAATTTGCTCTTAATTGTCAGCTATTTCTACCTCATCCTCCATGTTTCTAAATCAAATGTTATAGTTTCTACATTTATATTCCTTCCCTCTTTATTAAACCTATTCCTCCCTTGATTCTGACTCACAATGACCCTTTAGGGCAGGGAAGAACTGCCCTCCATGTTTCCAAGGTTATAATCTTTACAGGAGCAGACTGCCACATCTTTCTCCCACGGAGTGGCTGGTGGATTCAAACTGCCAACCTGCTGACCTTTTGGTTAGCAGTCATGTAATTAATCATTGCTCCACCAGGGCTCCTCACTCTTCCTTTGTTGTTGTTGTTACGTGCCTTCGAGTTCGATGCGACTTGTAGTGACCCCTCCTTGGGTTTCAGAGGCAGTATCACTACAGAAGCAGATTGCCCCATCTTTCTTCCTAGGAGTGGCTGGTGGGTTTGAACTGCCAGCCTTCTGGTAAGCAGTCAAGTACCTTAGGCACTATGCTACCAGAGCTCCTACTCCTCCTTTAGAAGCCTTATTTATTTATTTTTGCTCTTCAGTACTTTATTTATTTTTCATTCATTCATTTTTTTTTTTTATTGTGCTTTAGGTGCAAATTTACAGAGCAGAATTTGTTTTACATTCAACATTTCATGTACAGTTGGTTTCACTCCCCAATTACCACCCCCAACCTTAACCCACTCTCCTCCTCTCCCTTCCAATAACTTCCCCCCATCCCTCATGCCCTTCTTAGTTATGAACTTCCATGTGTCCTGCTTTTCCTCCTTGTGAATGTTGCCCCTGTGGTGCCCCAAGGCCGATTATTCCAAGGGATGCATCTCCATAAATTATGTGGGTGCATCACCCTGGGTTGAGTGGTCTGTGTGTAGAACCTCTATTTTTCATTAATGCTCTCACAAGTATCTCAGATAAATGGGTTTCAATTTCAGTAATATTTGTTTTCTTCTTACCCTTCTTATATCCAATATTAAAAATAACAACAATAATAGCAATGATAATCAGCTAAGATTAATTGTACTATTATTATACTATGCATAGTATTATAGAGAACAACTGTATTATATGCCAGATAATATGCTCAGTTTTTTTTTTTTTTTTTATAGATTATCTTATTTAAATATTTCAACAAACTCTGAAGTAGATACCTCATTTCACATGTTGATTTCTTGGTCACAAACTCTCCCTTATCCATTTCTTTCTGTCAATGATATTATCAGCAATAGTTTATGTTGGTTTTTACCCCAGCCTTGAACCCCAGCCCAGTCTTTCTTTCTCTAGATAAACACCCTGCACCCTCCAACCCCACCAATAGTGCATTCTGTATACTTTGGGTAATTTCATAAAATACTGCTTTGACAATACCATTTCTCAGGCCCAAGAACTTTCATGACTCATTTGGTTTTGTATGTTAAAGTTCAAATTTCCCCCATTCGTATTCAAACCTAGGACCAATATTTCCTTTTTTTTTTTACTGCTGTACTGAATAAACTATAGTCAAACAAATATCTTCCAACATTTTTTTTTTTTTAATTTTCAAAGTAATTTTTTCCAACCTCCTGCTTTGGTTATTTCATTCTTAGAATGTCAGGGACAGTTATCTCTCTCATCTTGTCTATAATAATCTTATACAATGTCAATATTTGGCTTAAACATCAACTCACTAAAGACTTAGTTGAGTATACAAATGAAGAGATGTCCCTCTACTGTAATCTCTTGAGGCAGTTGCTTATACTACTCGCAGCAAACCTGTTTATTGTCTTGTTTGTGGTTGCCATTTTTATGTTTCTTTTTCTTTCTACTAGCCATGGCTGTCACATTTGTCTTGTAGTTCCCTGGCTTAATAGAGATAGTTTCATGGAAGGAATATTTAGAAAACATTTAATTATAGTAAAGAATTAAGGATCTCTTTTTTGACATATCCATTCCCTTGGTTCTTAATATTTTTTGGCATAGTTACTTTTTAGAATGTGATAAAACTCAACATTTCTTGCCAAAAAAGAAAGAGGACAACCACACATAAGAACAAGGTTTTATATAAACTGCAATGCATTCATGGATCCCCTGAAGCCAATCCAAGTTAAGATAACTTTGAATTTCAGCCATTCTTGCATTTTATGGTCTGTAGTTAGGTGTGTAACAATAGCAGTCACCCAATCTTGGAGAAGTGCTTTCACTTTTCTGTCCTAAGCTTTTCAAACCATAAAAGACAGTGCTGTGTGTACCTCAATGGGATGTGAGCTAATAATAGATAAAAACATCTGGAAGTGTCTATTGGTACAGCCACTCAGCATATATGAACTGTGTTAGGACTACAGAAAAATTATAAAAGACCAAAAAAATAAATAATTCCTTCTCTGTAAGCTTATAATTTTTGGGTATTAATCATATATAGAATGAATAACATCAGCCATGCATGTATGGCACATTTGCAAACCTTATTATAAATAAGGTTTGAATCCGTTCTAGAATCCTTTCTATGATCTTTAATGAGAAGAGATAAGGAAACCACTAACTTTGTCAGTAGCTACATCAAAATTATATATGGATGTTCCTTCATTCCTTACCCATCTTCCTCACCTGTGTTCTCCTGAAAAAGCTGTAGTAAATCTGAATTATAGATATAACTATTATCTTTACTCTCCCATAAATGTAAGGGAATCAGAGGATGGACTAAAATTCAAAGTAAGGAAAATAGAAGACTGAAGAATAATGTGCTTGACCCTTTGTAATTCTACAGGTGTCCTTAGTGGCAGGCTATAGAGCTCACACCTGAAGTGTGGCTTTCTTGAATTGTGTCTTTCTTTCCTAGTAATAGTCATGTAGTTATTACTTTATGGTATGAACTACCAAAGATTCTCACTTTCCATAGCTTCTGTCAACTATTCTTGACCTTCCAGGAGAAGTCATATTTGAAACTATATTTATAAAACAAAGAATAATTCATAAAACTCAAACATCTGTGAGAATCCATCTTAACTTCTCATTGTAAAGGCCAGTGGTAGATAGATATTGTGGGAGGCAACATAGTGGGAGGAACACAATGAGAAAACAACCAATTAAGTCAACAGGTATTAAATATGGGCTACACGTTAGATGTTTATACTTAATATAGTTTCAAATATGGCTTCCCCTGGAAGGTCAGGAATAGTTGACGGAAGCTATGGAAGGCAAGACACGTTAGATGGGGAGCTCTGGTAGCATAGTGGCTAAAGCACTTGACTGCTTACCAGAAGGCTGGCGATTCAAACCCACCAGCCACTCCTCAGAAGGAAGATGGGGCAATCTACTTCCATAGTGATGCTGCCTTGGAAACCCAAGGAGGGGTCACTATGAGTTGCTATGAGTCGGGTCCGACTCGACGGCACATAACAACAACAATACACACGTTAGATGTTAGAGATCCAGAAATGAGCAAGATATGATTTGTATCTTCAAGGTACAAATGGATTCTGAATTCTGAAGCAGGTATATCAGTATATAATCATTAGACTTTTACCATAACAGTGACTGAGATATATTGACTGGGCAAATGGAGCATAGTGAAGAAGTACCCAAACTAAATTAGGTGCGTTTGGAAAGATTTTCTTAAAGCAGCCACATCACCATCAAATATAATTTATTAAACACCTAACACTTGTAATGTTATATTGACGTTCTTTTTAACATGTGCTTTTTAATTATCTGTATATGTATCTGCATTTATATCCATAGACACTTAGATGTGTGTCAAATGAGGTGTTAAAAGCACTTTTTAAAAGGCAACATTTAATTCTTCATCTGATAGGACCAAGGAGCTTGGTGGCGTAGTGCCTAAGGCATTTGACTGCTAACTGGAAGGCTGAAGGTTCAAACCTACCCGCCCTTCCTTGGAAGGAAGATTGGGCAATCTACTTCCATAGGGATACCACCTCTGAAACAAAAGAAGGGGCACTATGAGTTGAATCGACTTGTCACAATGAGTTTAGGCTTTTTTTTTTTTTTTTAAATAAAGAAATGATTGATCTAAAAATCAAAACCAAGCTAGTCACCATTGACTGATGGCAACCCATGTGTGTCAGAGTAGGACTGTGCCCCACAGAGTTTTCAAGGCTGATGTTTCAGAAGTAGGTCGCCAGGACTTTCTTCTGAGGCACCTCTGGGTGGACACAAACCTTCAACCTTTTGGTTAGTAGCTGAGCACTTAACCACTTATGCCACCCAGGGGACCTTGTGAATTAACACAAAAACATTGATTTAAAATGTAGGACAATACTATAGCGGGTACGTGTATGGCAGTAGCACTTTGTTCAGCAAATTGTGCTTAGTAGAAAGCAGATAGTTCAGGGTGTGTGTGTGTGTGTGGAAGGGTGCTGTTTGTTTATTCCTTAAGACTCTGATCAGCCTGAAAATAAAGGTTCTAATTATTGCAAATTGTTACAATGTGATGGTGACCACTGGAAATGGACTGATGTCATTATTTCACTACACAAAGGTCATTGCAGTTACTCTCAGCTGGGTATAACTTGTGCTCTCTGATGAACTGATATGCATGTGAGAGAGTCAGTGTCACCTTCCAAGTCTCTGAAGCAATCTATTCCACTGTCATACCTTTCTTTTGAACTGTGACACCCTGAAAAAGTGCTTGTAATTCTTTCTTCTATTATCTCACAGAGGTTGTATGTCAAGCACTCTCCAGGATGTATCTTTTTAAGATTTGACTTCCTCCCTAAAATTGTGAATTCTTCAGACGTGATGGTAATGGACTCGAAAGTCACCTTATGAGCTAGAGATTCTATTAATATGAGCAACGGGTATTCTATTCTAATTTCAACTTATGATGTTTTTAGCAATTTAGCCTTTCCACACTTTTCCTTCTGGCAAGTGAAACATTTTAGAAAGGGAATCCACTTCTGGCCCATGTCCCAAGAAACTAATATGTCCTTAGAGATTGTAATTAAAGAAAGATAATTTAGGATAATAGAGTGGGAATATGTGTAACAAAAATCACACAGTTTTCAATTAGACTTTAGAAAAAATAACTCAAGTCCAACGATTAATTTGATCTTATGTTAGAAGAAAATGCTAATTAAACCTCCACTTACTGTTAATGCTTGTATACAGTTTCCCTGCTGACTTGATCTCACATTCCATAATTTGTTATTAAGGTGTAGACATCTTTTTCTTTGAGAAACACAGTTCATATCTATTTGTCTGTTTATCATCTATCTTCTGTCTTTCTATCTATCTATAATCTATTATCTACCTATTTTTATATTTTTATATTTCACAGATGATTTTTAACGTGCTTTTTAATTATCTGTATATGTATCTACATTTATATCTATAGACACCCAGATGTTTGTCAAATGAGGTATCAAAAACACTTAAAAAGGCAGTATTTAATTATGTGTCTGATAGAACCAAACCAGACCAAATCAGTTACCAAATCATTTCTGACTCATTGTGACTCCATGTGTTGATCTTTTCAGAAGCAGATCAACAGAACTATTTTCCCAGGTGCTTCTGCGTGGGTCCAAACCACCAACTTTTTAGTAAATAGGCAAGCACTTAACTGTTTACACCACCCAGGGACAGTTACACCTTTGTTAGGTAATAATCTTTAACATTTTAACCATCTTGCAAAAAGTGAAAGCGCATGTTTTAAAATATTTATTTTGTCCTCACCTCTTTTCTGCTAATTTAAGGATTTCTATTTCTCTTGCAGCTTATAAGAAATTAAAAATTTACCCTTTAAATTTTTCAGCTTCCCAAATATGAAGGTTATGGTGGTTAACAGTTTTATTTCAAATAATATATCCATTGGAAAAAATATATCCTAGGTCATTTTCTTTGTTATATTCGAAATAGGTCTAATTTAAAAGCTTTTTAGAGCAGAATATTGTGAATTTGACAGTAATTTGTGACTGATTTTCATAATGTACTGATGTGGCATGTCAAATCTTATACTGATAGTTAAATTCTGGAAAAGAAATGACACTTGCCAATAGTCGGGATTTTCTTTTCTCCTTGCAATTAAACAAAGCTCTCCTTTTCATGCTTTATCTACAGTATACACATTGCTTTCTTTAACATCACTTAAATGTACTCTGATTTTTCTGTCAAATTCCAATCAATTTATTTGATCATTTTGCCATTTTCCATTTTCAACCACATTTCTGTCCAAAGAATATTTAATATAGCAGTGAAATATATGAGATAAATTTACATCTCTCTTAAAAAGATTTCAATATTGCTCAGAAAGTTGTTTTTTTTTTTTTTTTTTTTAGTTTTTAAATAATTAGTGAAAATACACAAACAGTTCTGGTCCATTGAAAGCCAATTATATCAGGAATGTACTCTAAACAAAGTAAGAAGCTTTAAAGATTGAGACTGAAGTTTTATGGACTACAGGTTTGTGCATGTTGCTCCATAAAATATAATTCCTAAAAAATACTCTTCCCCACCCGCGATGGTTACAAGGATGTGTGTCAATTTGTCTGCACCATCATTCTCTGGTTTGACAATTATGATGTAGTTATCCCCAATGATGATATAATGAGACAAGGTAATCACCTCCATGATGAAATCTTCTACGAGCAGCCAATCAGTTGAAAAGGAGTTTCCTTGGGGGTGTGGCTGCATCAGATACATATGGATGCTCTGGAACATCTCTCTAGTTTTTCTTTTTCTTTTTCTTTTTTTTCCCTCTGGATCCTGCATCTGGCTTTTATCATCTGACCTCCTGTTCTTGGAACTTGAACCAGAATCCTGCTGTTTTTCCTGCTGATCTTAGATTCATCAGCTTTTGTAGCCCATAAGCCAGCATCTTGCTATTGGACCTGCCAACCTTGGTTTCATCAGCCCCTGAAGCTCTATGTGTTTGGAGACCCCTCCAGCCTGATGTCTGACCCATGGATTTGGAACTTGCCAGCCTCTATAACTGTCCAGGCCATTTCCTTTGTCTCCATAAATACACATATATAATAAGCTCCGCGGGTTTTGTTTGTCTAGAGAACCTAGCCTAAGACATTTTGTACTGAGAGTGGTTCTAGAGAAACAAAATTTTAAAGATGACTGTTATAAATTGGTTCTCAAGTATGGCTAGTCTTAAGGGCACTGATGACTCTGCCCCCCATTAGTAAAGAGAACACTGCTAATCCATGGCATGAGTTGACGATAAAAATAAGCAAAATATCACCACTGATAGATCAAATATTTGTGAGAAATAAGGGTCCAAGTGACTGTATATTGAATTGTCTTCTACAATTTTGTCAGAATGAGAAGTATAAGGAAGCCAGTTGGTTGGTCCTACTTTGACTAGACATGGTGAAAGAAAGAGATGAGGTCAGGGTTTCAGAGTTACAGCTCAAGTGCCATATAAAAGACCTGAAAGTTGTCACTTGTGCCCTGAAAGAAAGCCTAATGTCTTATTCTAATGGAGATGATATATCAGAAAACCACATCCAGAGCCTTTTTTATAAGAGTGGCTCGAATTGAATTTTCCATCATGAATTGTGTCTGAAGTTAAAGTGAGAGCACTGATTGGGAACAAATGGGATCCTGAAACTTTAGATGGGGTCCTATAGGCAAACAACCAGGAAGAAGGAAACATTTTGCCCCTTAGTTCCTTTGAATCACTCCTGCCAATAGCATTACCCCTCCCATCTGAAGAGATATTTCATCATTGTCTGCTAAGCCATTATCAGTAAAACCATTATCCCTTCCACACCCTTTTGATGTGATTAACTCAGCAGTGTTTGTGGACATGGTGTCTGGAATGTCAAGGCAGATACTTTATAAGATATTCCTGAATGTTCCTAGGACATATCCCCACCACCCATTTTTGCTGCTAGATCTATAACTAAACTTAAGTTCCAGTGAGCACCAAAAGTACAAATTGTAACCCAGGAAGAGAGGTACACTACACTTCAAGATAACTGCTTAATTTTTCTAATTTTACAAATAGAAAACTGGAGAATATGTGTTGGAATGGCTATGAAGGGTATGGGATAATAGTGCAAGGAACATAAAGTTGGATCAGTCTGAGTTTATTGTTATGGGCCCACTAAGTACAGATTCTTCATTCAGTGTCTCAGCTCAAGAGATTAGGAAAGGATCCAATAGTTTGTTTAGTTGCTTCACTAAAGCATGGAGTATGCAATGGCCTACATTAAATCAAGTTGAAGTGCCAGACCTGTCTTTCTATAATGTATAAGAAGGCTTAGGGAAGTTGGCAGCCCAGAATGAATTTATCAGGTTAGACACATAGACCCACACATGGAGTTCCTGGAGGACACATCTTTTACCACAATGGTGAGGAACAAATTTCTGAAGGGATCCCCAGTATCCTTGATGACTGCTGTGATTTCTATTTTATGTAAGTCAGATTTGACTGTAAGAATTGCTCTACTAATTGAATTATGACCATTAATTACAACAAGGCTGATTGGACCCTGTGGTGGTAGGGACCAAGTGACAGCATTTAATTGGCAAAAACAAGGTGGGGGTGGTTACTGTAATGGATAGCAGGGTCAAAGCAATAATCAGAATAGTCTAACTTGAATGGATTTATGACATTGGCTGATTAAACATAGCATTTCTATGAGTGAAATAGATAGGGATATCTACTAAATATTTACTTGATCTGTATAACTGGAGGAATTCTAGGTCAAATGAATGACAGTCTAACTTGAATTTCCAGAATAAAGTCCTTAAATCAATTTCCATACTTGAGCCAGTTTACAGACCTATAACCCCTTGAATGAAGCAGAGGCTGAGTCCCCTTGAGAAAGGACCCGACTATACTGTCAAATATTTAAACTGTTAATCTTTCTCCCAGTCTTCCCCAAAGGAATCTATGACCTTTTACAAGAATAATTGTTCATTGGGGAAAAGAAAACAATCAGATATTTTGGGGATTACTGGACACTAGCTCTGAATTGGCACTAATTGTAGGAGACCCAAAATGTCTCTATATTCTGAAGTCAGACTGGGGGCATGTGGAGTTTTAGCTTAGGGCAGTCTCAGTGTGTCTATTGGGTCCCTGAACTCATCTTGTAGTGAACTCCCCAGTTTCACAATGCACAATCAGAATAGACATACTCAACAACTGGCAGAACCTGCCCTTTAGATCCCTAACACATGGAGAAAAGGCTATAATAGTAGAAAAAGCCAATTAGAAGTCATTAGAACTGCCCCTACCTAGGAAATTAGTAAACCCAAAGCAACACTGCGTTCTTGGAGTGATTGCAGAGATTAGTGCCACCATCAAGATCTTGGAAGATGCAGGGTTGGTGAGTTCCACCACATCCTCATATAACTCACCTATTTGGCCCATGAAACAAATGGATAGATCTTGAAGAGTGACAGTAGATTATCATAACCTTAACCAGTTGGTGATTTCTATTGCAACTGTTGTTCCAAATGTAGTTTCATTGCTTGATAAAACTGATACATCTCCTTTTATTTGGTATGCAGGTATTAACATGGCCAATGAATTTCCCTCAATTCTGGTTTCAAAGGTTCACCAGAAGCAGTTCACCTTCAGCTCATAAGACCAACAATATGCCTCCACTGACTTACCTTAAAGGTTTATTAACTTTCCAGCATTATGTCATAATTTAGTCTGCAGAGATCTTGATTTCCTTTCCTGTCCACAAGACATCACATTGGTCCATTATGGTGATGACATTTTACTGATTGGATCTTGTAAGAAAGAAGTATCAGTGACTGTAGACTTATTGATCAGACATTTGTGTACTAGAGGGTGGGAAGTCAACTCAATGGAAAAAAACAGGTACTTCTACTTCAGTGAACTTTCTAGGGGCCCAGTAGTGTGGGGCATGTTGAAATATTCCTTCTAAAGTGAAGAATAATTTGTTGCATTTGGACCCTCCCACAAATAAAAAGAGAGCACAATGCCTGGAGACCCTCTTTGGATCTTGGAGGCAACACGTCCCTCATTTGGTTGTACTTCTCTGGCCTATTTATCAAGTGACTTGAAAAGCTGGTAGTTTTGAGTGAGGCCCAGAACAACAAAAGGCTCTACAACAGGTTCAGGCTGCCATGCAGGCTGCTCTGCCACTTGAGCTATATGATCCAGCTGATCCAATGGTACTTGAAGTCTCAGTGTCAAATAGAAATGCTGTTTGGGGAGTTTGGCAGGCCCCTATCATAGAGCAGTGAATCATAGAGCAGATCTTTAGGATTTTGGAGACCTTTAGGATTTACGATTTTGGAGAAGAGCTCTACCATCATCTGCAGACAATTACTCCTTTTTGAGAAACAGTTTTTGGCTTGTAACTGGGCCTTAGTAGATACTGAACACATAATGTGCCACCAACACACCATTGGATGACCACCCTAAATTGAGTGTTTTCTGACCCACAAAGTCATAAAGTTGAATGTGCACAGGAGCATTCTATCATTAAACAGAAATGGTACATATGAGACCAGCCTTGATCAGGACCTGAAGGCATAAGTAGCTTACATGAGAAGTGGCCCAGATGCTCATGATCTCCACTCTTCTCACATTACCTTCTCCTAGGATTAATCTGTTCAAGGCAAAGAATATGAGAAAGATGTTTACTTGTGCTTTATTGACTATGCGAAAGCATTTGATTGTGTGGATCATGACAAATTATGGATAATATTGAGAAGAATGGGAATTCCCAAACACTTCATTGTACTCATGAGGAACCTGTACCTTGATCAGGAGGCTGTTGTTTGAATGGAGCAAGGGAACACTGCATGGTTTAAAATCAGGAAAGGAGTGTGTCAGGGTTGTATCCTTTCCCCATACTTATTCAATCTATATGCTGAACAAATAATCTGAGAAGGTGGACTATATGGAAAAAAACAAACAAACAAACATGGCATCAGGATTGGAAGAAGAATAATTAACAACCTGAGATATGCTGATGATACAACTTTGCTTGCTGAAAGTGAGGATGACTTGAGGCACTTACTGATGAAGATTGAGGAACACAGTCTGCAGTATGGATTACATCTCAATATAAAGAAGACAAAGATCCTCACAACTGGATCAATAAGCAACATCATGAAAAATGGAGAAAAGATTGAGGTTGTCAAGGAGTTCACATTGCTTGATTCTACAATTGAGGCCAAGGGAAGCAGCAGTCAGGACCTTAGATGATGTGTAGCTCTGAGCAGGTCAGCTGCAAAGGAACTCTTTCAAGTGCTGAGGAGCAAGGATGTCTTCTTGAGGACTAAGGTGTGCCTGACATGGTCCATGATATTTCCAATTGCCTCGTATGCATGTGAGAGCTGGACAATAAATAAGGAAGATCGAAGAAGAGTTGATGCTTTTGAGTTGTGGTGCTGGTGAAGAATGCTGAAAGTACCATGGACTGCCAAAAGAACTAACAGATCTGTCCTGGAAGAAGTGCAGCCAAGATGCTCCTTGGAAGCAAGGATGGCCAGATTTCATCTCACTTACTTTGGTCATGTTGTCAGAGGGGACCATTCCTTGGAGAAAGATGTCATGCTTGGTAAAGTGGAGGATCGATGAAGGAGGGGAAGGCCTTTGACAAGATGGATTGACACAGTGGCTGCTACGATGTGCTCAAGTATAGCAGGGATCATGGAGCTGCCGTGGGATCAGGCAGTGTTTTGTTCTGCTGTGCATGGGGTCACTATGAGTTGGAAACAACTCGATGGCACCTAACAACAACAACAGGATTAATCTGTGGCCTTATGGGCAGTTCCTTATGATCATCTGACTGAGGAAGAGAAAACTCATTTCTGGTTTACAGATGGTTCTGCATGATATGCAGGCACCAGTAGAAAGTGGACAGTGGCAGAACTGCAGCACTTTTCTGGGACCTCCCTGAAGGACAGTGTTGAAGAGAAATCCTCTCTATGATCAGAACTTTGAGCAGTGCACCTGATTGTTCTATTTGCTTGGAAGGAGAAATGGCTAAATGTGTGCTTGTATACTGATTCATGGGCTGTGGTCAATGGTTTGGCTGGATGGTCAGGGAGTTGGAGAGAACATGATAGGAAAATTGGTGATGAGGAGGTATGGGGAAGAGGTATGTGGGTAGACATCTCTGGACAGATAAAGAAGTGATGATATTTGTGCCTCATATGAATGCTCACCAAAGGGTGACTTCAGAAAAGGAGAATTTTAACAGTCTACTAGATAAGATGGCGTGTTCTGTGGAAACCAGTTATCTACTTTCCCCTGCCACTCCTGTCATTGCCCGATGGACTCATGAACCAAGTGGTCATAGTGGCATGGATCTAGATTACGCATGGACTTGGCAAGATAGACTTCCACTAAGGCTGATTTGGCTACAGCCACTGCTGAGTGCCCAATCTGCTAGAAGCAGAGACCAACTCTGAGGAATGATTTGGATTCATTCCTTGATATGATCAGCCAGCAACTTGGTGGCAGGTTGATTATATTGGACCACTCCCATCACAAAAAGGGCAGTGTTTTTTCCTTACTGGAATAGAAATTTATGCTGGATACAAGTTTGCCTTCTGTTCCTGCAATGCTTCTGCCAAGACTACCAGAACGCTTTATCCACCATTGTGATATCTCATTCAGCATTGCCTCAGACCAAATGACTCACTTCACAGCAATTGAATTGTAGCAATGGGTCCATACTCATGGAATTCACTGGTCTGACAGTATTCCTTATCATCCTGATAGCTTGATAGAACAATGAAAGATAAAATTATGGTGCCATCAAGGTGGCGATACCTTGCAAGGTTGGGGCAATTGTTTCCAGGAGGCTGTGTATGCTCTAAACCAGTATCCAATATATGGTGCTGTTTCTCCAATAGGCAGGATTCAGAGGTCCAGGAACTAAGAGGTGGAAATGGAGTAGCACTACCCATTATTACCCCTCATGACCCACTCCAAATTTTTTGCTTCCTTCCTCTGCAACCTTATGCTCTGTGGGTTTTGAGGTCTTAGTTCCAAAGGAAATAATACTCCCACCTAGAGACACAATGCAGATTCCATTGAACTGATAGTCAAGAATGTCCGCTAGCCACTTTGGGCTTCTCATGCCTCTGGATCAGCAGGTGAAAGAGGTAGTTATTGTATTGGCTGGTGTGATTGATCCTGATTACTAAGGGGAAATCAGACTGGTATTACATAGTAGAGGTAAAGAAGAGTACTACCACGCCCTGTGATTAAAGTAAATGGAACACTACAGCAACTCAATTCTGATATGACTACTGATGGCCCAGATTCTTCAGGAATAACAGTTTGAGTCACCCATGATGCGATCAGCTGAGGTGCTTACTGAGGGCAAAGGGAATATGGAACAGTTGGTGGAAGAAGGTAGCTCTAAATACCAGCTACAACTACATGATCAGCTACTGAAACAAGGACTACAATTATTATAATTATTTTTTCCTCATATGTGAGCATCAAATACATATATTTTTCACTTATAAAATAGAAGATGTAAATGGGGCTAGTGTATTTTCATTTGTGCATGTTGTAGTTGTATTGTTAGGTGCAGGTATGATTTTCTAATTGTCTTTATTTAGAGATTATATATGATTTAAGGAGATGTGTACAGATGCCAAGTTGATAAGGGGTGGACTGTGATGGTTAAGATTGTGTGTCCACTTGGGTGGGCCATGATTCTCTGGTTTGGCAGTTATGATGTAGTCATCTCCATGATGAGATCTAATGTAATGTAATCATATCCATGATGAGATCTGCTATGAGCAGCCAATTAATTGAAAAGAATTTCCTCAGGGGTGTGGCCTGCATTGAGTATATTTAGGTCTTCTGGCAAAGCTCTCTAGCTATATGCTCAATTTGGATCCCATATCCAGCTCCCATCATCTTACTTCTTGTTCTTGAGACTTGAGCCAGTGGCCTGGCTTTTTACATGCTGATCTTAGATTCATTAGCCTCCACAGCCCATAGGACCTTCAAGCCTATACAACCATGTTAGACATTTCTTTGAGATAAATCTCTCTATAAGTACACACATATAAGCTTCACTATTTTTGCTTCTCTAGAGAACCCAGCCTAAGACACCACCTTATCACCATATTTTATGCATGTTGATACAGCATAGGAAGTGGCAACAGGGAAAGTACAATTGGAGCAATAGAACTACATGACAGGACTCTATTATAGTAAGTAATACAATTCCAGAAATAACCTCTGTAGAACATATTGCCTCTACTACACATGTCAGAAAATGGACTTTTATCAATGGTGTCACAACACAAATCATATACTAATACTTAATTATGTTGACCATGTGAAAGTGTACACAAGCTTGACAATAGTTTTCATAGCCTTTATATAATTAACAGATGGACAGCATATATAAATTCGGTATCCTGCTCATGAATTTTAAGTGTTTCTGGGTGCTACCATCAGCATATACATAAGCAGGGAGGCATGATGGGGATCTGGCAATCATCCTCTGAGGGGTGGATGCATTCTCTGGGAAGTGATTATCCTATGGACAACCACACCACCTGGATTTGTCATATTGCTACTCTAAAAATTCATTAATATGGGAGAAAAACATGTCCATTTGTGTACGGAGATGAAGTTAACAATTTAGAACACTAAATTGATACCTGTGACTATGGTTTATAAAGATTAAACCCTATAGAACACTTACCAATGAATTGAAATATTTCATCATTTCAAACAGTTTCATAAACTTATGAAAATAAAATACAGCCAACAAATGTTCACAGCTTTTCTGTGGAAGCATTTGCTAACAGTGAAAGGAGGAAAATTTGCTAAGTTTCAGGTTGTCTAGAGAAGTGGTTTGTCTTGAAAGTTGAATGATTTGATTTGGAAAAAGTTGGCTACAAATTCAGTTTTTTTTCCAAAAGGGAATTTGAAAATTAAAATGAAAACATATGTAGCAATTTGTTTGCTTACTTGTCTTTATTGAAAAATTGCTTTATAAAAGAAATGAAAGAAAAACCACACAAAATATCACCAAATTTAGATTTTTTTTCCCCCCCAAATTTTTTTCTTTTAAAGTTGAATACAACTGACTGTAAAAAGAATTGATTATGACAGCAAATTCTTACAAGGAATTTGTATATCTTTTATAATTAGAAGCAATTTCTATAAATCTTGGGAAGTAAGTATTTTTCTTCAGGATATATTTTGCCAATGAAGATACTGAAATGACTATTTCAACATCTTATAGAAACAGCTCTACTCAGAGCCATTTGTATATTTCACATATGTGTATATGTGTAAAATTATAGGTGTATATATTTGAAATAATTTCATATTTTAAAATTTTTACCAGAGTTTGTAAGGCAAGTGACACTGTTCCTATTGGGGGTAAAAGGTTGATGAAATTTATGTTTTGTTAAAGATTTGCATATATTAAAAAAAAAAAATAGAGATGGGAAAATGACAATGCCAAATCATTTTCTTCCTCTTTTTTTTTCCTTAAATCAAATGACAAGCCAACTGTTTTGTTTTTCTTACTTTATTTTAGTTTTAAATATAAATTACAAAGAAATAGTAAAGATATTTTGGCTTAACTTTGAATTTCCAAGTTAAAATTAATAAAATACACAGAAACATTTAAATTCTTTGATGCCCATAATTTTGCTTGTCCTGTTCACTATTGATTTCTCATAATAATGGTTGACATTTGTTAAGAGATTACTACATAATAGATCCTGTTTAAACACATACATGTAATATAACATCTTATCTGATTTTCTTGACCATTGTTCTTTTCTATCTCAGCATAGCTGGATAAAATGCTTTTGAGGCTATAAACACTGAAAGAAATTATTGTGCCTCATCTCTTTCTCTTTGTTATATATAGTTCATATTAAATAAACAAAAAAAGCAAACTAAATCATTTCATAAATTTTTTAATTAATTTTCTTTTTTAATTAGATTTATCAACTAGCCAGATTCTAGCTAATTCCATCAACATTGAACTTTACTTATTTTCAAGGTCCTCACTTACTAATATGTTCAATATGTGCTTAATTTGCCTTCTGTGAAATACATCCATGATCCTATGTCTTAGACCATTCATGGAGACATATTTTGGTAATAGCTGATGTGGTGATAGAAAGAAATGTATTATATTATCCTTGTCTTCAAGAAATTGGAAAGATGAGGCATAGTCTTTTGGAAAGTTTAAGAATAATACAACATTTTTAAGACATGCCAAGAATTTACTAACAGAACAGTATGCATCTCAATTTCATTCACTTTTTTAAAATTTCCTCCCCCCCACCTTTTTTTCTGTTTATATATTAGTCTACATAGAAAGTTTCGGTGAAGGATATAGAGAACCCGTACCAAAGCCAAATTCACTACTATCGAGTTGATTCCAACTCATAGAGACCCCTATTGGGTTTCCAAGGCTGTAAATCTTTATGGAAGCTGACTGCTTCATCTCTATTCTGTGGAGCAGGTGGTGGGTTTGAACAACAGATCTTTTGGTTAGAAGCCAACTTCCTTAACCACCACACCACCAGAGCTCCTTTAGAGAGGCCAAATAAAGAATCAAGTGCAGATGACAAGCAAATAATACAAAGCAAATGACAGAAAACGCATACTTCAAGTCCTATCAAGATTTGCATCTTTCAGCATCAGCAGAGTATAGTGGAAAGTGGCCTGACATAGCAGTTGGAGGGCTGGATTCTAGTTCTGATGCTGCCATGAAGTAGCTTGATAATCAGCCACAATCACTTCTCTGACCCTTTATTTATTAGTAAAATTATTTCCCTGGAATAGATGATGCCTGTAGTAGATTTTTGCTCTAGTATTCTCGTTGGTCTGTATGTTTTCCTTCGTCAAATCAGTTCTCTCTTCCAGAACGATCTTTCAAAAGTATTTGGAGCATCAATTTGCAAGAAAATGAAAATTAACATATAATACAAATAGGTTAGGGTTGGGGTAATTTATATAATGATTTTATTCTACTTACATATACTGTCTGCATCTATTGTTTGTAAATTACTGTATCAATGTAAAGATGAAGAAGGCAGAATCCTTGTTCAAAACAGACTTACAGAAAATGACCTGTCAGTGAAGCAAGGGCTGTGTTAAAGAATTTTTGATGTGAAAAGTTGAAATGAAGGAAGACTACAAGGCATAGTTGACATCTCTGCTGAGCTTGGAAAGAGGTTTTTATCAGTCAGTAATCATCAAATCTATATGTAACATTTATTACATGCAGCTCACTGTGTGATAATCAGGTAGGAAACACAAACATAAAGAAGAAACAGACCTGATCTTCATTTGCACCAAGTAATTTTCCAGAAAACTAAAATTTATTTTTAAAACATTGCCTCTGATTTCCTTATTATCTAGATTACAGATAAAGACATTAATGACTTTATGGATTTTCTAAGAATTAATATTCTGGTGGGAAAATTACCGTCATTTCCATTTTCTTAATAAAACTTGATCTCTCTCAGATTATTTTTTGTTCAATAACATAAATATGATTTCTTGTTAAAAGAAATATTACCCTTCTCCCCATAGAATGTATTGTACTATTTTCTGTCCTTTCCAAACTCATGTTCTGCTTGAAACTTGGTTTATGGGCCTTTCCTCTCCTGAGTGTGCTAACCCTAAGGTATTCTATGAAATGTCACATTGTACAAAAAATGGTATTTCTAGCATTCATGAAGAAGTTTATATGGTCCATGGGTTCTGCCTGGCAAGTTTTTCCTCATTATACATCTCAGTTTATGGTGAGCATCACAGGCGTTGAATAGCACTACCTATGACTGATGTTAGTACATTTCCTCAGTGACTGATTTTTATTAGTTTCAAAAGATAACAGTATATGCATGCACACACATCGATGTTTCTGAAGGGCATCATGATGAATGATTAGTATGTTTTTTTCTCCTTCCTTATCAAACAGTGAGTCTTAGAGCACATAGATATGTTTAGTTTTGTGTCACCCAAAAGAATAAATTCTGTTGACCTTGTTACTTATCACTCAGGCTCATTCATTCTTAATGCCCAAACCTGTCTGCTTGGTTCAGTAAAGGTTGAGATCTTGAGGTTGGATATCACATAAAATTCAGAATTTTAAGAACATAATGCTAAACCAGAAATTATTTCAGGGGAAAGAGGTAAGAAGCCTGTGACTTAAACACAGATGTGTAATGACTATACATGGGATTACATTCACCTCTTCACAGCGAAAAACTCCACCTAGGGAATAGAAAATTAACACAGAGTGTAGCTCTTCATCATAAGGAATACTAATGAGAGAAAATAATAATTCTGAGCAGTTAACAAAGATAATTTGACTGTACTTGGCCAGCTGTATGTCATAAAAAAAATTCAACACACACATTGGAAGCAATGTCAAAGAGCTAATAACTGGGTCTGGCAAGACCAGAAAATTGAACCTCCATGGCTGCCTTCGTGGATGGCGAAACAAGTGTTTTTATATTTTTTTCTTCTTCCCAGGCAAGAGTGATCACAATCTCATTTTAGACATTGAGATCTCAATTCCAGATTCTGTGTAACTGCTTATTTACCAAGGTTTGGCAAAGTAAAACAGCCCAAATACAGTGTATGAAAGAACTGATATCAGTCAAATCTACTTGAAACTCTGGAACATTAGAAATGAGTTTGCTAAAGTACCAGGGCTTTCCTCCTGGGTCAGAAAATCTTATTTAAATGGATGATGTGTGCACCACATAAAGAACACATTCTAATGTCAGGTCCATTCAAAAATATTCATGGTGCTTCTATAATGTGCTGGATTCTATCAAGAATAGGCACTGCCAGAAATAATATGAATAAAATGGTTGATGGGACCTTCCCTCAAGGAGTTTATGGTCTGATAATGGACAGTCTCCACCATCATCCAGCTCAGCAGGACATGTTGTGTAGGTAAGAAAATTAGTACCCAAGTGGATCCTGCATAGCCAGTTTAAGGTGATGTTATAATTTAATGGGCAAAATTTCTGTAATTCACAATTTGAGGGGTCACTGAAAAAGGATGAATAAATGGGCATAAAATACTTAATATATGCCAGAAATTTATAGTTTTTTTCTTCTTCCATGGGTTTTATTATTTGATACTTTCAACCCCTTGATGAGAAAGAACAGCAGTCAGGATCTTTGAAGTGCAAACATCAGAAACTTTACTACTAATCAGCTTAGATAAAAACAACAGAAGACATTGGTTCACATCTCTGAAAACCCAGGGGGGAAGTTCTGGATGTAGCATTGGTCTCAGGCTGTGGCTCCATGTAGTGACTTTTCATCCTAACTCAGAAGAAGAGAGCATCTCTTCCCAGCAACTCCCAGAAAAGTCTTTGAAATCTATTTGTATGGGTAACACATACATCTCACTCCTTTCTTCAGTTTTCCTCTTCCTTCTTCTTTTCCTTTCCTGTATTCTTTTTGAACACTGTATCTATCCTTTGGTGATTTCCTTTACACCTGTAATTTCAACTACCACGTGCCTGCTCATGACTCCTAAGACTACCTTTGAAACTTCTATAGTGTTTCTGAACCTCCAACTTTTGTGTCAAACTGGCCAAGTGGTACCTCAAACTTGGAAAGATTTTGCTATAGAGATTGTCACATTTTTTATTTCAAAAACAGGCATAGGACTGGTCAAGGTGAGTCTGCAGGGTGTGTGTGTGTGTGTATGTGTTTGTGTGTGTATGTGGTAAGGTCTACAATACTGGAGATTATATCTTTCTTCTACACCTACTACACTAAATATAAGTTTCATCATTTGTAAACTAAATACAACAGTACTCATAAAATATGCTTGTAAGAATCAAACTTACACATGTAAAATTTTAATTTCAGTGCTAAAAACATGACAGGCTAAAGATAACCAAAAGATTTTAGATGGCATGTTGAATTTGATTGATGATGATCACTTATGTATCCGATGTATCCTGTTAGTAAAGATTATAATGCAATGTCCAAACTCCTCAGGAAAAAGTTTTGTGATTTGTCTGTGATATCTAAGGTGGGCATGAGTGGGGAAGGCATAGCCCTCAGGTCTCATACATACTTCTGTAATAGACATTCAAGGAATATGGGCTAGACTGTCTACTGAGGTTTCCAGGCCATAACTTTTTCTTTCCCTTTTTTTTTTTTTCAATACTTTTTACTCAACTTGTTATGAAAGTGTCATTTTCTGTCTTATTCTCATGACACTCTTTCCCCTCCTGAAGTGAGAATGGAGGAATTCCTTAAATCACTTCCTGTTTACTTCTTACCTGTTTCAATGTAATTATTGGTCTTTCCATCTCCACTGTTGTCTCTAAAATTATTAAGGAAACTTTTTCTTTTCCCAGCATTCTTTAAAGTCTTAGAGATTTCCCATTGTCTCCTAGAAAAATCTTAACTCATTATCATGTATAAGACCTTTCCTCATCCAACTCTTGATTATCCTTTTGACCACACTATTGGTGACCTTACCTCACAGCCTGTTCTCTGGTCACACTGATCTCTCTATGACTCACATTCACCATAAATCTCTTCTCAGGCTGCTCCTCTTTGCTCATAGTGGTCTTTTTCCCCTTTTGACTAGGTAACACTAATCCATCATTCCATTTTTAGCCCTTATATCATCTCCTCAAAAGCGTTTTCCCTGACACATTGGAAGTCTTTCCCAAGAAATAACAGAGCTTTATTAAAATACTTACTAATTTGTTCACTTAATCATTCATCCACTCACTAGTTCAACTTATTTAGTATTTGCTAAAAACTTTTCCAAGCACTAGAAATAAAATTGTGGTTAAGACAATGTGTACATCTTATGAAGTTTACATTATATGGGGGACAGGTGGTTTCACACTATAAACTATTACATTTTAGAAGAGGAGTGATCTCCAAGGAATGGGTAAATGCCAAAATCAGTTGGGATAAAGCTGATTCTGACTCATGGCGACTCTGTGTGTTACAGAGGAGAACTACACTCCATGGGATTTTCAAGGCTGTAAACTTTTAGAGGAAGATTGCGAAGCCTTTTTTTCTGAGATATCTCTGGGTGGGTTTGAGCCAAAAACCTTTTGGTTAGTAGTCGAGTGCTTACATTTGTACCACCTGGGAACTCGTAGCGAAACTTCAGGTGGTGTGAAAATTAATAATCTAGGGCTTGGAAGACAAATGGTAAAATTTCTATTTCTATTTTTATCTGGTACCTTTTTTTATCTCTATTTGGTGCATATTCTATAAATTTTCCACAATGTTAAAGAAAACCTTCATAATATAATCTAGTATATATGCAATGTCCAAGTGCATTAGTATTTCCTAATATGTGTTCTTCTTGTCAATTAAACTTGGATTATGCTGAATTAGGAAATGCTAAACAGGTTTCTTTTGTAGCAGAACTTTTCATAACTTATTATTTCCAAGAGAATGATATGATATCTTGCTTGTTTCAACCATGGAATGCTGGATTTTGTAGTACTTCTCAGTGTTAAAGGAGTCTAAAAAGTGCTCTTCAGGAGCTCTGGTAGCATAATGCCTAAGGCACTTGACTGCTAACCAGAAGGCTGACTGTTCAAACCCACCAGCCACTCCTCAGAAGGGAGGTTGGGCAATCTACTTCTGTAGTGATACTGCCTCGGAAACCCAAGGAAGGGTCGCTATGAGTCGGGTCTGACTCGACGGCACATAACAACAACAACAACAATAAAAGTGCTCTTTTGGATAATGTTGGTGTTCACAATTCACTTAATCTTCTCTTTATTGAGCTGAATTGGCTTTTATTTTTATATTTTAAATTCAGTGTTTCTGGATTTTCTAGAATCCTTTTCCTGAAATCTTCATTTCCCAGAATACTTATCAGCTGGACTTGAGGTAACATTCTGTCAATGAGACACACAAATAAGAGATTTGAAAAGTGGGAAAGGAACCCAAACAATTATTCAACAGCAATTGAAAAAAAACAGGATTTTGTATTATAAAGTATGATCATGTGTGCGTCTCTCCATATTGACAAGGTGATCTCCAAAATAGAGGTTTAAATTTATATTTCCTTTTATGGTAAATTAAAAGTAAATACATATTTTAATCTATCCTATCAAATAATTTTATTTAAACATAATTATTTTTGATATATTGTTGTTGTTGTTAGATGCCGTGGAGTCATTCCTGACTCATAGCAACCCTATGCACAGCAGAACGAAACATCGCCTGATCCTGCACCAGCTCCACATTCCCTGCTATACTTGAGCCCATCGTAGCAGCCACTGTGTTAATCTATCTTGTTGAAGGCCTTTTCCTCCTCTGTCGATCCTCCACCTTATGAAGCATGACATCATTCTCCAGGGAATGGTCCCTTCTGACAACTTGACCAAAGTAGGTGAGAGGAAGTCTGGCCATTCTCATTTCCAAGGAGCATTTCGGCTGCACTTCCTCCAGGACAGAGCTGTTAGTTTTTTTGCAGTCCATGGTACTTTCAGCATTCTTCGCCAGCACCATAACTCAAAAGCATCAACTCTTCTTCGGTCTTCCTTATTCATTGTCTAGTTCTCATATGCATATGAGGCGATTGAAAATATCATGGCTTGTGTTAGGCACACCTCAGTCCTCAAGGAGACATCCTTGCTCCTCAGCACTTGAAAGAGATCCTTTGCACCTGACTTGCCCAGTGCTACACGTTGTCTAATGTCTGACTGCTTCTTCCATTAGAGTTGATTGTAGAACCCAGCAATGTGAATTCTTCGACAACCTCAATCTTCTCTCCATTTATTGTGATGCTGCTTATTGGCCCAGTTGTGAGGATTTTTGTTTACTTTATATTGAGATGTAATCCATACTGCACACTGTATTCTTCAATCTTCATCAGTAAGTGCCTCAAGTCATCCTTACTTTCAGCAAGCAAAGTTGTGTCATCAGCATATTGCAGGTTGTTAATGATTCCTCCTCCAATCCTGATACTATGTTTTTCTTTATATAGTCCACCTTCTTGGATTATTTGCTCAGCATATAGATTGAATAAGTATGGGAAAAGGATACAGCCATGACACACTCCCTTCCTGATTTTAAACCATGCAGTGTCCCCTTGTTCTGTTCGAACTACAGCTTCCTGGTCAATGTACAGGTTCTTTATGAGTACAATCAAGTGTTTTGGAATTTCCATTATTCTCAGTGTTATTCACAATTTGTCATGATCCACACAATCAAACACCATTTCATAGTCAGTAAAACACAAGTAAACATCTTTCTGGTATTCTTTGCCTTGAGCCAAGATCCATCTCACAACAGCTATGATATCCCTTGTTCCATGTCATCTTCTGAATCCAGCTTGCACCTCTGGGAGTTCTCTGTCAGTATACTGCTGCAAACGTCTTTGAATTATCTTCAGTAAGATCTTACTTACATGCGATATTAATGATATTGTTTGATAATTTCCACATTCTGTGGGATTGCCTCTTTTTGGAATGGGTACAAATATGGATCTCTTCCAGTCAGTTGGCCAAATCTCTTGGCATAACCGAGTGAGTGTCTCCAGTGGGGCATCTGTTTGTTGAAATATCTAATGGGTATTTCGTCAATTCCTGGAGCCTTGTTCTTCTCCAGTTCCTTCATTGCAGCTTTGACTTCTTCCTTCAATACCATTGGTTCTTGAACACATGCCACCTCCTGATATGGATGAAGATTGACCAGTTCTTTTTGGTACAGTGACTGTGTATTCTTTCCATCTTCTTTTGATGTTTCCTGCACCATTCAATATTTTGCCTGTAGAATCTTTCAGTATTGCAATTTGAGGCTTAAATTTTTTCCTCAATTCTTTCAGCTTGAGAAATGTCAAGTGTGTTCTTTGCTTCTGGCTTTCTAACTCCAAATCATTGCACATTTCATTATAGTAATTAGCTTTGTCTTCTCGAGCTCCTCTTTGCAATCTTCTGTTCAGCTTTTTTATCTTGTCATGTCTTCCATTTGCTTTAGCTACTCTCCACTCAAGAGAAATTTCAGAGTCTCTTCTGTCATCCGTTTTGGTTTTCTCTTCTTTTCTCATCTTTTTAGTGACCTTTTGCTTTATTCATGGATGATGTTCTTTATGTCATCCCACAATTCTTCTGGTTTTTGTTCATTAGTGTTCAATACATCAAATCTATTCTTTAGATGATCTCTAAATTCAGGAGGGATATATTCAAGATCATATTTTGGCTTTCGTGGACTTGTTTTAATTGTCTTTAACTTCAAGTTGAACTTACATATGAGCAGTTAATGTTTTGTTCCACAGTCAGCTTCTGGCCTGGTTTTGGCTGATGATATTGAGCTATCTCATCACCTCCTGCCACAGATATAGTCTATCTGATTCCTGTGTGTGCCATCTGGTGAAGTCCACGTGTATAGCCACCATTTGTGTTGTTGAAAAAGTATTTGCGATGAATAAGTAGATGGTCTTGCAAAATTCTACCTTATAATTTCCAGCATTATTTCTGTCACCAAGGCCAAATTTTCCAACTACCAGTGATTCTTCTTTGTTTCCAACTTTTGCATTCCAGTCACCAGTGATAATTAACACATCCTGATTGCATGTTTGGTCAATTTCAGACTGTAGAAGTTGATAAAATTCTTCAATTTCCTCATCTTTGGCTTTGGTGGTTGGTGCATAAATTTGAATAATAGTAGTATTAATAGGTATTCCTTGCAGGTGTATGGATATTATCCTATCACTGACAGCATTGTACTTCAGGAAAGATCTTGAAACATTCTTTGTGATGATGAATGCCATGCCATTCCTCTTCAACTTGTCATTTCCAGCATAGTAGATCAAATGGTTGTCTGATTCAAAATGGCCAAAACCAGTCAATTTCGGCTCACTAATGCCTAGGATATCAATGTTTATGCAGTCCATTTCACTTTTGACAACTTCCAATTTTCCTAGATTCATACTTCGTACATTCCATATTCTGATTATTAATGGATATTTGCAGCTGTTTCTCCTCAATTTGAGTGGTGTCTCAACAGCAAATGGAGGTCTTGAAAGCTTTCTCTTTTCCATATGAGTAAAGCTGGTTTTACTCTGATGATGCAGCTCTTTCCCAGTCCTATTTTGAGAACCTTCTATCCTAAGTGACTCATCCTCCTCTTCTGTATTGGACAATGTTTCCGGACTATTCATAAAGTTGCACGGTAATGTATCAGACAGCATTTCTCTGCTATGCATAAGGTTTTCCCTGACCAATTCTTTGGGAAGTGTATGGCCTCTTCCTTCTTCTTAGTCTATCTCAGTCTGCAAGTCCCATCAATACCTGTGCACCATGTGCACCCTGTTGGGTTTGAAACACCAGTGGCACAGCCCCAAGATTCACAGCATGTCACCACAGTTGGGCAAACCGACAGACAAGTTTGTCTCCCTTAGCTGTTGGAAACCTCTCCAACCTTCCCTTACCTGGATCCCTGAGGCTGACTCCTTGCTCTGCCCCAGTCCCCCTGGCCTTTTTCTGTCCTTTCCCCTGCTTTCCTGCTTTGCTACTTGTGGGGCATGGCCTGGGTTCGCACCCTTCACCTGGATCCCTGCAGCTGACTCCTCACTTATATATAAAAATATAAAATATTTTTGTTCCATTTCTTACTGTTCTTTGACATTGAATATTTTTCAAATGGTTATTAATGTATTGGTTAATAAAGGCTTTGGCCAAAAATAATGGGAAACTTAGAAATAGTAAAGATGAATGTGAATATATGTATTTTTCAGATAATCAAAAGGAATTGAATTAACTGCTCAAAAATAACCTTAGAGACTCAGCTTCCTTTATGCTTTCACTCTTCCATTCTAAGCTATTCTTGGCTTTTGCTCTCATTCTTCCTGTGTCACACTCACAAGATGGCAGGTGTACTAGCAGATCATTTTTCATTGTTCTAAGAAGAAAGATGAAACAAAATTAGGAAAAGGAGAAAATAGAAAAATGTTTTTTCTTCTTGTGAAATTTTTTTTCCATTGGCTATTACTAGCTGCAAGGGGTGTGTGTGGAAATAATGTTGTGGGTTTTGGAAAGCAAAAGTGGTATTAATTGGGAAGCAGTATTTGGTTAGTCGCATTTGTATAAGTGCATTTTCTCTTTTGCAAATTATTTGTATAACTTTTATCCATTTAAGGAGCTCTGGTGGTGTAGTGGTTATGGCATTTGTCTGCTAACCTAAATGTTGGTGATTCAAACCCATTAGCTGTTCCACAGAAGCAAGATGGGGTAGTGTTCTTCCCTAAAGTTTTACAGCCTTGGAAACCCACTGGGAAACCCACTGGGAGTCATTATGAATCAGAATCAACTCGGAGGCAGTGAGTTTACCCATTTTTTT
>NW_006921659.1:10948839-10957465 GCF_000298275.1 Orycteropus afer afer
TTTAGTTAGAAATATTTTCTCAGTTTTTTTAATTTGTGCAATCATTTTGATGTATTATATATACATCTTTATATATTATATAAATACTTTCTTTTATGATTTTTTATTAGGTTGAGACATACACAATTTTAAAATGCATCACATATTGTTGAGCTAAAATTTGTATACAATGAAATGATAGATTTTTGTGTCTGATTCATCACCATGTTTTAAAACAACTTTCCTTTCTTCCCTGAATTCTGATAGTATCTTTGTGAAAAATCACAATGTACATGTGAGACGATTTCTGTATTCTCTAAGCTGTTCCATTGTCTGTCTTCTGCCAATACCACATTGTCTTAGTTATTTTAGCTTTCCAGTGAGTCCTGATATCAGGTAGTGTGCTATCTAACTTTGCTCTTACTATAAAATATTGTTTTGGGAACCTCCAGTTTGGGGGAGATGAAATACATGTACTTTCCCTAATACTTCCACTAAGGATAACTAAAACCTCTGGTCATTAAATAAATAAATAAACAAACAAACAAATAAATAATAAATAAGGAAGCTAGAAAAGAAAAGAGAGGAAGCAGTTTACCTATAAATCTCAAAACACAAGAAATAACATGGTGGTGAATTTTCTAGTTTTTCCTTTTGCCTCATACATCTTCTACTTGGAATTGAAGAAGTTGGCACCTGGAAATAACAAGTACTGCTGACAAAATGTTGTTGTTATTGTTAGGTGCTGTTGAGTCAACTCTGACTCATAGTGACTCTTTGTAGAACAGAATGAAACACTGCCTGGTCATGTGCCATCCTCACAATCCTTGTTATACTTGCCCATCATTGCAGCCACTGTGTCAATCCATCCTGTTGAGAGCCTTTCCTTTTTTTTTTCAGGCCCTCCACTTTACCAAGCATGATATCCTTCTCCAGGGAATGGTCTCTCTGACAACATGACCAAAATAGGTGAGACAAAATCTGGCCATTCTTTCTACCAAGGAGTATTATGGCTGTGCCTCTTCCAGGACAGATTTGTTCATTCTTCTGGAAGTCCGTAGTATATTCAGTATTCTTTAACAATGGTAACAAAATAGAACCCTTGAAAAAGCCTTCTCACTAGCCAAAAACCAGGAAAAGTGGTAGTTTAGCAAGATAGATGACTTTTAAACTATAACCACTCTACTTCAGCTAAACACAGAAAAAACTGTGGTGTAACCTCCACCTACTCCAGCAAAGAATGAGTGGAGAGTCTAAATTTCCACCTTCACCAGGCTGTTGTGAGGCTCTGGAGTGGTATCAAAAAAGGCTAACAAGAAGCTGAGATTTTCTCTCTTGTTCAATAATAACAACCTGCTCCCTTATTTGCTGTGTGGGGAGGCTGAATTGCTACTTCCACTCAGAATTAATAAGGCACCCCTTCCCTCTCCATTGAGGTGGTCTCAGAGGAGGCCTGTTGGAGAAGTAGTCGGCATAGTGGAGTAGAAAGTAATGAGACTGTCACTGCATAGTCAGTGGAAGCCACATGGGGACCTGGAAATCCCATTCTTGCCTAGAAGTGCTGAAGAGTTTCTTCTCTTGGATGTCAAGTAGAGAACATAGACTTCTGCTTAACCTGCCAGTAATGAAGTTGTGAACTTCTTTGCCAGCCAGAGTGGTGTCAGAGGAAACTATGTGTTCAGATTACCACTGTAGTGCTCTAACAGAAAATACCACAAATGGGATTGCTTGAACAAACAGGAGTTTATTCTCTTACAGTTTGGAGGCTTTAAGTCCGAGTTCAAAGTGCCAGGCTCTAGGGGCTGGGTGAAAGCCCCTCAACCCTGACTTCAGCTCTGCCTCCTGCTCCAGGCCCACTGGAGCTAGAAGCTTTTCTTTACTCAGACAGCTGTTGGCTGCTGAGGTTGACAAGCCCAAGGCTGACAAATAAAAAGGCACAGTCCTGATGTTAACAAACCACACGGCAGGCCATTAATTGAAGTCCAGTGAAAGTCCCAAGGTTGGCAGAGCATGGCAGGTTGCTGAACAGTGAAACAGCTACATACAGGGCTCAAGTGTGCCATAAGCTGGAGACCATTCCTAAAGCTGTTTCTTTTATATGGGAAGCAGATCACATACACAAAGCAGCTACTCATCTGCTCCAATAGATTCCACCATGGAATTAATTACCAATTTCATCATGGAGAATAACTACATTCAGCTGCCCACCCACTCAACCAGGCCCAGCCAAGTTGACACACAAATGTAGCCACCACACTATGTAAAACAGAAAGTTTAAATGAGATCTAGAGACTTGTAACATAATGTCTAGGCTTTAACTGAGCATAATAATCATAACAAGAAGCAGCTCTGGTAGGATTTTAAAGAAACCATTAGAAAGAGAAGATATAAAGAAGAAACATGGAAATTTTAGAATTCAAAAATAAAATAACCTAAATAAAAACTCAATGGATAACTCAATAACAAAATTAAGATGACAGAGGAAAGAATAAGAGAACTAAAAGATAGAACAACAGAATTTGCACATTCTGAACCATAGAGAGAAAATAAACTGAAAAGAAAAACCAAAAAACAAAATGAACAGAACCTACTAAATCTGTGGAAATATAACAAGATTTAACATTTATGTCATTGGTGTCCTGAAAAGAGAGATAGAAGATGATGGGGGTGAAAAGATATTTGAAGAAATAAAGGCTGGAAACTTGGAAAATTTGGCAAAGAGATAAACCTGCATATTTGAGAAGATGAACAAGCCCCAAATTTGATAGACCCAAAGAAATCCACACTAAGACACATCATGAGCGTACTTTTGAAGGTTAAAGACAAACTAAACCTTACATATAGGGGGAAATATAATTCAAATGGCAGTGGATTTTTTGTTTTTTCTTTCATCAGGATCTATGGAGCCTAGTAAGAAGTGGTACAACCTACTCAACTGGTGAAAGGAAAAACTACCAACCCAGAGTTCTATATCCATGAAGTATATCCTTCAAGAACGAGGGAGAAATCAAGACATTCCCTAGGTGAGAGTATGTACCCAATAAATATACCCTATAATAATGGCTACAGAAAGCTCTATAAATGGAAAAGGAACAATAAGAAAAGAAGTTTGGAACATCTAGAAGTAAGAAAAAAAAGCTGAGTAAGCAAAAATGTGGATAAATACAAGAGACTATCATTTTCCTCTTAAGTTTTCTTAATTGTGCCTAATGGTTGAAAAGAAAAATTATATCACTGTCTGATGTGGTTTCACATGTATGTAGAGGAAATATTTAAGATGAATTTAAGATGATTCTCTTATAAATAAAGGTGTTAATTCCTCTTCTCAACACTTGAAATGGTAAAATAAGTACACCAGTAGATATTGCCATAAATTATACATATATATAATGTAACACTCAGAGAAACAACAAAGCTAAACAAAGAGACTCAGTCAAAAACATTACAGCTAAAATAAAATGGAATTCTAAAAAAAAAAAAAAAAAAATGTTCAAGTAACCTACAACAAAGCAGGGAAAAAAAAATGAAAAACAGAGAGAATGATCAAAAACCAAAAAACTAAATATCAACTGTAAGCTGCAATTATCAATAATTGCATTAAATGTAAATGATATAAATAGACAAAAATAAAAGATAGGGATTGATACAAATGTACACTATCTGCAAAAACACCAACCAACTCATTTAAAGTATAACAATATAAGGTGGTCAAAAATAAAAGGTCAGGAAAAGACATATGATGCAAACATTAATCAAAATAAAGTAGGATTGTCTATATTATGTAGTAGAATAAACTTTAGGACACATACAAAATGTCAGAGATAGAGAGGAACATTATATTAGGATTAAGGTGACAATCCACCCAGGAGACATACTAACTGTAAACATGTATTTACCAAACAATATGAGAAGCAAAAACTGATAGACTTGAAAGCAGAAATTGACAAATCTACAAGCATAGTTGGGTACTTCAACATTTCTATGTCAACAATTGAAAGAACAACTAAGTAGAAAATTAGCAAAGATTTAGAACTCCACAACAAAAAACAAAAGGTTCCAATTGACTCTTATAGAATACTCCAAACAACAACAAAAGATTAAATATTCTTTTCAAGTGACCATGGATCATACATCAAAATAGAAAGTATGCTAGACCATAAAAAAAAAAATCAATAAATTAAAAAAAATTGAAATCAGAAAGAGTGCATTCTCCATTCATAATTGAATCAATGAGAAAATCAGTGGCAGCAAAATAACAGCAAAATTTCCAAAAGTTGGAAACCAAATAAAGTGCTGCCAAATAATTCATGATTCACAATGAAAGTTTCAAGGGAAATAAAAATACACTGAACTTAATAAAAATGAAAACACAACATATAACAATTTGTGGTTATATGCAGTCATGAATAAGACATTTATTACACTAAATCACTAAATGCAAACATTAGAAGGGGGGAAAACTATCAAATCAATAATCTACGTTTCCACCTCATATACCAAAAACAAACAAACAAAAAAACGCACTGTAGTCAAGTCGATTCTACTCATAGTGACCCCCCTTTGGGTTTCCGAGGTCATATCACTACGTAAGTAGATTGCCCAATCTTCCTTCTGACTAGTGGCTGGTGGGTTTGAACCACCAGCCTTCTGGTTAGCAGTCAAATGCCTTAGGCATCATGCCACCAGAGCTCCTTCCCACCACATAGACCACAAAAAAAAAAAAAAAAAAAAAAAAGAGCATAAAATAAACTTTCTATAAAAACAAAAGAAAGGGATAATGATGGGGGAAAAAGGAAGTCAGTGAAATAAGAAAAAAAAAAAAGATATCAATGAAACAAAGAATAAATAATAAAATTGGGGAAACTCTTGCAAAATTAACAAGGAAGAAAAGACTCAAATGCCTGTATCAAGAATTAAATGGGTTATTATTACAAACCTTGTAGATATCCAATCATTCCTTCATCCAATAAAAGAATATAAGAAACTACTTTACACATATAAATTAACTAATGTAGATGAAATGGAACAAATCCTTCAAAAACACTAACTTCCAAAGATCTCCAAATATGAAACTGATAGCTTGATTTTGTTTCTACATTCTAGTTAGTGTCTTTCCCTCCTACTCATGGTAATCTTCAAAGAAAGCTTCTTTCTGTGTGTATAAACTTTTTCTTGACGTTTAGGTAGTAGTCTTGTATAATATCTGTCCTTTGGTGATTGACTAATTTCTCTCAGCTTCATCCATGTTATGTGCTATTTTGCAGATCCATCTTATTCTTTGACATCCATTGTGTGTATGTATGTACCACAGTTTGTTTTATCCATTCATCTGTTGATGGACACTTATGTTGTTTCCATGATTTTGATATCTTGAATAGTGTTGTAATGAACATGGGTGTGCATACATCTATTCGTGCCATGTATCTCATTTCTGTAGAATTTGGTGGATCATAAACTATTTTAATTTCAAAATTTCTAAAGAACCTTCGTACCATTTTCCACAGTTGTTGTACCTTTTTATGGTCTCACCCGCAATGTGTGAGGATTCCAGTATCCACACATCCTCACCAGATTTTGTTGTTTTGTTTTGTTGAACTTTGCTATTAATGCTGGTGTGAGATATCTCATTGTTGTTCTGATTTGCATTTCTCTACTCTGGAACAGACCATCAATTGCTCAGATGCAAGTTCAAGTTGAAGCTGAAGAAAATGAAAACAAGTCTATGAGAACCAAGATATAACTTTGAATATATCCCACCTGAATTTAGAAACCATATCAAAAATAGATTTGACACATTGAACACTAATGACTAGAGACCAGATGAGTTATGGGATGACACTAAGAACATCATATGTAAAGAAAACAAATGATTATTAAAAAGGCAGAAAAGGAAGAAAAGACCAAAATGGATGTCAGAGGAGACTCTTAAATTTGCTCTTGAATGGGGAGAGCCAAAGTGAAAGGAAGAAATGATAAAATAAAAGAGCTGTACAGAAAATTTCAAAGGGTGGCTTGAGAGACAAAGCAAAGTATTGCTAAAGGGGCAAAGAGACCACATCTCCTGACCTCCTCTAACCCCACAAGAGGAACACAGAATCACCATCAGTGATCCAAGACCTATTCCTGCAAGGCCAGACATGCTGTCTCCCTCCAGCCCTTTCACCAACCATTCCTCCTGAAGCACCCACCACCTCTCTCCTGGGGTTGATAATTTACTGCAGTGGCCACAAAGAACTCACAGATTACAGGGTTTATTAGGGAAGCACCAGGCTACAATTCAAGTTTAGGAAAAATGCCCAGTCTCTCTCCCAGCCCACCGTCTCTCAGCCAACAGTCTCTCACAGTCTCTCTCCCAGCAATGCATGTCCCTTGGTGTCTCACTTGGCAATGCGTATCTCTTGCATCTTTTCCCCAGCAGCACATGCCTCTCAGGAGCGCCTCTTTCAGCAGCACATCTTCCTCAACTTGCAGTCAAAGAGAGACTTCTGCCTCTAGGAGGCCTCATTTTGAGCCCAGCAGAGTGGCCAAACCAACCAATCATAATATCAGAATTCTAACCATCTGAGAGAGAGTGGGAACCTCTCATAACATTGTTTAGTGCCATGCCCGACAGAAATACCCCAGGTGGACAACTGTAGCAATCAGGAGCTCCTCAGTTGCTCATGGCAAATTCCACCTAGGAGTTTACAAAGACTTATGAGTAGAAAAGCCACATTAAATGACTTACTATACTGCAAGTATTATAATAAAATATGCAAAAATCTAGAGTTAGACAACCAAAAAAGAATACATAGCATATCTCAAGCTGAAAGAACTGAAGAAAAAAATCAAGCCTATAGTTGAAGGATTCTATGGGTAAAATAGTGAATAATGGAGGAAGCATCAAAAGAAGACAGAAAGAATGCAAAAAGTCACTGTACCAAAAAGAATTGGTTGATGTTGAACCATTTCAGGAGGTAGCATATGATCAAGAACCACTGGGACTGAAGGAAGAACTCCAAACTGCACTGAAAGTACTGGTGAAAAGCAAGGCTCCAGGAACTGACAGACTATCCATTGAGACATTTCAACAAACAGATGCAGTGCTGGAGGTGCTCACTCATTTACCCCAAGAAATTTGGAAGTAAGTTCCTTGGCCAACTGATTAGAAGAGATTGGTATTTGTGCCCATTCCAAAGAAAGGTGACCCAATAGAATGTGGAAATTACCAAACGATTTCATTAATGTCACACACAAGTAAAATTTTGCTGAAGATAATTCAAAAACAGTTGCAGTGGTATATTGAAAGGGAGCTTCCAGAAATTGAAACTGAATTCAGAAGACAACATAGAATGAGAAATATCATTGCTGATGTCAGATGGATCTTGGCTGAAAGGAGAGAACACCAGAAAGATATTTACTTGTGTTTTATTGACTATGCAAAGTCATTAGACCCTATGGATGATAACAAATTATTAATATCATTGGGAATAATGGGAACTCTAGAAAACTTAATTGTGTGAGAAAACTGCACATAGACCAAGAGGTGGTCCTTCAAACAGAACAAGGGGATACTGAAGGGTTTAAAATTAGGAAAAGTGTGCTTAAGTCTTATATGCTGTCATTATACTTATTCAATCTGTATATTGAGCAAATAATCTGAAAAGCTGGGTTATATGAAGAATGTGGCATCAGGATTGGAGGAAGATTCATTAACATCCTGCAATATACAGATGTCACAACATTACTTGCTGAAAGTGAAGACGACTTGAAGCACTTACTGATGAAGATCAAAGACTACAGCCTTCAGTATGGATTGCATCTCAACATAAAGAAAGCAAAAATCCTCACAATTGGATCAATAAGCAACATCATGATAAATAGAGAAAAGATTGAAGTTGTCAAGGGTTTAATTTTACTTGGATCCACAATCAATATCCATGGAAGCAGCAGTCAAGAAATCAGACGCTGTATTGCACTGGGCAAATCTGCTGCAAAAGACCTCTTTAAAGTCTTAAAGAGCAAAAACATCACTTTGAAGACGAAGATGTGCATAACCCAAACCATTGTATTTTCAATTGTCTCAAAGAATACTGAAAATACCATGGACTGCCAGAAGAACAAACAAATCTGTCTTGGAAGAGTACAGCTGGAATGCTCCTTAGAAGTGAGAATGGCCAGACTTCGACTCACATATTTTATTCGTATTCTCAGAAGGAATGGATCCCTGGAGAGGGATATCACTCTTGGTAAAGTAGATGGTTGGTGAAAGAAGGGAAGCCCCTCAATGAGATGGATGACCTAGGGGCTGCAACTTTGCACTCAAGCATAACAAGAATTGTGAGGATGAGGCAAGTCTGGGGAGTGTTCTGCTCTGTTGTACATAGGGTCATTATGAGTCAGAACCAACTCTACGGCACCTTTAAACAGCAACAACGCTGGCTATTTATTACAAGCATTTCATCATGCGTTTGTTTGTCCCTTTAATGTCTTCTTTGGTAACATCTCTGTTCATGTCCTCTGTCAAATTTTTAATTGGATTTTTTGTGTTTTTGTTGTGGAGGTGCTGAAGTGATCTATAAATTTTAGAGACTAATCCCTTGTCTGGGAGCTCTGGTAGCATAGTGCCTAAGGTACTTGACTGCTAACCAGAAGGCTGGCGGTTCAA
>NW_006921659.1:10957975-10987956 GCF_000298275.1 Orycteropus afer afer
ATTTGCCGTCGAGTCGGCCCTGACTCATAGCGACCCCTCCTTGGGTTTCCGAGGCAGTATCACTATGGAAGTAGGATTGCCCAACCTTCCTTCCATTCTAAGGAATACATACTTCCTTTTTGTTATTGTTCACCTTATAGGCCTATTATTTGGCTGAAAGTTGCCATGTGCGTGAATTCAGTTCCAGGCTTAAAGGATGTCTAAGAGCTGGCATCTCAGGGCTTCTATTAGTCTCTATGTGACCAGTCTGGAGGTAAGAAGAGTGAAGAAAATCAAAGATACAAGGAAACAATCAATCCAGAGGATTAATGGACCATTCTCACCACAGCCTCCAGGATCATAAGAGCAGAACTAGATGGTGCCTGGCTACCATTGCTGACCATCTGAAAGGGATAAAAAGAGGAGATCTTGGATAGCATGGAAGAAAAATATGGCACAAAACTACTACTACTAATAATAATAATAACAAGCCTTATTGGTGAAGTCTTTTGATAAGCATTCAAAAAAGAAACAAACTAAACTCACTGTCATTGAGTTGATTCTGACTCCTACTGACCCCCTTTGGGTTACTTTGGGAGGTGGTAAATCTTTACAGAAGGAGATTGGCTAGTCTTCCTTCTGTGGAGTGGCTGGTGGGTTTGAACTTCCAACTTTGTGGTTAGCAATCAAGTGCCTTGGGTTACTACACCATTAGGAGGTCCCCGTTATCTAGTTTGTCTTCTGCTGTTTGATAGTTATGTTTGATAGTGTATCTAAGCCATGTGTGCCACTAATGCGGGTGAAGTGCCTGCAAGTTGCCCAGTCTGTGAGGGTGCACTTCAGTGGTAGTGGGTGCACTTTGCTCTTTCCCTAAGAGCACACCTCAGACTACCAGGGGAATTTTGTTTAATCTTTAAATGAATCTGGAAACACTAATATTTTTGTTCTATCTTTTCAAGGACAGAATTAATATGAAGGGTAAAACATCCTTATTTTATTAATTTTTTAGTTTTTCAGCACAAGACCTAATTCCCTCTGGGTAAACTCTGAGTGGAGTTTCTGGGTAGTGCAGTTAACATGCTCGGCTGCTAACCTGAAGCTTAGAAATTCAAGTACACCCAGAAATGCCTTGTCTTTTAAGTGGAAAAAATCAACTCTTTATTTAAATATGTGTCATTGAAGGCCAACTGGAGTACAGATTGTTGAAATCCTAATAAAACCTTCAGCTTGCATTCAAATCTTTTTCAGAATCATGATCAATAGGATATTTATTTGCTCTTTTGTGGTTTGAAGGTTTAGTGTAGTTTCTACAAAACTGCTAAACATACATGCCCAGAGAAAACATACTGTCATTTTCTGTTATGCTTGTGTATGTGCCACAGCTTATAATGACCATATTGAGACATCACAATAGCCACCATCCTCTTTATTTATCAGCAGGAAATACAAAGCTGTGGTGACTAACACTGGGTTAAAACTTCCTTCAGAAAGTGCTTAAAATATCAAGTCTTCAAAAACCAAATTCAACCCACTGCTGTCGAATGGGGTCTGATTCATAGCGACCCCTCCTTGGGTTTCTGAGGCAGTATCATTATGGAAGTAGATTGCCCAACCTTCCTTCCGAGGAGTGGCTAGTGGGTTTGAACTGCCAGCCTTCTGGTTTGCAGTCAAATCAAGTTCCAGAGAAGTTGAAATGAAAGAGTAAACTTGGCTTTCTGAATTATCTTCCTTTTTTGCATACTTGATATCTGCTTATACTTTTCTTTCTTTTTTCATTGTTGGCTGTTGATGGCAATAATCTAATAGAGTGTATCCCATCGGCTTGTGTGACAATGACAAAGTTTAAAAGTTAATGGATATAAAGACATATCCTTTACTGTCTTCTTGTGTTCTGTACTGCTTTTTTAAAGCAAATATTCTTTAGTGGCTGAAAAAAATATAGGACAATGCCATATTTTTAAAAATTAGACAAATACAGAGTGGATTATTTAGATTTAAATGATGTTATTAACCCTTCTGTATAAGAAAAAAAATCCTTGCCATTTATGAGAAAATAGATTAAATTAAATGTTGTTATACAATGGACAAGGCAGGAATGAAGGTGACAAAAATTAGATGACCCATAATAATAATAATAATAATAATAATAAATTAACAATTATCATTTATTGAGCACTTACTATGGGCCAAGTGTTCTGCTAAGGACTAGACATATTTTTTTCAGGGAAAACCATAGTAAACCAGATATTATTATTAAAACTATTTTTGAGTTATACTTGAGTTAACTTGCTCAAAGATAAGGTTTATTGATGGAGTAATTTTATAATTAACAAAAATCTGTAGAATATCAGAAGAAGAGACCTGGTATGCCATTTAATCAAACCATGAAAATAACCATAGTAACATCAGTAATTATAATTGCTAATATTTATCATATACTTACCCTGTGGCTTTCATTTAATTACTTTGCAGGTGCTGTTTCAATTATGGTCATTGTTATGGATTGAATTACGTCCCCCCAAAATATATGTTGTAAATTCTAACCCTCATTATTTGTAGATGCAATCTCATTTTGTACTAAGCTTTTCTTTTTATGTTAATGAGGCCATATCAGTGTACAGTGTGTTTTAAGCCAATCACCTTTGAGATAAAATAATAATTAATAATAATAATAATAATAATAAAGGCATCAGATTAGGCACACAGGAGGAAGTACAAATGGAGGGGAGGTACTTGCCACATGAGGATCCCTAAATGACACCAGAGAAGCTGAGACAAAGATTTTACCCCAGAGTGGATAGAGACAGCCCTCCCTGGGAGCTGGTACCCTGAATTTAGACTTCTAACTTTCTAAACAGTGAGAAAATACATTTCTGTTTGTTAAAGCCACCCACTTGTGGTATTTCTTTTACAGCAGCATTAGGTAATTAAGATAGTCACAATGAGGCTATTATTATTCTCATTTTAGAGATAAGAAGATTAAGGATCTGAGAAAATGGAGTGTTGTCAGACCTTCTATAACTTTTGTTGTTGTTGTTATGTGCCATTGAGTTGGACCCGACTCATAGCGAACCCTCCTTGGGTTTCTGAGGCAGTATCACTATGGAAGTAGATTGCCCCATGTTCCTTCTGAAGAGTGGTTGGTGGGTTTGAACTGCCAGCCTTCTGGTTAGCAGTCAAGTGCCTTAGGCACTATGCTACCAGAGCTCCCTCTCTAACTTTAGGGGGAGGAGAATCAACATCAGGGCCAGCTCAAAGTTGATTCCTATGACAAGGAGGTCAAACACATCTGCACTCTCCAAATTTTCACCCCAGCCATCCCTCCCATGGGACTCTAATTCTCTGCAGGGTTTGATAGTTCCTTGCAAAGACCACACAAAACTCACAGGTTATGCTCATAATTATGGGGCTTATTAAGGAAAGAACACATTACAATTTAGGATCAACTTGGAGGTAACAGGAACAACTCAGAACACAGTTTTGGATCAGGACAGCTTCTTCTTGCCATGCCCACAGGCAGGGCTCTTTTTAAGCCATGGGTTCTTGGCCCTCTGCATTGCTCAGGCAAGTGTTTTAAAGCTCTTTAGTACCACCAGTAAGTGTCCTGAGGCACTTCACTCATCCAGGAAGGCTCCTGCCTAAAGGCATTCAGCTCTCTCTCACTCTGTGAGTTGCCAAGCCTAGCCTGCTTGTCCTTCTCATGCTGCCATCAGTGCTATATAGTTCTATCTGGCTCCTGGGTCTAGGAGGTTCTTAGCCCAGGGACTCTGGGTCCAAAAGACACATAATGGTACCTAACAACAACAACAACCATGGTGGAATCTTTGAAAATTCTCTCCAAAACATAATCACGCTTCCTCTTTTACATTCTGAACCAACTGAGTAAGAAGACAAGATAGTAAGCTAGTAAAGGATAAAACTATTACCTTAATGACTGATACATTCAAATATGGCTTATTTCTGTGAGCAACTGGGCCTTCTAAGAGCAAACCTCAGACATAGGCCTGCTAGCCTGGGCTGGCTCTCCAAATGTAAAAGGAAAGGCATGACTGAGCACAGAAGATGTGTTCTCTGTTCAGGGTCCATTCCTGAGGGAGAAAAGGGGAAGGGAAGGCCTTGAATTCTCACTTTCTCTGCTAGATTCATCAAGAAGATAAGCCACTACTTGCAAAATTAAGTGAGGCACTGGTGAGAGCCCTAGAGGATGAAGCAAATGAAATCCTTCCATGTGAAAGGAAACAGCAAAAATGCAGAACAGATACTTTAGGTGAAGCTGATGCCCTCGTACATGTACACAGGCATTCTTTCTAGTACCTCAGTAAGCTAAGGAATGTAAAGCTCTTAGCAAAATGCCTGGCTCTTGGAAGCACACAGTTAGTGGTGGCTATTTGCATTGCCTTGATAGAGATGATGCTCAGTCTTGAAGTCAGGTTATGTATTTATTTGTTTTGTTTTTTCTTTTTAACTCCTAAACTTATTCACTTAACCTTGTATTGCTTCTCAAGGCATGTTCATAGGAGGGGAGTTATCTTTTCATTGTGCTGGCTAACTTTCTCTTCCACATGGCTGTCCAAGAGAGTACAAACAGGAAGCAGAGTGATAAGCAGGGTGCATTGATATCTTTCAGGAAATGCATAGGGAGCCTCTGGACCTCACTCAGTGGGAAGGAGTCCATCTTGCAGCTGCCCAGCAGCAGTTTTGGAAACCAAGCCTTTGTTCTTTCCAAATCAGGCTTAACTAGGTCTTGAGTAAAACAAAAGTAATGGTTTTTAGCAAACTACTGCTTTGTCCATGAACACCTTGTCAACTTCAAAGACACACTTCTGTGGGAGCTAAACAGCTTGAGCAGAATGCTGCCAATTTATGGAAAGTTTGAAGATTCTTACACATTCTTTGATGGTAGAAACTACTTTTTCTTTAATTTGAAAGGCTATTTTACGAATAACCCTCAGTTCCAAGAAAAAAGTTAAATAAAGTAAGAGAAAAGTTTTCTTTATTTTGACAAAAGTTTTTATTTTGTTGTTGTTCTTGTCAATTTCTGGGATGATGGAGGCAAAAACTTCTAATGTTTCTAGGGTGGGGGAATGTATGAGAAAGAGAAAGAGAAAAAGTGACTGAGACTGTGAGACTGGCATGGGCTTCTCTAGGCCTATTTTGGGATTTCTCTTATGTCTGTTTATTTGAAGCTTACTATGTGCTAGGTACCATGCTATTTACCTACATTATTTCATTCAACACCTTGTCTGTCTTGCTCATTTCTGTAACCCCAGTGTCTGGCACAGTGACTTACCCAGAGTAGGCACTCAGTAAATACTTGTTGAATAAATGAAATAATAAAAATGGAAACCAACCATCAATACAAAGGGATTAAACCTGTATTGTACAAGGTTCCTGATAGTCCATAGTTTTCAATTCCTGTTGTTAGGCTGTCGAGTAGGCTCCAACCCATAGCAACCCCATGTACAACAGAACAAAACTCTGCCAGGCCCTGGGCCAGCCTCACAATCCTTGCCATACCTGAGCTCATCGTTGTAGCCGCTGTGTTAATCTATCTCATTGAGGGCCTTCCCCTTTTTTATTGACCCTCCACTTTACCAAGCATGATATCCTTCTCCAGGGAATGGTCTCTTCTGACAATATGACCAAAGTAGTTCAGACGAAGTCTGGCCATTCTCATTTCCAAGGAGTATTCTGGGTGCACTTTATCCAGGAGAGATTTGTTTATTCTTTTGTCAATCCATGGTACTTTAAGTATTCTGAAATTCCTAGTCTTAGTTAATTCAACAATAAACATTTATTGAGCACCTATTATGTGGCAGGAAGCATAGAAAATGTTGGGCACATAGCTAAACAATCCACATTCTTTGGAATTGAAGAACTCATCTTAATGACCAGCATGTGTCAATATTGTTATTTTGTTATTGTTATGTGCCATCGAGTCAGCCCCGACTCATAGTGACCCCTCCTTGGGTTTCCGAGGCAGTATCACTACGGAAGTAGGATTGCCCAACCTTCCTTCCGAGGAGTGGCTGGTGGGTTTGAACCGCCAGCCTTCTGGTTAGCAGGCAAATGTCTTAGCCACTATGCTACCAGAGCTCCAAATGAATCTCATGATTTATTTAAGACTTGATTAAAACAGATTCAGGGTTTGAAGTGCTAATGAATGCTGCTTTTCACTGCTTCTGAATTGATGATGTGGTGATGACAATGTTCTAAGCATTTGTTCTTCTAAGAGTTAAGAAAAATATCCTTCTGCCTAATTTTACATTCAATCAACTCATTCAAACAACCAACTTTGGCTTCTGTGGAATGTAAAAGAATCATGAAAAAGAAGAATCAGGAGGAAGAAGAGAAGGAGAAGAAGAAGACAATTTTCCTCTATTATCCTTGGTGTCAGCCATTGTGCTGCCCACTTGACAGGTTACCCTTACTCCTTAGAAACATCCTGCATAGTAGAAAATAATATTATTATTCCAATTTACCAGAGGAGGATAGCCATCTCAGAAAGTATTTGTGATCATGCCACTTAGCTCATGCATGACAGGAACAAGGGAACTCAAACCAAGGCCTGGCACCAAAAGCTTTGCCTTTCATCAGGTGTTACTGCCTTTCTTTACAACCTATAATCACATTATCAAGAGTGCCTTAAATCATAGACACTTCTTTGTTTCAGTTATCTATCAGAAGTCCCAAGATTAGTGGCTAAGGCACTTGACTGCTAACCAGAAGGCTGGAGGTTCAAACCCACCAGCCACTCCTTGGAAGGAAGATGGGGCAATCTACTTCCATAGTGATACTGCCTCGGAAACCCAAGGAGGGGTCGCTATGAGTCGGGTCCGACTTGACGGCACATAACAACAACAACAACAACAACCTTATTTCTTAGAAATGGGGTAGCTAGATCAAAGAATGAGAGAAGGGAAAAAAAAAGGTTATATCAAAGAACTGTCTAATTTTCACTCTATTCTATGGTTTTAAAAGTGTGGAAATAATTAAATCAGTATTTGAAAAATGTAATGGCAAATATATAGGCCACAATCAAACACATACGTATTCCAAGTAAAGAACAAATGAATACATGTCCTTGTATTTTGGTTCAGCTTATTCAACTCACATATTTTTAAATAATTTATCTCCTACTTCTAAAAATATGGCCTTTATACTTTGATCTTAATCCTGTTTTTCATTCATAGGAAAGTGATATTTTTATGGGCCAGTGAAGCTTATATACCATTGAGTGACATTTAGATACTACGTTATTTCCATGTGAGGAGAATTAATCTCTTCAAGGAGGAGAATCAGAGTCCTTACCTCTGTGGCTGCTTCCACCACTGAATAGCTCCAGTTGCATTTGCTGCCTGAAAGAGCACAGTCTTTAATAGTATTTTAAAATTTAGATGTAAGAAGCTTTTTACTGAGAGTCATTGTTGAACCACCTTTGTACCATATTTTGTAACAGATAATTCACAATGATATATTTTTATGTTTTGGGTACATTTTATTATTAAATAATGATATTACTTGCCTCATAGAATTATGAAAGGATTGAATGAGGCAGCAGTAAGAAAGTGATTTTAAAATTTCACAGTTGTAAACAAATGAAAAAATATACTAGACCAAGTTTATAAAGATAGAATTTTAGTTTTTTTACTGAAGTAAAATATTTTTTAAGGATTAAATAGCTCCGATTGAGTCTTTTCAAGTATTTAATTGATTTTTTATGATTTAGTCTAATTTCTAGTCCTGTCTGAGGGACTTGTTTTTTCTTTTGTTTTTTTTTAATAGAGCTCTCTGACTTTTTTCTGTCTTCAGGCAATGGCAAACATGCTGGTTAAATGTTCAATTTTTCTTCCTCTTCCTGACATTCTCCTTTCTTCCCCCCTCCCTTTCTTGAAGCTTTATTCCTCAGTTCCTTGCAACAATACACCCATTACTGATGGCTAAACAAACGCACACATAAATAGCACTGGGGATGTTTTCAGAGCTTTCTCTCTCTCTCTCTCTCTCTCTTTTTTTCAAGTCTGGCCTTTGGCAGAAGTCCACGACAGACAATAAATTGTTCTATGAAAAATGTTAGTTTAGTCACTAGTTGGTAATTGGCAGTGGATTTGTCCCTATGGACTTGATTTCATGTTTCCATACTGAGGTAAGACACTCTTCCAACTGGAGTTAAATTGGCATTGAGCTCAGGGGTCCTCTACCATCAGGGTCACTGGGATCATTTTGCCTGCCTATTTATCTTTGGTATCAGTTTAATAACTGTGACCACTAAGCTCTGTTGGAAAATTTAATATCACTGAGGTGCTAAGATTAAAAAAAGGGAGAAAACAGAAAAGAGAAAGATTCGGTATTGGTGGTGAAAATCCCAAAGGAACTCAAATTCAGCATGAATCACATTTCAGCTTTTAGATAAATGACAGCAGTAGGATGTTTGAAGCAAAGAGTGGAAGGAGATGATGGAAATAGTCCTATAATCATTAAAGCAAGAGACAAAAACAGCAGAATAGGCTAATGGGTCTTTGTGTCAGGAGCAGGTGAGGCTAATAAATCTGTGCCTGACAGTCGGATACATCAGGTTGCACAAATTATAGGCTTTTACTGAGAGAATTTTGGAGCAAGATTAAGGTTTTAATATGACTTCCTTCTGGTGACAATTATCAGTTTGAAGGAACTGTATTATACATTGAGGAAAGAGGGTGCAGCGTTCAGGTCACTGAATGTTCCGTCTTTTAGCTGTGCTTGAACCTCTTGTGTAGCAAAATGCATGCCTGATTTAAACGACAAAAATGGAGGCAGACATTTTCAGGGGAAGAAAGAGGAGCTGTGCACAAGCTCTTAACGCTTTAATTCTGCATAGGTATCGTGGAAGAAAAATAGCTAGCCCAAAGAAACACATAAAAACAACACATCCTATTTACATTTATGTCTTTTAAAGCATAATGACTTATATACTGAAGCAGGAGAAATTGTACATTACTAATCCTTTTCCCCCCTAAAAAGTCTTCTATATAATCAGCTTTCTTCTTCAGTTTCAGTGAATTAAGTAAATGGACCTCTTTTGATGTCTTAAATTTTAATTTCTTTGTTATGATTGAACTGTGGCTTTGAAGGTGAGTTTCAAGCATTTTATGTTTCATTCCTAACAATTTTACAGGTTATCTATACCTTATGAGGAAAGATAGTTATTTAAAAGGTGTTATTTGAGTGGAAAAAAGAAGGCAGAAAATGGAGAAAAGCTATAGCTGGTGTCTCTTATTATTGAAAGTCCAAAAAGAATAGCTTTTGAAAAAGAAAGCAGAAAAAAAAAAAAGAAAGAAAGAAAAGGAAATAAGTAGCAGTCATGTTTAGAAATAGTGTTAGATGAATGGAGCCAAGTGTGTGTATGTGTGTGTGTGTGTGTGTGTGTATGTAAGAGAGAGATAATGATGATGTTATTTTTTTAAATGCACTTCATTTCAAGGAGCCCAGGATTCCATTGTTAATTGCATTGAGACTTGGTTCTTGAGATTTCCTTTGTGCTATTTTTGTTTATTTGGTTTACTTTTTACTGATTTATTTTAAACAGTTTCACTGTTTCTGAATTGCTAAATTTTTCACTGTTTTCTATTGTCTTACTGTTGTTGTTGTTGTTGTTGTTATGTGCCGTCGAGACTGTATGGCATTGTAATGAGGCTGTATTTTGAATGACTGTTCTTTCATTCCAAAATACTGAGTTTCACCATGGGAACATTTGCTTTCAGTCCTTGTTAATCAAACCTACACCAAATTTCTCAATGGGGTTTTAAACTAGAGTTCTCAACTTGCCTTGGGAACCAAGGAGCTTCATGAGCAAAAACTATTTCTCAATGGAGAATCAGGTTGGTGGCGATAGGTAATATGATGTCAGTCAATTTTGTGTTTTCCTGGGAGAATGAAACAATTTTGTTTTGGCATTGATATGACACATGTCACATGTGGCAGGACAAAACATCTTCACACTTTTGTGAAGAGCTCAGCATAGTTTGTGTATCAGCGTGCCAGAGTACATAACACAGCTGTGGCATATTAACTACCCAGGCTTTCAGAGGTGATGCAGCCTCCATACTGGCAAGACCAGGTTATGGTAGCAGTCAGTTTTCAGGCCAGGGAAAACTGACAGTGGCTGTACTACCATCTGTGAGAGACTGCTGGGAATTTTGGAAGTTTCACAAGGCATCACCCTTGGCACAGAAACCAGAGCTTTCATTACCAACAGAGGTTACACGATGGAGCAGCTATTGAGACAAGGGTTGGACAGGAATTACTAGGGTTCATATCACTCAGTGAGGTAATTCATGGTGTCAACATCCCCACCCCTCGCCATGGACCTTCTCCTGTACCAGACCACACAGAATCCTTAGCAATGTTTATTATCTATTTTAATCATAGAATAATATCTGATAACTATAGTTGTAAATTACTTAAATGTAATACATTTTAGGTTACATGAATACTAACAACAAAATTGTTTTGTAAAATATTTCTACATTGAATCGCAACGTTACAAGTTACAACACTTTATAATTTTTTCTTTCTTTTCCTTTACTACTTAAAAGTTATTGACATTGGTCACAAACACTACTTACTCCAAATGTAGCTAAAACATCAGAAAATTTAACAAAATCAGTGACTGTAAAAACTCCAGCAGGAAAACAACACCACCTGCTTGTGACACATGTAGTCAAAACCATGTGATTCGAACCCTCATTGTAATTGGGTCATAAAGACGGGTCCAATCAGAACACATTAAAAAATAAATGAGCATAGAGTTTAAGCCTTGTTGGTATATTGGCACTCATAAACTGGGCTTATGAGTTGTAACTAATTATAGTAATATTTTTTATAAAAAATAATAAATGTCTGCTGAAACACTGCACAAAAATTTTTATAAACATTTTGGTGTCATACCTTCTGAGAGTGTCATCTGGTGTGGTCTGCATATCCCTCCTCCCCACAAGCACCCCTAGTGATGCAACTAGGGTGGGAGCAAAGCAGTGCATCAAAGCTTCTTTCCAACTGTTGGCTTAGTACCTTGTGAAGCTTTAACGCTATGGACTGTCTTCTGTGCCAGAGATGTCAGCACCAGGCTGGACCACTTAGACCTTAGCACCAAAGAGAGTGGGAGGAGTAGAGGAGGAAAATTCACATGCCCCTTTCTGGTCAGGAAGACTGCTTATTTCTAAACATACAGGAATTGACAGAAATAATTAGAGCAGGATGAGGGTCAGTATGAGGGTACTGCATGGTGACTCTTAGAAACCAAATAATACTTCATTTGTTTTCGAGTGATTGTAATTTGACACCTGTCTACCTCATTTTTACCCCTCTTATCCCTATTCTTCATCAGAGAGGAGAAACTTAGTGAAATGTGCCATGTGCAAGACTGATCACTTGACACTATTCCTAGTGGAACAAGGCACAAAATACCTTGCAGTTGAGCAAAAGTGTCTGGAAGACTGTGGGTGGGGGACAACAGATAAACAAAAAAACACCTTGAAATTTTCAATTTTTGTTTGTCTAGAACATATATATATATACATATATATATATATATATATATTTGGCCTTTGATACTCTACTTGAGTCTAAAGAAATATTTCTCTAATAGTCATTTAGATCCATTTTTGGAACTATTTGAAAACATATTCCATCACATTGCTCTACAGTTTTAGGCAAATTTAAGCACAATAGGGCAGAAGAAAAATCTTACCATTCACTGTTTTTTAATCCAATGAATGATCTAATACTTAATATTAGGTTCCCAGAGATTTTCATCTTCAGGCAATATTTATTAATTTGATCTATATAAGGAAAGAGTCAGCTTCTATTTGTTCTTCTTCAGTTATAATTTTATAGAACTTAAAAAAAATGAATGTGAAATGTTTTCCTTCTATACAAAGTTCTGTAACATAACAAAATTATTTAGACAGAGAGAATATTATTACTTTACCATAAAGACAGGGTAAGAATTATTATCTTCTCTGTGGTTTCTGAAAACTGCTTCTCATGACAGAGGAAGAACAAATATCAGATAGACAGTTGGACTGTTTGCTTTTTTGGCTCAAGAACAAGTGCTAATGTCTCGCAGGAGGCTGAGCAATGTTCACAAGCCATTCACAGTATGATTTATTTTTATGACTTACTGACATATGTTATGGGCAGTGGACTGGGATATCTTCTTTTTTTCCCTGTGGCTTGTTAAGTATTTAAATGAGCAGACAGAACAATGCATCTCCTTCTTCCAGAAGCCCTTTGGGTCATGCTTTTTCATCTCTCCCCTTATTGAAATAGACAAGAATGGAAATGTTTGGAAATGGGGCTTTCTTCCTAATTTAACAAGGTTCAAGAAAGTGCTAACTTCTCGCCAAGTATCATCTCCAAATGCATTTCACCCAGATGCATTTTCTCACTTTAGACTTTACAGGGCCAAGGACAGTGGAGAAGTTTGGAGAGGTATGCCTCCTTTACCTATAATCACATGCTGTCATTCTCCTCTCTAATTTATCCAAGTTATAAGTTGCTGACTTGCCTGTTCTGGCACTTAAGAATTAAGAAGAAAAATAAAACCACTCTGAAAAAAAAATGTCCCCAAGTGAGTCAGTGTCAATTAAAGGGACCACCTGATGCAAATACCACATCAGCACCAATTTTGTCACTTAAGAATTTTAAGATCAGAAGCAATTATATTCAATAGCACCTTGTTTTTATGTGTCTACCCTTCATAGCCTTGGCTAGTAAGTCGGCCTGCACCATAATTTACACTGACATCTAATTTCAGTGGATCTGCAAGCAATCTAACTGAAGATGGAGACACTGCGAAGAGAGGAGTTCGACTTTATCACTGCAGACGTAAAGATTCATTATTTTTGCCAATTCCAAAAGTGAACCTTATAAGTATCTATACTTTTCCCCTTCTATTTTGCATGTCATTACTTGAATTAATTGATATTTTAGGCAATGATATCTGCTTAAAACTGGATGATTAAACACTTTAGCCAGTTACAGAAAGAACCTAACTATTGTAACTACTCCATAAATTTTTCCCTTTTAAAGAATTTCTACAGAATAATAAGCACTAGGACTGTTTTAAAAATGTGGTTATACTAAGGGAGTTTGTATTTTGTGGCACACACTATTTGGAATGTTTACCCAGCTCACAGAGATTTTCCCTTTCCAAGAATTGTGCCCACATAAGAAAGGGGCCCCCTGGAGGCCACATTAGCCTGTGTGACTCCACTTTTATTTTCCTGGTCATAGCCATTTGGCAATTGACTTACAATAAGTTAGCCTAAATAGAGTGTTTCCTGAAAGCTTTAAAAAATGAAACCAGGGGGAAATTTTCAGTCCTTCTCTGATGGTGACACTCTCAACTGAGTGGCTTAGGAATGGAAGTTTCATGTTACTGAATATATATGGATGCAGGAGGTATGCAGGAGACCAGAGTTTCTCAACCTCTGTGTAATGACACTTGGGGCTGGACAATTGTATGTTGTGGGAGATGACTTGGGCACTGTAACATGTTTAGCAGCATCCTTGGCCCCTATCCTCTAGATGCCGATAACGTTCCCTCAGTGACAACCAAAAATGTCTGCGGCCATAACCAAATGTTCTTTGGTAAACAATATTGCCCCTTGTTGAGAACTCCTGTTGGTGGGGAGTCAATTCTGACTCATGTGACCCCATGCATTATAGAGCAGAATTGCTCCGTAAGATTTTTTTGGCTGTAATCTCAATGGAAGCAATTCGTTAGGACTTTACTTCACGGTACTTCTAGGTGGGTTTTAACCTCTAACCTTTAGGTTATGAGGGGAATGCAAACTATCTGTGCTACTTAGAGATCTTGTTGAGAACTACTGGAGTGGAGGAAAACAAAGGCAACATGTGGAGAGAAATGAAACTAGAAGTGGCAGAGAGCTTCTCAAAGACATTGTTTTAATTACATCGGAAAGATTTCTGTTGTTTCCAGGCCTAAACTATATTCCTGCTCTTCCCACAGTTACGTCAGCTATGCCAATATTTTTCTAATATATTTTATTTTTCCCTAGAAATTTGAGTGGAGGTTCTGCTCTGGGCAAACAAAAGCATTGACTGATATGATAATACTCATCTTATTCTTTTGTTAGCTGTTATTGAGTCAGCTGGCAACTCATGGTGATCCTTACAGAACAGAAGGAAACGCTACTGGGCCCTGCACTGTCCTCATGATCAGTTGCAGATTGGACCATGTGACCCATAGGGTTTTCACTGGCTGATTTTCGGAAGTAGATCATCATGCCTTTCTTCCTAGACTGGAAACTCTGCTGAAATATGTTCAGTATCAAAGCAACATATAAGCTTCCACTGACAGACAAGTACTGGCTGTGCGTGTGCATTGGCCATAAATAAAACCGGGAAGGCAAGAATTCCACCACTGAACCACCAAGGCCTCATTGTGGTAGATTAAGCTAATTTTAAAAGGCCACTTTCGATAACAAAAGAGTAGAGATATTTTCTTGTCTACACCCTCACAATTTAGGAAACACCAGAGGTTTAAAAAAATTTAATTATTAAAAAGGTAGTTGTGGGGAAGAATAAAAGGAGAAAAGAGGGAGAATGGGTTGGGCGGTGTTTGTGTTACAAACTTCTAGTGAACTTTATGGATCAGAGATTCATGTTGTAGCAGAGACACCACTCATAATTTTACAAGACTGACAGCACCTTCCTTCTGACTGGGATGTTATTATTTCTTCAGCAGTTGCTTTTGAAGAAGATGTATTGGGGCACAGATGAAAACTTTCTGAATCATTCTCTGTCAGTTCCTTTGTTTTTTAACACTGCTGGAGGTCACCTTTAGAGATTTCTGGACCTGTTACTGAATATCTTATGTCAGAATTTAAAAGCTGTCTTGGACACACATAGGTTTAACCTATTTAGGATCCTACATCTTAAGATTCACATTTTGAAGTTTTTTTTTTTTTCTCCTTTCCTTGAAAATGGTTTGTCCTCTCAAGACCAGGATTAGATCAATTGTAGCTAAGGGCATTTAGGATTACATCCTTAGAACACTGGAAATGGACACTTACTCATTTGGGTCCCTAATGGAGAATATAGATTAATTCTGACCATCAATACAGTCTTTGCTCTCTTAGGCAAAACCTTCAAGAACTTAACTGTAGCAGATTTAGCAAGGTATAGCGTAGTACCTAAGGCACTTGACTGCTAACCAGAAGGCTGGCAGTTCAAACCCACCAGGCACTCCTCGGAAGGAAGGTTGGGCAATCTACTTCCATAGTGATACCACCTCAGAAACCCAAGGAGGGGTTTCTGTGAACTGAGTCCAACTCGATGGCACATAACATCAATGATGAAAACTACAGGCACAGATTGGTAAAAAATAAAACACATCAGAGGCGTAATAGGGCCAAAGGAAAAGGGGTTCTTGGGAGAATCACATGCTTGATGTAAGGAGTATGTTTGTTTCATCTTGAATTCATCCTGAGGACTCTTATTCTCTGAGTATAATTTGAAAATGAATTTATGATCTCAGCAGATAGACTCTTTTTTTTAAAGATAAAACAGAACATGCTCAGATTCGTTGCTTTCAGTGGCTAATTAGAAATGATTTGCATTTAATACAAGTGTAAAAACTAGTCTCTAAATGAAAAGTCTTTTTTTTTTTCCAGGAGTGGGGTGGGGGTGGCACATAGATTTTTAAAGTCATGCAGAATCCCTTAACACCTTAATCGTTTAGAAAGTCAATTTTCTTAAGAGGTCATCTTTTACTCTTAATAAATTTGCAGATGGGGGGGTGATGAGGCAGTAAGACCATAGTCAAATTCTTTAATTCTAGAGAAAGTGAATAAAAGCCAAAATTCTTATGTTGTTGTTGTTATGTGCCATCTAATGGGACCTGACTCATAGTGACCCCTCCTTGGGTTTCCGAGGAGGTATCACTATGGAAGTAGATTGCCCAACCTTCATTCCGAGGAGTGGCTGGTGGGTTTGAACTGCCAGCCTTCTGGTTAGCAGTCAAAGTGCCTTAAGCACTACACTACCAGAGCTAAAATTTCTATAGAAGAAAATGGAGATAAGAAAACAAGTACACAGAAATACAAATAAGGTTTCCAAATCAAATTAAACTTCTACAACACATAACTGTATTTGATATAAAGGAAAGGTTTTTGGAAAATGGAAATATTTTTCATGTATTCAGTTTTAAACTATAGTTATAAAACATTTCCATGTTTTTCTCACAATCATATTATATCCAAGGCATAAACACAGTTAAAGTGATTGAGGTCTTATTATTATAAATATCTTCAAAAGCAAAAATTCTCTAGTGCAAATATTTCTAAGAAATGTTAGGGTTCACAAAGTGTTCTGTTATCTCACTGAACAGATGGGACTCAAGAGTCACACCTAAGGAAGTGTGGCCAAATTCTCAGCATCACATATTTGCTTTTATACCCACTGCCATTCCTCATATCTAGTATTTGAGGTGGCAGGGGATTTAGTGTGATAGATAATTGATGGGTTTTGAAAGACAGGATCTACCGCTTTGTCTTTCCCTTAATTGTAAAAGTTCTTTGAATATGTTTTTACAGAGATTGTACATATATTATAAAAATAAGATAGCCTTCTGTTTGTGAAAACTTACATATAGTTCTGCATTAAAGCTTGGAGAAATCAGAAGAATTTAATTTTTTGGATCTTTGAGCATTTGGCTAACTGTATAACTTCTTATCCAAACCTGAACACTTTTTCAAGGGAAAATATATGAATTGTTGAATGGAAAACCAATTAGCTTTTAAAACTTTACCCTAAATCACAATAAAAAGTTAAAAAAAAAATATGCCCAAGAAGTTAGATAGGAAGCTTAGCGGGTAGTGATTTAAGGGGCTATGAGCCATGGAATACAGGCAGCTTCTGGAAGCTGAGAATGACTCCTGGCTGACAGCTACAAGGAAATGTGGACCTAAATCCTACAACCAAACCAAAACAAAACAAAAAAAAAAACACCGCCATTGAGTGGATCCCAACTCATAGCACCCCCCATTGGGTTTCCAAGGCTGTAAATGTTTAGGGAAGTAGATAGACTCATCTGCCTCCCATGAAGCAGCTGGCGGGTTCAAACCCCCGACTTTTTGGTTAGCAGCCAAATGTCTTACCCACTACACCACCAAAAGCAAAACCAAACTCACTGACATCTAGTCAATTCGGATTCATAGTAACCCCATTGGGCTTCCAATTTTACAGAAGTAGATTGCTCCAACTTCAGGAGCAGTTGGTAGGTTTGAACTACCAACCTTGCAGTTAGTAGTATAAGTGCCTTACCCACTACCCCACCAGAGCTCCTAGTTCCTACAACCAGGTGAAGCTGAATTCTACCAACTACCTGAATGAACTTGGCAACAGATTTCTCACAGAGTTGCTCAATAAGAGCCCAATCAACTGATACCTTGATTTCAGCTTTGTAAGACCTGGAGCTGGCAAATCAGCCAAGACAACTGATATTTTGACCTACGTAAGTGTGAAATAATATATTTGTGAAATTTCAAGCTACCAAATTTGTGGTAACTTGCTATGGCAGCAATAGAAAACTAATAAAGACAGTACACAAGAAAACAAAGTAAAATGTTTGTTCGGGTGGTTATGAATGCCAAGGAGTAAAAATAAATGATATTAAATGGGAGAGAGGATGGTATTTTATGTAGGATTTCCCGGGAAGACATCACCGAGAAGGTGAATTTTGAGAAAAGACCTGAAGGCTGAGAATGAGCCATGAAAATAATGTTGGGGAGGGTAAGGAGTTCTGTGCGGAGACAGCAGCAAGAGCAAAGGCACTGAGAAAACAGCAGACTTGATGTTTCTGCTTCTGAGGGCTTAGGTATATGAGGAACAACAAGGAAGACTGTGGTTGTGGGCTGAGAGAGTCTAGGAAAACATGTGGGAGATGCGACAAGAGAAGAAGTGAGGGACCATTTCCTGAGGCTACTCCCTGTAGGGGACTTTGGCATTTATTCTGAGAGAGGGGAGGTGTGAGAGGGTTATGAGCAAGCGAGAGACATGATCTGATTTATGTTTTATCTCAGTCTCTTTGCCTTGAGAATAGACTGTGGGGATGCATGGATAGAATCACGAATATCGGTTAGAAAGATACTGCAAAAATTCAAGCAAATGATGACATTAGCTTGGTCTTGGATCTGGATAGCAGGAGTGATGAGAAATGACCAGTTTCAATTTATTTTGAAAATAGAGCTGACAGATTTGCTGACTGACTAGATATAGAGGATGCATATAAGGAAGAGAGAATATCAGTCACAACGCTTGTCATAAAAAAAAGAAACTCAAGATTTTAAAATGTAGCTCAAGAAAAGGGAAATTGATCAACATTTCAAAAGTTTTAAAATTATTTTATGATATATTTATGTTTATTTGATTTGATTGTGTGTGTGTGTTTGAAGGAGTGTATGTGATTCAGAAGTATACATGTTGTGATTTAGTTCCCTTGGCAACTGGTCAGAGGTGCTGGAATGTAAGAGGTCCCCTAGGACTCTGGCAGTACCTCAGGAACGATTGAAGCTGCAGTAGAGCCCTCAGGTCCAGTTCTGCCCTTGCAGAAAGTCTGGGGGTGGGGGTGGGGGTGGGGGGCGGTTTCCCAGAAGAAGACAGAAAAAGGCCATTCAAACTCCTTAAAAACTGCCCATGAAGTGAATAAGTGAATATAACCAAACCAATCCAAACCAAACCCACTGCTGTCCAGTTGTTTCAAACTCATAGCATCCCTATAGACAGAGTAGAACTGCTCCATAGGGTTTACAAGGCTGTACATCTTTACAGAAGCAGCTACCGCATCTTTCTCCTGCCAAGCAGCTGGTGAGTTCCAACCACCAACCTTTTGGTTAGGAGCCGAATGCCTTATTCACTGCGCCACCAGACCTCCTAAGTGAATATAGAAGTCATCAAAAAACGCAAATCACAGGCAGACCAACTTTTAACAAGTTTGAAAACTCAATAAGACCTGGGACATGATAGTTTGGTGGAAATGTCAGATAAGGGGGAACTGTTTAACCTGGAAAAATAAAGTCAAGGGCATGACTTGATAATTTGACAGAGTATGTAAAGCACTACAGCTCAATAAATGGCAGCAGTTCTCGCCATATCTACAGGAGGAAACCCAAGGATTTAGGTCATCTATGAGGCAGAGTTTATTTGTAGCAAAGACTATCATACAATGGAAGGAGTGCAGAGGAAATCTCCAGAGGCATTTTCATTCAAACACTTGAGGGACAAGATTCTCACACGGTAGTGCTGGATCTCTCCACAAGATGGCAATCATGAGTTGATTTCAATTTTTGTTGTCTCGATAAATATGTCTATAAAGTTAATACTTTGGCAGGTAAAAATGAAGAACTATGACTTATGCTTCACTGCCATATTTTATAATCTATTCTCTATGATTGAGTTATGTATCTCCAAACCTCTGTCCCCACTTACGGGTTTCTTTTTGAAAATACTATTTTCCAAGACTGGGGGAAGCCTGTTGGGATATTGGGGCAGTGAATATCTTTTCCTGCTCTCCCATCCCACCTTGAGAGCACTGATCTCCTTCACTGAAAACCTTGAAGAACAAGAGTTTTACATAATTTAGAAGTCTGAAATCAGGTACCTAAAACCTGGTGTATAAAAGAAATTTGATTAGAAACATGAAGGTTTCTTCAAACAAAAATAAGTTTTGTTTAGGTCAAGTAGTGGGAAATGAAATATTTTACAATATGATATCAATGAGTTATTATTCCTTAAAAGATAAGCACTTTTGGCAAAACTGGATACTCATCTGCAGAAAATGAAACAAGATCCATATGTCTCACTGTATACAAAAAGTACCCCAAGATCATCTGTCTGAAACCAAATGTGACACCTAAAATCATACAAATCATCAAATAAAAAATAGGAGCAAACTTAGAGGCCCTAATATATGACATAAATACACTATCAAATATAAATAAAAACACACAAATAGTAGAAGACAAACCAGGCAATTGAGACCTCCTGAAAAGGAAACATGAATGCACACCAAAAGTCTTCACAAAAGTGTCAAAAGAGAACTTACAGACTGGGAAAAAATTTGACAATGACATATCAAATAGGGACTAATCTTTAAAATTTATATAAAACTTTGACACCTCAGCAACAAAAAGACAAAAAATCTAGTTAAGAAATGGACAGAGAATATGAACAGACAGTTCACCAAATAAGACATTCAGGCAGCCACCAAACATGGAAAAATGTTTGTAATCATTAGCTGTTAGAGAGATGCAATACAAAAATCAATGAAATATTATCTCACCTCAGCATTAACAGCAAATTTCAACAAAACAGAAAACAATGAATGATAGCAAGAGTGTGGAGAAACTGGAACACTCATACAGTGCTGGTGAGCCTTTAAATGGTGCAATGACTATGGACAACAGTATGACGCTTTCTTAAGAAGTTGGAAATAGAAATACCATATGATCCAACTATCCCACTAGTAGGTATATGTACTAGAGAAACTAGAGCCATGACATGAACAGATATAAGCCAATCTAATTTCATTACAGCATTATTCATAACAACAAAAAGATGGAAATAGCCTAAGTGCCTATCGACAGGTGAATGGATAAATAAACTACGGTATATGCACACAAAGGAATACTACACAATGTTAAAGAATAACAATGAATCTGTGAAATACCTCATAACATGGATGAACCTGGAGTGAAATCTGTCAATCATAAAAGGACAAATATTGTATGAGACCAATACTATAAAAAGTCAAGAAAATGTTTATACACAGAAAGAATCTAAGAGGGAGAGAGTAAATCACGAACTAGAGGGCGGATACATATTAATTTGTGTGAAGGGTAAGTCGATGTACAATAAAGGGAAGGCCAGCACAAAAATAAGGTAAAGGAAGATATTGGGATGAGCACAAGAGTTAAAGGCAACAGAAGTAAATATTATTGCATATACAATCCTGTAATAATAGTGGTAATAATCTATGAGTGGATATGTAGATAGACATACAAACTTAATAGATGTGGGAAGGTAAATGGGACTATATCCATGAATATATATATATATTGAAAGAGGTTATTTCTACATATGTTACTTATATGTGCTGCAAATATCACCATAAATATAGTAGAGCATCCAAAAAACCAAAAACCCACCGCCATCAAGTTGATTCTGACTCATAGTGACCCCCATTGGATTTCCAAGCCTGAGAATCTTTATAGAAGTAGATTGCCTCATCTTCTTTCTGCAGAGAAGGAGCCACCAACCTACTGGTTAGCGGCCAAACGTCATACTACTGTGTCACCAGAGCTCCTTATAGCAGAGCACACAGGAGGCAAAAACTATGTAAACTTCTTAGCCAAATACCTTGAGGGAATGAGTTGCTGGGCCTGGGGGCTTGTGACCATAGTCTTAGAGAACATCAAGGTCAACTGGCATAACACAGCCCATAAAGACAACTTTTGGTGATCGGTGACTGGGGTCCTCAAAGTTTGTGAGCTGTCATCTAAGGTGCAACTATTGGTCTCTTCCTATTCAGAGAAAAGAAGAGCAAAGAAAATCAAAGATGCATAGAAACAATTAATTCAAAGAACTAAGGGACCATAAGAACACCAGCCTCCATGACTCTGAGGCTAGAAGAACTAGATGGTGTCTAGCTACCATGGGCCAACTGCTCTCAAAGGGATTGTGATAGGAGGTCCTGGTACTGTGGGAAAATATGTGGAACAATACTCCCAGGTGAACAAAACACCAAGGGGATATGTACTTCTTAGGACAGCCAACCACAGGATATCAAAAGGGCAGGATTTTTCCAGAGATGAAGTTCAGCGGGCAGGAAGGAATGGGAAAGAAGGATGAACAGAAACAGGAAACACAGCGAGAAAGTGAGAAGAATACTGTTATATTGTAGGGATTGCAATCAATGTCATGAAACAAAATGTGTATGAATTGTTGAATGGAAGGTGTATTTGCTCTGTAAGTATTCAAAAAGTCACAAGAAAAAGTTAAAAAAAGAAAGAAGCACTGTAATCCCTCATATTTGAGATGGAATGCCTTCATTTTTAAAATATAGAGAAGGAAACACTTTTTTTTTTCTTTTATTTTGAGAAATTATTTTTTTCCTCATGTAGGAATTACAAATTACCAGGTCATGTACTTAGAGAAACTTATGGAATCTTTATTCCTTTACTTATCTAAAACTCATTTTTATTTTGAATCTTTATTTTGCCTGATGACAGAAAAAAAAGATAGTTACTTCTGTACTCATCAGTTCAGGATTCTTTTCTTCTCTTCTCCCTTGAATTAGTTCTGGGATATAACAATGGCATCAGAGTGGTGGGGTGAATATCTAACCTCTGGTCTTTGTCCATGTGGTATCACATATATTGATATATTTGGGTCTGGGGTGTGGTCAGTTCTCCAAGCTGGCATCCATTGAAGTCATCGTTCCCACTGTTTTTTTTTTTTTCAATTTGAGGGACCACTGTCTACTTCCTTCTATGACATAACATCATTGCAACCACACTCCCACTGGATTTTCCAATCTGCTTCTTAGCCTCTTTCTCTCAAATAACTTCCATGATCTTTTAGTGCCGTGGAAAGTCCTCAAGCTCTCCTATGATCCTTGGAGACTTCTGGGGGGAGGGACTTGTGTGGTCCATGTGTGTCTTGCTTGATCATGGCTCATTGCAATGTCTATTCTGACATTGCTATTTCCCAGCCTGCACAGTAAGGTTGCTGTGAATGTGGCAGCCAATTGGTATTTTGTTTCTTTCTTTATAACCTCCATCTGAGTACTTGAGGATTTTCGTCTCAAGAATTTAAGCCTCTGGGTGGCTTTTCCTGTTCCCTCCATCACCTTTATCTGTGCGCTTCACTGCATAGCATAGACATCTACACTGTAACATCTATGCATCAATTCTAGCCACTTGTTCATAGTGAGGATAAAAACCAAAAGAACCAAACTCCTTGCTGTCAAGTTGGATCTGATTCATAGCGAAACTTCCTTGGGTTTCTGAGGCATGTCACTACAGAAGTAGATTGCCCAATCTTCCTTCTGAGGAGGCTGGTGAGTTTGAACTGCCAGCCTTCTGATTAGTAGTCAAATGCTTTAGGCACTGTTCTGGTTACCTAGTGCTGCTCTGATAAAAAAATATACCACAAATGGGATGACCTTAACAAAGAGGAGTTTATTCTTAAAATTTGGAGGCTTTAAGTCAAAGTTCAAAGTACCAAGCTCTAGGGTCTGGGTGAAATCCCCTCAACCTTGGGGTCCAGCTCTGCCTCCTGCTCCTGGCCCACTGGAGCTAGAGGCATTTCTTCACTCAGACAGCTACTGGCTGCTGAGGCTGAGAAGCCCCAAGGTTGACAAGTAAAAAGGCACAGCCCCGATGTTACCAAACCAATGGCAGGCCATTAACTTAAGTCCATTGTAAGTCCCAAGGTCAGCAGAACATAGCAGGCTGCTGAGCAATGACATGGCTATGTGTAGGGTCCAAGCGTGCCATAAGTTAGAGACTGTCCCCAAGGCTTCTCCTTATATACAGGGAGCAGACCACATCCTAAAAGCAGCTACTCAGCTGCTTGTGGTAGATACCACCATGGAGTTGATTGCCAGTCTCATTATGGGGAATAACTACCACCAGCTGCCCAGCCACTCAACCAGGCCCAGCCAAGTTGACACACATGCATAACCACCACAGGCACTATACCACCAGAGCTCCTATAGTGAGGAATCCAGAAGAAAGACGTGGTTGAGGTGGCTGGTAAACTTGTTTTCATTTTCCCCTCCCCCCAAAAAAGTTGGTGAACTAGTAGTGCTAAAGCAGGACACTTGGGGATAGAAATGTAAATTACTGACTGTAGCTAGTAGATACTGGAGATAAGATGGGACAATTTACTTCCTTAGTGATACTGTCTCGGAAACCCAAGGGGGGATCGCTATGAATCAGATCTGACTCGATGGCACATAACAACAACAACAACTAGTTACTACTTATGTGACCTTGGACAAGTTAGTTAACTTACCTGAGATTTGATTTCCTCATCTATGATCTAGGGGAAGTTGTGTGAGAATCAAACAAAAGAATACATATAATATCAATTTGTGATGTATAACTGTGATATTGTTGCAAGTTTTTTTCACTTCTGTTTAACCTGAAACTATTTTGTGTAGGTAATATCTGAATTAAGGCAAAAGTATATAAAGAAAGACTTAGATTTAGTTTACTTTCTTAAGGCAGTTTATACCCAGAAAAATTTCTTAGAACAAATTTGCTCATTTTCAGTGTCCCGAAGCACCTAATTTGCATGTATAAATGAAGTCAAGGATTTTCCTTATTACCCATCATCTGAAATTAATTAATGCTGTAAACTGATAACTTTGAAAACAATTCACTCTTCAACAGATCTGGGCACATGGTTAAGGTTCACTTTTAAAATAAGGTTAAAAAAAAGTAAGAGAGAGACAATAATGAAGAGAATGTGGATAAATTCAAGCAGAATATGGAAACACATGCTATTGGAAACACTGAATAAGATTGCTGCAAATGGCACTGTAGATCTTAAGAGGGTTCTAAATATAAATATTTAAGTTCACATGAATTTGATATGACTAAAAATACAGAATAATTAAATTATATATTGCAAATAGTGTTAATGTAGGTAACTACTCAGCATCCTTCTTTGTACAGCATTTTGCTTAAAAGTCCCTTTTGTTAGGTTTAAAATGTCAACATATATTTCATGAAAGATGCCAAAGAGGAATTTCATGTGTGCTGTGTAATATGTTAGGTGCCACTGCAGTTACTTTTTCACTGTGCTTATGCATCACACGTGCACTTGCCTCTGGGTGAGTGAAATGGCATGGCTGTGGTGAAGGGTAGAGTCACCTGCCCAGCTTGATATAAGTGGGCAGCTCCACAGGGTTTCCCTGGAACATTTATCAAGTTTTAGATAGTGACCACTGCCAGCTCAGAAGATAATTATAATAAGTAAATTTTGTCTGGAAGCCAAGGAAAGAAAATCTATCTGGCATTGAGATAAAAGAAGACGACTTTATTGTTTTAGCAGCCCTTGTACTTGCAGTTGGATTCTGTGGCAGCAGTAGGGAATAGAAATCATGCTTTCCCTCCCATGCCTTTCTGAACCCAGAACAAAGCAATTACATTTTTAGAAGAAACCATTTAGAGGACAACCAATTTCACTGCAAGCATCCTGGAATCCAACAGCTTAACGTGGTTCTGGTTGGAATGACATCTCTAAAATTGTATCTCTGCTGCTGTGTGACTCCTAGCGTTTACTATAATTTGATAGCAGAGACTGTATGACTTCGTGCCTACTGTGTGTGGTCCCCTGTGGCAGGACTATTGCCATCACGACCGTGTGACTGAACCTTGGTAGTAAGCAAGCCTCAAAGCAGCTGCCTTGGGGTGACAGGGGGAGGGGGAGGGAGACATTTTTTTCATAACAACTGGGTATACAAGTGACTAAGCTCATTAGGTGATTCTGATTGTCCAAAAGATTGTCTCTTTTGAAACAAGATTCCTCATTCTTTTGAAAAAATAATAATTTTACTAGGAAATGTGACTTGTCTCTCCAAAGCTGGTCTCAAAAAATAGCATTTAAGCAGCTCTGAAGTAAATTCTGATGGTTTTATCAAAGCTAATGCAATATGCAATTCCAGTGCCTAGGGAATCTCAGTAGAATTGTTGCCAAGTACTTGTGAGGTTGCACAGAAAACATGTGGTATGGAAGAGTTAATATAACAGTAGCATTTTATTGACTTTGATGCAAGTATTCTTTTTTTTAGATTATGTATGCAATCCTCATCTTAAGGGCAACAGAAATTGTTTAAATATCACTATATCTAAGATCAGGTATTTGTGAGTGTGAAAAGTTGGCTAACATTTCAATTTATATAAATTAAATTTTCCCACATTGATTCATATTATGATCTTGGGTAATCCATCTTAAAATAATATTATTAGTTTCAGAAATTAATACAAATCATGATAATATAATCAAATTACAAATATATTGTTCCCTGTATCTTTCTGATGACTCTTTTCAGACTAAAGAATCCAAATGTCAGACCACGGAAATATCTTTGTGGTAACCACTGATGTATTGATTTTACCCTAGTGTCTATTTTGGTGTATGCAACCTGCATGTCTGATTCTGATGTTTGATGTGACTCAACCTGTTAGCCCATGCAATGTGCTGGCCATAGGTATGGCCAGGGAAGAGCATATTGTGTCTCATGAGTATCAGCAGATATTGTTTTATGATATATCCACTTGTACTGCATACATCACAGATGGAATCAGAAAGCACTTCTAAGAATGATAAAATCCTTCATTGAAGGAAGCAGGAAGCTAGGGATTGACAGCCAGATACAGGTAAGGGGAGAGACAGAGCCCCCATGTAGAAAGCGGGAAGCCAGATGTCAACAGCCAAATACAGGTAAGAGGAGACACAGAGCCCCCAGGTAGGAAGCAGGAAGCTAGGGTCAATGGCCAGATACAGGTAAGGGGGAAGGCCAAGAAGTGAGTGTAGGGGTTTGCAATAGCTAAGGGAGATGAACTTGTCTGTCAGTTTGTTGTACTGTGGTGGCTTGTGTATTGCTGTTAGGCTGAAGGCTGTGCCACCAGTGTTTTGAACGCCAGCAGCATTGTCCATGGTGGACAGGTTTCAGTGGTGCTTTCAGACTGAGACAGACTCAGAAGAAGGAAGAGGCCATCCACTTCTCAAAGAATTGACCAGGGAAAACCTTGCAAATACCAGGGAAACAGTGATATATTACCAGACAACTTTGTTAATAGCCCTGAAACGTTGTCCAATACAATGCCAGAAGATGAGCCTTTCAGGTGGGGAGGCACTCAAAATACGACAGGGAAAGAGCTACCTCATCAGAGTAGAACTGACCTTAATGATATGGTAAAGTATAGCTTTCAGGACCTCCGTTTGCTGATTTGGCACAACTCAAAATGAGAGGAAACAGCTGCAAATATCTATCAACAATTGGAACATGGAATGTATGAAATATGAATCTAGGAAAATTGGAAGTTGTCTAAAATGAAATGAAATGTCTAGTGATTGATATCCTAGTGATTAGTGAGCTGAAATGGACTGGTTTTGGCCATTTTGAATCAGACAACCATATGATCTACTTCTACTGGGAATGACAAGCTAAAGAGGAATGGCATGGCATTCATCATCACAAAGAATGTTTCAGGATCTATCTAGAAAGACAAAGCTGTCAGTGATAGGATAATATCCATATGCCTACAAGGAAGGCCAGTTAATAATAAACTTAAACTCACTGCCATTGAGTTGCATCTGACTCATATCGACCCGTCCGTGGATTTCCAAGGTCGTATCACTACTGAAGTAGATTGCCCAATTTTCCTTTTGAAGAGTGGCTGGTGGGTTTGAACTGCCAGCCTTCTGGTTAAAAGTCAAATGCCTTAGGCACTACATCATCAGAGCTGCACCAACTACCAAATCCAAAGATGAGGAAATTGAAGATTTTTACCAACTTCTGCAGTCTGACTGACCAAATATGCAATCAAGATGTGCTGATTATCACAAGTGATTGGAATGCAAAATTGGAAACAGAGAAGAATCACAAGTAGTTGGAAAATTTGGCCTTGGTGATAGAAATAACACTGGAGATAGCATGATAGAATTTTCCAGTACCAACAACTTATTCATTGCATTGTTTTGTCAACAGTGCAAATGGCAGCTATACGCATGGACTTCACCAGATGAAGTACATTAGAATCAGATTGACTACATCTGTGGAAAGAGGTGATGGAGAAGCTCAATATTTTCAGCCAAAACAAAGCCAGGAGCTGAGTGTGGAACAGACCATCAACTGCTCATATGGAAGTTCAAGTTGAAGTTGAAGACAATTAAGACAAGTCCATGAGAGCCAGAATATGACTTCGAATATACCCCTCCTGAATTTGGAGACCATCTAAAAATAGATTTAATGCACTGAACACAATGACTGAAAATCAGAGGAATTGTGGGATGACATCAAGAACATCATCCATGGAGAAAGCAAAAAGTCATTAGAAGATCAAAATGGATGTCAGAAAAGACTCTGAAACGTGCCCTTGAGCAGAGAGTAGTGAAAGCAAATGGAAGAAATAACAGGATAAAAGAGCTGAACAGAAGATTTCAAAGAGCAGATTGAGAAGACAAAGTTGATTATTATAATGAAATGTACAAAGACCTGGAGTTAGAAAACCAAAAGAGAAGAACATGCTCTGCATTTCTCAAGGTGAAAGAACAAGAAGAAAAAAATATAAGCCTCAAGTTGCAATACTGAAATATTCTATGGGAAAAATATTGAAGGATGCACAAAGCATTAAAAGAAGATGGAAGGAACACACAGAGTCACTGTATCAAAAAGAATTGGTCAATGTTCATGGATTTCAGCAGGTGGCATGTGATCAAGAATCAATGGTATTGAAGGAAGAAGTCTAGGCTGCACTGAAGGAAGTGGTAAAAAACAAGTTTCCAGGAACTGGCAGAATATCCATTGAGGTGTTCCAATAAACAGATGCCCTACTGGAGGCACTCACTCAGTTACGCCAAGAGATTTGGAAGATAGCTATCTGGCCAAATGACTGGAAGAGATCCATATTTGTATCCATTCCAAAGAAAAGTGATCCCACAGACTGTGGAAATTATCAAACAATATAATTAATATCACATGCAAATAAAATCTTACTGAAGATAATTAAAAAATGGTAGCAGCAGTATATTGACAGAGAACTTCCAGAAATGAAAGCTGGATTCAGAAAATGTGGAATGAGAGATATCATTGCTGATGTCAGATGGATCCTGGATCAAAGCAATAAATACCAGAAAGATGTTTACTTGTGTTTTATTGACTATGCAATGTCTTCGATTGGGTCATAAGAAATTGTGAATAACATTGAGAAGAATGGGAATTCCAGAACATTTAAGTGTCCTCATGAGGAACCTGCACATAGACCTGAAGGCTGTTGTTTGAACAGAACAAGGAGATACTGCCTGATTTAAAATCAAGAAGGAAGTGTATCATGGTTTTTATCCTTTCACCATACCTATTCAATTCATACACTGAACAAGTAAGCCAAGAAGCTTGACTTTATGAAGAAGAATGTGGCATCAGGATTGGAGGAAGGCTCATTAACAACCTGTTATATGCTGATGGCATAAATATGCTTGCTGAAAGAGAGGATGACTTGAAGCACTTACTGTTGAAGATTGAAGACTACAGTCTGCAGTATGGATTACACCTCAATATAAAGAAAACAAAAATCCTCACAACTGAATCAATAAGCAGCATCATGACAGATGGAGAAAAGACTGGAAATTGTTTAAGACTTCATATTATTTGGTTCACTAATCAACACCAATGGAAGCAGCAATCAAGACATCAGGTGGTGTAAAGCACTGGGCAAATCTTCTGCAGAAGACTTCTTTCAACTGCTGAAGAGCAAAGATATCTCCTTGAAGACTAAAGTGAGCCTGACACAAGCCATAGTATTTTCAATTGTCACATATGCTTGTGAAAGCTGGACAATGAATAAGAAAGACCAAAGAAGAGTCAATGCTTTTGAGTTGTGGTGTTGGTGAAGAATACCACAAGTACCATGGACTGCTAAAAGGACTAACAAACCTGTCATGGAAGAAATGGATCCAGAATGCCCCTTGGAAGAGAGAATGGCCAGACTTTGTCTCACCTACTTTGGTCATTGTTGTGCCCAGGCTGTAAAGGAGAATTTCGGAAGAGAAGAAGACGCTAACCCACGCCAATGCAAATGCAATAGGACAGTTTATTAGCTAACTTAAGTCAGGGTCTTTGCACTTAAGCAAAAGACCCCGTACCCCGTTTCCTTCTTCAATTTATAGGACAATATGAGGAGGGGCAGCACCGGGGCGAGGGG